>NC_064436.1:31671600-31987382 GCF_023343835.1 Lagopus muta
GATAAAGGATCCATTCAGGTGAACCAAGGTAAAGCCAATCACCGCAGTTCCTTCAGTTGCACCAAATCACTGCTCTGTAAGACTGCATAGAAATTCAGAACAATTGCTTTCAGTTTTTATTGTTAACTAGTACCACAATTTATTCTTGTGAATAACGAACCTTAGAACCGGGTTCTTTATAAACATGTCCCAAAACAGTCACAATTTACCTCTAGTTGTCTCATAGTTGTTGATAGTTGCCAGAGGAGGTGTAAAACACAAGTAGTTTGGGTTCTTTACAGTAAATACTGCCTAGTTGCCATTATTAATTGAGAGAGCGAGCACATTATATAAGGAGATTAGGCCATGTCATATTTACAACCTCAGTGTCCCCAGTGAGAGAAATTGCTCAGCTGTTACTGTCAGTGCCTTCTTCAAACAGGAACCCTGCTGACAAGATGATGAATTCAGAACATCGTTGCCAATTAATGATTTGTAGGCAGAAGGGATTTCAATAGTTCCCATATGTCTGTGAGGTGACTGGGATTTACATCGTCTCTTATTAGACTGTAGTCTGCTTTGTCCAGACATGACACTAGAGCTTGGAAAATGTCATCTTTGCATGAGAAATTTTAGTAAACAAAGCCAGGCTCTTCAGGGTTGAAAACATTTCCTGAAGTATAGTCAGCAATAACCTCCTTAATGGTAAAAGAAAGCAAACGGGGAGACCACTTGCGATTGATTTACAAACCAAAGGTAAGAAGTTACTTAGGTATTTGTCAGATGTACAAAACACACTTCCCAGACTATCATTATGCCAGCCAGGAGCATAGTGTGCATGTCTTAAATGTGAGCCAGCCTGTGAAAGAATCACCAGTATCAAAGCAAAACTTACATAGCATCTTCCTCAGTGTGACTTACCCTACTAACAAGCTGCAAATTTCCTTTACTCTCCTATAAAAAAGCTCATCCTTGTGAGTATAGCAACACCCCAACCAGAAAGCATTTTACTCACAAACAACATCAGCATGTACTCTGAATGTACTGAATGTAGACATTCTGGACAGCCTAAGGCTGATGTCTTCTATCATCTGAACACCTTAGTGTGCCAACCAGCAGGAGACATTTGGCATCATGACCTGTGTTAGACAAAGGACATCCACATGGGGCCCTCAAGTGACTTTGCCAGTCACTGGTAGCTTCATCTGACAGCCATAACTTTTGAAATATGATGGAGAGCAGCTTGGCAACCACATCAGCCAGATTCCTTAGGACTCTAGGATGCAAGTTACCTTGTCCCAGAGGTGTGTACACATTCAGTCTCATAAGGTGGTCTTATACTGGTTCTACCATTGCAGTGGGGGAAGTTTGCTTTCCTAGTTCCCACCATGAGGTTCAGGGACATGAGAAATAAGAAAATCCTGGCTGCCAGTGAAAACTAAGGCAAAGCATTCATTGAGTACCTCAAACTTCTCCATACCTATTGCAGCCAGTTTTCCTTTCTCATTTATCAGAGGAATTATGCTCTTTTTTGTCTGTCTCTTCTGACCAATGTACCTATAGAAACCCTTCTTGTTGTTTTTAACATCCCTCGTCAAGTTCAGTTCCATCTGTGCCTTAGCTTTCCTAATCTCACGTCTGCATATTCAGACAGCATCCCTATATTCTTCCCAGGTGACGTGTCCTCATTTCCACTGCCTGTATATGCCCTTCTCCCTCAGTTTGACCTGCAGGTCCTTGCCAAACCATGTCAGTTTCCTGCCTCCTCATCCTGCTTTCTTATTCTGAAGGATGGGGAGCCCTTACGCTTTCAGAAAGGCATACTTAAGGAGTAGCTAGCTTTGTTCCACTTCTTTGTCTCTAAGGACAGCTTCCCAGGAGATCTTGTCCAGCCATTCCTTAAGCAGCCTGAACTTCACTATGCTGAAGTTCAGGGTCCCAACTCTACTCTTTGCCAGTCCTACATTCCTCAAGAGCACAAACTTAACTAGGGCATGGTCACTGCAGCCCAGACTGCCTCCAGTCTTAATGCCTTTAACAATCTCCTCTGCACTGGAGAAAACCAGGTCCAACAGCACTTCACCTCTGGTCAGTCTGCCCAACACCTGAACCAGGAAGTCATTGTCAATGGACTCCAGAAGTCTCCTGGATCACTTGCAGCTTGTCATGTTGTTTTCCCAACAGGTATCTGGGTGATTGAGATCACCCATAAGGATGAGGGATCCCAACATCTCATCGATCTGGTGGTGGAATTTAGGCTTTCCTACAAATAAGAACCATAGACTAACAGTCCAGTGTAATTAAAGTAAGAGACCTTTGCTGAGGATGCAGACTGTCAGAGAAGTATAAGAGCAGTTTATGTGGGTATGTCTTACCATAGCAAGGCCTTTTTTTTTTTTTTATTGGCTTTTAAGTCCTTTAAGATCACCTTAAAATGTCTCATGCTGATTACACACAGTGAGAGGCCAGGATTTGAGTAGCAATTAATGAATGTACTCTCTCTTACTCCACAAAAATTCTTACAGGTGATTCAAGTCAGTGTCTAAACATTGGACCCAATCAGCGCATGTTACTTCAGGATGCACTAGTTTCTGCCACAATGAGGCAAATTCTTGCCGAAATATCTGGCACATCTCCTTCATCTGCAACAGTGTATGTTTCCTCAGCTCTGGTCAGTGTTCATCTCTGGTCCCCTGTGCAGTGTCAAACAGCAAGTCAGACATCTTCACACACACGGGAGAAATACTTCTATTGGCACGTGAAAGCAAAACAACTCATTTTGCAATTTTGACTGCAGAACAGAGAGACTCTCCTAGTAAAAAAAAAAAAAGTTTACCAATAAGTTAACTCTTGAGAAGACCTGAAGTACAATAGAGTTGTACTACAGGACTACAGGATCATGGCCACAGGTCACTTCAGGCAGGCACAGATCCATCCTATGCACCAACAGTAAATGCCAAAGATAGCTTTCTGAACCAAAGTGAAGAGGAAACACAACACTGTCTTCAGCTGGAAGAGAATCCTTCTGCCTTCTCCACAGGTTCCTTCTAAGTGGCCACAAGCAGAAGGTAAGAAGATGGGAAACGCAACTGATGATGAAGTAGTAAGTTTTGCAAAAGCAAGTCTGTGCCAAACTTTTCTCTTTCTCGCCAAAATAGGTTTTCTTTTAAACAGTTACACATCTACAACAGAAGGACAAATTTTACAAATATTCAATACAAAACACCATACTTTCTGTACCACCTCATCGTACGTTACACTTTTCAAAAAGTATTTAAGTTTTAAACTTCAGACACCCTAGATCACTTCCTCAAAGCCCCTGATTCAGCAGATCTGTACTGAACAGAAACTCAGAAGCCTCAGCCATATATGCTCAAGTTTGCACATAAGCAAACTTGAGCATATATGGAAGCATTCTTGCCTGTGGGGCTTCACATTTAATTCTAAGCAGCTTCATATTAAACTATTTACTAGAGAAGAAAATACCAAACCTTCCATGCTCCACCACCTCTGCCCCCACCTCAAAGAGCAATAGGAAAAAAACCATCCTTTAAATACAAACACAAAACATCTCAAAATGGGAAACAAATTTCAGAGCACTGGAGAGACACGTACATAGATATGAGGTCCCACTATATCCACCCAAGGCCTCTTCACCTGCCACAGCCATTCAAAGTAGCTCAGTGGAAGAGGGAACCCAACCTGCCACAGTCACCTCAACCAGACATGATGAAAGGAAATGGAAGAGAAAAAAGCCAAGACGGAACATCATCCTGGCCAATTCAGCACAATGACCCCCTGCTAACCCTTACCTTGGCAGGTGTTGTTCTTCTCCTCGTACCCTGCCTTGCACAAGCACTTCCCGATGGGCACCAGCCATTCTCCCTCAGCACTGCAGTGCATCTTTGGTGCCTCATCAGTCACTGAGTGGTTGACACAGACGCCTGACACTTCTAGCAGCTGTGAGGAATCAGCTCCTGTGATGGTATCTGGAAAGCGTGCCAGGTTGCGGATCACTGATGGGCATTTCTTATAGTACACACGCACAGAGACCAGGGCGATGCAGGCACCCACATCCTGGAAAGCAAGGTAAAATCCTTTTTTCGTTAGAGGCCCAACATCTCTCACTTCTGTGTTCAACTTCATAACTCTGTCGCCGAGGTCTAACTCTGTGAAGCTCTCATCAGCAGCAATGGTATCTATTTTGATGTACTGATTCTCTCTGATGTTCCTCCCATCTTCATCATCTGACTCAAAGTAGTACATATTAAAAGTCTCTTTGCAAGTCCCAAGTCCTCCTGGAAGGCTGTTACAGTCCCTCAGGGTGAATTTGAGTTCAATGAAGATGCGGGACGCCCCTTCATTAGAGATCCAGCTGGTCAGAAGCCAGTTGTTCTGATTCTGTTCCATTACCTTGCATACTTGGTATGTGTGTATCGGAGCGTAGTTTTCATCCACCTCACCGATTTCTTCCCACTGTGTAAAGAGAATAAGTATTACTTTTTTAAAAGTTACAACTTCCCCAAATCTTAGTTTTCCCATGGAAGATCACCTTGGGAGTCAGAGGTTTATAGCAGGATGCTTAATGGAGAAAACTTAATGGAGAAAAAAAATGTTTTATCTGGCAGTGTTTTCCATACTGGACGCTTGATACACACTCGATAATAAATGTATTAGATAAAACACCCGTTAGAAATATAAAAAGATGCTAATTAAAACCTTCTGGTTCAGACTTTTCAGAAGTGAGAAAACATACCACCAAGTCTTTCCACTAGCACTCCAAATGACAAAACAAAAGCAGATGGGGCCACAGGTTGGCCTTTTCCTATCACACACACAGGTGAAAAGCCATTTACAGTCCATCTGTCCCTGCTTCCCCAGGTTCCTTTCTATCATGTCCTCAAATCACTGCCCTGCACAATGAAGACAAGCACATTTCTCCAGCTGATCTCTCCCACTCAACCGTTTGCCATAAAAATCAGCAGTAGTGTACGAAGTAAATGTGACTCTGCTTCCCAAGAGTGCCAGTCACTGAAGCCTCCGTTCATGAAAAGAGCAGATTAGTTTCAACAGAAAAGGTGACAGGAACGTGAAAAGCTTGAGCTGTTCTGAACATACTAGGCAGGTTTTCAAGATATCTTCTCTCAGATGTTTATGGCAGTTGTAACAACTACTTTGTTGTTTTGATTTTGGTCACACACTAGACTGAATCACTTTGAAAGAATGCTTTTGCCTGGTCCAGCACTGCAACAATGCCTACAGTAGGAACATGCAACATTAACATTTCCCTTCTGCTTTTTGACAAGTGCAGTATCACTTTAAGAAATTAGATTAACCCACGTGCAGTAGAGAAGTCAGGAGAACTAGCGATATCAGTTCTGCTCCTCTCACCAACTTCTGGACTGCTCATCTACAGGGGCTTAATTCCCTAAGCCTCTGCTCAGTGCCACTGCCTGCTTCTAATTACAGCTGTGGACACAGAAAGTAATTTAAAGGTGCTTCGATATAAGGTAATAGCTATATTCCAAGCTGAACACCTTCCAAGGCCAAAGGCCAAGATTTTATTGGGAATAGTGTCTGAGATGAAGTTGAGGGCCTTCTCAACCCAGATACCATTACTGCAGAGCTGACAGGGAACACCCTCAGAGTCAACATAATGATGACATTTTTTTCAGGAAATGCTTTTATTAAATTTTATATGAATACGACAGCAACAAGTAGCATGAAAGCTTCATGCAATGCTACAGTCCCAAATAAGTTATAAATACCAGCAGAAATACGTAATTTTTTCTCCCACATGTACCCTTCCTCCCTGACCTGAGAGATAGGAGCATGGACTTGAGCAGTTTTACCCAAAGATTTACCTGCTGTGATGTGCAGAGCTCACAGGTACCACCCATCTCCTACACGAGGAACCTCACCTGGAGAAATTTTCCTCATCTTTATTTCAAAATCCTCCACGCATCTCTGTGCTTAAACAGGCTGTGACCTATTCTGTTGTCAATTCATCCCTCTGGCAGGACCACAGACGAAGCTAGGGAGATGCCTATGGCTAAAGCAAGGCAGACCTGAGCAGGATTCATGCTTAACTTTGGGGAGAAGCAATTTCTTTTGACATGAAACCATAGAAATGCAAGGTCATCTTTTTATCGAGCTGGAGATTCCCTTTGAGGAGGAGGTGTTTCACTTTTCCACTTCTCCCACCTGAGGTGTAGGTCCCTGCTGCAATGACCTCAGTAACTTTTGCTCTTTGCAACTGAAGGTTTGAACCATCCTATGCCAAGCAGGTATGGGAAGTACTCAGTGAAAAAAGTTTGCAATGGAAACTTCTGAGGTCAAACTGTTTTAGTAAGTGGAGATGTATAAGGAAATCCACAGAATACAGTGCAACTCTCTATGACATTTAGAGGGTATCTAATGGACATTTCTTCCAGAGAACTGATGTTTGCAGAGACTGTGATGTTGCAATCATTTCATTAATGATTTAGCTTGAAAGCATACCAAAAATCCTCAGAAAAACACTTCTTTAATTCAGATCAATTTTCAAAGGCAACCATTATGCTCTTCACTCACAAAACTAAGCACATGTCTAAGAGTTAAGCTCAGCTCCAAGCGCTGTTAGTGGAAGTAGAAGAAAGCTCCTTTGTTCAACAATGAAATCCAGTGATTCTAATGGTTGCTTTCATTCCCTAAGAGCAATTAACAATGAGGAGGAAGAACCAAGTATTGAGTTGAGGTCACATCTCAGTTGCAACAAGAGCCATATCACTTAACATCTCAGGCTTCAGGCTATGCTGCCCCTCCAGAACAGAACCCCAAATCCAAGCAATCCTGCCATCAGATCTCAAGCAGCCAAAGAGCAAGAGGAAAGGGAAATACTAATGAGTTAAGGCTGCTCACCTCCACATAATCCTCAAGGGAGAACCAAGGAGATTGTATCAGAGCCATCACTATTGTATAAAATCTCTGCTCTGCCATCTAATCCCATCTCACTCTTTCCTATCTGCATGTGAGAGTGCACCATTTCTTTCTCTTCCAATTAGCACAGCTGGGTCTGCCTCACCCAGGAGACTGCAGGCAGCCTGCCACAGCTCTGCTTTGCCATCTCTCCTTGAGGAGAGACAGGGAAGAGAGCCTTGGCACCTTCCGCCTGGTTGCAGCTTCCTAATTATTGCAGACCTCAAACAACTCCTTCAAATAATAAAGGAATACAAACTAGCTACAAACCGTGCAGGATGAAATGTTGCACCGTAACGGTTAATGAAAAAGAAAACACAACACATTAAAATGACAGCATCTAGCTGAAAATATTTGTGCAAAAAAATATTAAGTACAACTGAGCAAAACGTGTAACATTTTAATTCCTCTCTGCAGCACATATTTTTGAAATATAAATCAACCCCATCTGCAGGATTAAAACAAAAATGCAACATTAATTTGGTGCTAAATGTTTTCTCTAAGTCTTTAATAGCTGTAAGAAGGAAAACACAAATGCATTTCAATGGCCTGATGTTAAATCATTTATAGAAGACCTATTTCTGAATCAGAAATTTCCAGTACACCACTGCAGGCAAGTTAACAGGCGCTCGAGATGCACTCGGCTTCATCAATAGGAAGCAAGTAATTCATGCACACCGTGGAAAGGCCAAAGATATCACACATTCAAATAATACACATATAAGAGCTAAAAAGCATTCAGTGGGGCTGCCTTGGGTTAAATGGACAATTCTGAAACATTCACCATCTGTCCGCTGGTCAGGCATGTTTCTAATCACTGGGATTCCAGGACTGCAATGTGCTACTGCAGCACAGCAAAAGCTGCTGCCCCAAAAACAAATACTGACATAGGAAATGAAGATTTCAAAGCTTTTATTTGGCCTTTAGTGGGTTTTTCTGATTTGTTTTTTTTTTTTTGGGAAATTTTTATTACTTGTCTCCATCTGAAGCAGCCACCAAAGTTGGCACACACATTTCAAGCCCACACATTTCAGGGCTGCTAAAAGCAATTAGGCATTTAACTAAATCCTAGGAGTCAAAAGAGGGAAGGGATGCTTAAGAGCATTAAAGAAAGGGGCTCCCAGGACTGCCCAGAAACCCCAGCAGCACTTCCTTCATTCAGCACGAGGACTATGCAAACTACTTCTGCTGCTACTATCTACTTCACAGATTTCTGGGTACAAGAAGCCTTACTCCCCTCCCCCCCATTAGTCCTCTCTCATTCTTACATATGGAACTGTGCAACTTATGCAGGATAACTCTGCAAGCTGCTGAATCAAAGATGTAAAATTCAAAGAGGTTTTAAACATTTTCACCCTTTTTCCTCTAGAGAAAAATGATTAAGTTTCCTATTGTACGTCATCCTCCCCAATACCTCCTTTTTCCAACATAAGCAAATCCATGTCTCTTGTCTCTCAGCATTACATCTCTATAGCAGCTCTAGTCTCTTTCACCTGCATTTGGCCACCAGTTCCATACTGTTACGTAACTTCGCTTTTCCTACCCTTTTATGTGACTGCCCCTTCCTACATTGGCAAAGAACTTGAGCTCTGCGTACTTCAAGCGCAGAGAAGAGCAGGGCATTATCCAGGGAAACCCGCTGCCCTTCCAGAAGGGCAGGCCAGCACAGTGCTCAGCTCTGTACCATTCCCTCTGCCTTCCACCCCAGCAATATCTGGGCAGGCTCTTCAATTACCTTTTATGCAGCTGGTGTTCAGACCCAGCTACCAATTGACAGTCCCCAGCCAAGCTCCCGCATGCATGCTTTTCTTCTCCCAACCAGCTCCTTCCATCAATTTGTTCCTCTCCCCCATCCCAGAGCCCCACCATTTGGGCTTTTTTTTTTTTTTTTCTTTTTTCTTTTTAAGCTGCCTACTAGCTTTCCCCCACTGTCATTTTCCAGCGTTAAAGCAAGTAAGTGCACCTGAGCAGCTCTCCTCTGCATGGCTTCATTGACTTCAGCAAGGTTGTGTAAGGCTAAATCTCTAGTGAAAGTCAGGCAGAGTTCTGCACATCATTTTCTGCAAGGTTGGAAGTTTAGCAGCATTGTGCTAGCTATAAAGTGACCGTGATGACCGTGACTGTGTCACCATCTTGTCTGCTACAAAACACCACTTAGATACACTGGCCCAAATTTTAACCACTTCAAAGCCTAGCACCAATATTGCCAGTTTTATCTTATGTCCTATGATCCATTGCCACTGTGCAGATTTTCAGCTTTTTGGAGCCATAGGATTTAAGGACAGGCTGGTTTTCACTGAAGGCATTTCAGTTTTCAAAGAAAGGAAAGCAAAGATGCAGCAAGCAGCTGAAGACTTAGAGAACAAGCGTGCCACTGCACACCACCTCCATATACACAGCTAAATGGCTTTCTCCAACTCCCCTGCACCACTGCTGGATCACTGGGTCCCACCTTAAGTAGTGGTCAGATGAAAATTTCAGTGTGTTTATGCCAGTGTGAGGACTCAGGCTTAAAGTCCAAGTGCTGCTTTGGGGCACTGCTCTCAATTAGGTTGTCTACTCACCCTGCTGTGCCCTCCCCTACCAGCCAGACAGTGGAAGGACACCAACCACAGCCAAGTAACTTTCCAGGCAATTATAAATCCCAAACAACAGAGATCAGAAGACCAAAACCACTCATAAACATAGAGCAAATGGAGAAATGAGGGGGGAAAAAAAAACAACAGTAAAACAAGTGATTTTGACAACCTCACCAGGCAGGTATTTGGCATCTTCTTGGCCTGAGTTTAAATGAAGAAAAGTAGATGGCAGACAAAAAGAATACTGTAGAGTTGCAGAGTAGTTGTTGAGACTACTGTAGAGTAAACAAAATTATTTCTTTCACCTCAAATATACTTTTTAAAATTTCATCTTCCAAAACAAAAGAGACATTATTTGTACAGACAGACTTCTGTTTTACATCAACATCCCCTCCTACAACGAAAGATGAAGAGACTGCTACACAGCCTCTGCTGCTTGGAGCTCATTTCAGCGGCAGGAGCCAGTATCAAAGGGAGACTTCAGTGAGATCAGTGAAAATGGTATTTGGCCTAATGTTTATTAAAACTTTTAAATATCAAGAGCTATCCTAACCAGCAGGGATCCTGGCATTTCCATAGTATGATATTCCCTCAAACTTCATTTAGATGGCATTTTTAAACTAAAGCATTTATACATATACACGGACATATATTTCTACTGACAACAGCTACTTGTCAAGAAAAATGTTGACAGAGAACAGAGGATAGAAAGAAAATCTGATTGATCTCCCTACTTGAGTAAAAGTCTGTCCTAATAAATTGATTTAAAAAGCAAAGTTCCCAAAGAAGGAACTGAGTATTTTCTAGTGGTTTGGAACATTTTCCTCAGTTTGTCAATTTAGAAAATGCATAAATAACAATACCAAAACTTTTAAGCTACATTTTTCACCCTTACCTACAGGATTGCAGTTTTCTCTCTCTCAGCACCACTCTTCTTTGGCCCCTAAGCTGAACGGTCTGGGTAACTTCTGTATATCTGTATTATCCAAAGTATATGCAAGTTTCCCCACTTACTACAGTCAAGTCAGTTTTCTAGACAGAAGCTAGGGAATCACTTTTCATAAACAGAAGAAATGTTCCCCTTCTTCCCAAAGTAATACAAAGAAGAGTTTCCACGCAGGCTGTTCAGAGAAATAAGGAAATGCAAGAAATAGGAAAGACTCACGCTGAAACTGTGAAACTAAGTGCTCCTGACAGAAAGTGCTTAACACGAAGACCGAGCTCAAGTGACCTAAGTTGTGTGGAGAACTTCATATCATAAAACAGCTTGGGTTGGAAGGGAACTCAAAGCTCATCCAGTTGCCACCCACCAGGTTAAGCTGTCCAGGGCCTCATCCAACCTGGCCTTGAACACTTTTGGGGATGGGGCATCCACAGCCTCAATGGGCAGCCCCGTGCCAGGGTCTCACCATCCTTTATGGTTTAAATCTTTGATCTTGCTACCTGAATGACTCTGCCATGTTTCCTTGCATCTGTAACACACACAGTTTGCTGCCACACCTTTTTTTTTTTTTAATTTTTATTTTTTTAATTTTATTTCCACCATGTGTACTGGAGGAGTCTCCTCACTGTAATACAGTGCAAAGGTTTTGGAAACTCTTCAGTTGCTCCACACTGGTTACAAAATGAATAACAATGCAGATATTTGTAAAGTTGAGATAATATCTCAAAACATACATGGTAATTTGCTAAAGCAAATCCCATCCAGAAAGTCTGTAAGGAAGGAGAGCAATTAAAATGTTAAAAATTTTTCTGCAGGACACGTTTGTGATTAAATACATTATCTATTTCAAGACCCGCACAACTGAAATTGTTTAATGTAACACCAGGACAAAGTCACCTAGTCTTCAGTGCTGCACTGTAACGTGTAACAGAAAAATGAAAATGGGACAGAAGTTTTGCTCAGACTTTGATCATTTGCATGATCAATGAAAGATGTCAGGACAGAAATCCAAATGGAAGGAGAACCCAGCTGGAGGTTACAGCAGCTGAAATAAAAGGAAGCATCAGCCCCACTCCAGCATGCCTAATCAGCAGCTGCTCTGACCTGTTCCCAGAACAAAGCACTGTGCTCCTCACCAACTCCCCCTTCCTTTTTGATTTTTTTTTTTTTTTTAATTAAGGTTTTAAATTCTTCATGCATCTGAATCAGATGCACATTTCGCACTGCTGTCCAGCATCTGACGCTAAGACAATGGAGATGAGCATGAAAGCGGCAGTGGAGAAACACAATACCATTAAATCATTTTTCACTGCTTAATGTAACAGTCATTGCAGAACAATTTAACGAGAGCTGCAGCAAAGAGCAGCGGCAGCACAGTTGAACACCGGAAGACTGACAGAGGCAGATTTTCAGAAGGGCTCAGCACAGTTATGACATACATTTTAGATTTATCACCAAATGCTTGGATTTTCAAAGCTTTCGGGATGGTATTGTCAGATGAGAAGCGCTAAGAGGCTTGTGGAACAACTTTCAAAAGGATTAGATGAGAAAGGAAGCCTTTCCTCTTACTATTTTGCCCTAACATTTAGAAAAACAAAAACTGACCAGGGGCTTCTCATTGCCTACAACTGGCATAGCAAGACATTTGGCCTGTTTTTAATGCATGCAACACAGTAGGGGAAGAGAAGGAACAAATACTTTCTGCAAAAATACTACTAAGTCATTCATCTTTATAGCTACCTATAATTTCCTAGGAGTGAGATTTTAAATTTTTAAAAAATATTTTCAAATAAAAGAAAAACTGAAGTACATTAAATGCAAGTAAAACATTTTTCTGAAGAGTTTCAAAGTGATACAATTACGCAAGCAGGAAAAGCCCAACCTCTCAGGCATACACCAAATTTGAGTACATTACAGACAGCCCTCACACCGTATCACGCGCTCCAGCAAATGCACTATTTTAGCTCTGTTCCCTGGTCTCTCATCCACCCAAAGCTTTTCATCGAGATAATGTTACATTCATGGCTCAGGTCCTGACAACTGCACCCATAAATCAATGTCAAATTTTGCATTAATCATCTTTCTGTCATCAGTGGCTATTCAGCACAAATTTACATCTCATTTATGTTGGCCAAACAGCCACATTAGAGCTTTAAAGCTTATTCAGGCTTAAATGATTATATTCCCCTAATAAACACTGAAGCCCTCTCAGTCCGGTCACCGTGAGCAGCATTAATGACGTGCCATGGTGGCAGGGCCATCTGAAGTCATCCTCGACACCAAGCAGATTTTGTGTTGCCAACACACCCAGACAGAAGAAATGGGAAGGCTGGTCCGTCTGTGCAGATCCTCTTATGGGAATTGCCCTGCACAGCAGGCAAATACGCTATGCAATTTATTGTAACTCCTCCTAACATCTCCATTTGCCTGCTCTTTAATACATGAGGCTACTCACAGGAAAACTGAAAGCCAGATTTTCCAAAGAGCTGTTTCTTAGAAAGGCAGCTCAGCTCTATTTCCTAAGTGCTGAGCACTGTACAACTGTCACCAAAAACAAAGAAAGCTGCTGGAAGCTGAACTCTGTAGAAAATCCGCTTTTCCCATTTGTCAGACAGCTAAACTTTGTTCACCACACCATCAAATTGGGTCTTAACACATTTTTCTTTGATCAGCTGCAAATTAGGCATCGCGTTTTCAGTATCTGAATACAATTTTTCCAGGTTTTTGTGCTGTTCTCACGTATATGCAAAGACTATCAACAGATTACAGTAAGCAGGTAAAACATGACCAGTTCAGGGTGGATTCTGCACATTCCTCCCTACAATCCCTATAGTGAGGCAATCTATACTGATTGAACAAAGAATAGTTATTTAATTAAAAGACCCTCAGCGGTTCTATGTTATTAAACCAGCATAAAATTCCTCAGATTGATTGTATATTCACTTTTAGTTATGGTCTGAATCAGTATGCTAAGATCTAAAAATAAATGAACAGAATGCGTTTGTTATGACTGTTAAGTACTTACCCATTATAGGTAATAAATTATACATGTCGTTGCTTGTCATGCTTATTTTACAACATAATGTAACTTTTAGTTACTTTTTTTCCATGGGATTTAATTTCCACTGCAACAGACTTGTTACTTCTTAAATACAGAACTGGAATTACTGGGATGTTAACGTACAAGCCTGAGACGTAATCTGGCCTTCGATGTGTCCTTTAATATGGAACTGAAGAAACAGATTCATAGCATTCATAGCATCACTAAGGTTGAAAAAGGCTTCAAACGTCATCCAGTCCAACTCCCAACCTATCCCCACCATGCCCACTGACCATGCCCCTCAGTGCCACATCTGCACACTTCTTGAACACCTCCACCACTTCACTGGGCAGCCTTTGCCACCACATCACCACTGTTGCTGAGAAGAAATGATGTAGTGGTGGTTTCTGTGTTTGTTTTTAGGGGGCAAGGGGTTGTTAAATGATGGATGTTCTATGCCCAAACCATCTC
Source organism: Lagopus muta (assembly GCF_023343835.1). Classification (NCBI taxonomy): domain Eukaryota; kingdom Metazoa; phylum Chordata; class Aves; order Galliformes; family Phasianidae; genus Lagopus; species Lagopus muta. The sequence goes on from NC_064436.1 coordinate 31,685,570, forward strand.
ACAGGAGATACATTTCCATAGAGGTTCTATATTTCATCAGTCATTTTTCCTGACCCACAACCTGACACCACTCTGTCTGCTCTTCCCAGGTCTCTGACATCCTCTGAAACTGAAAACAATTGAGTATCACCATGCCGTGGCCAGGAACACAAATACAATAACTTGCTAAATAGTAGCTGAGAAGTCTGCAGTTCAAACATAAGTGCTGTTTCAGCAAACAGCTGTAATATTGCAAAATCAGGGAAAGCAGTTTTGCAAGAAGTTAAAAACTTCTGAATAAGGTAAGGGAGAGCTTAGTCATTTTATGTGCCAAGAATAGACAACCACATGGAGAACTTGCCACAGGAGCTGAATCCTTACTTGAAACCTTCAAAGGGGGATCTGATAAGCCGTATTTCAGTGCTTCTTCTCTTGGACTCACCAAGAGCCACTCAAAACTGCAAGCAAGGGCTCCCTTGGATACATGCAAGAGACATCTGGACAGCAAGCACATTGCTGAATGCAAGCAACTCTCAGATTTGTGATCTGTGCAGATGTAACACAGCTGAACCACAGCAACAGCATTTTACTGCCGGGCAAGATAATCCTCATCTGTAGCCTGAAGATTATTTAAAACAGTTTGTTTCACCAGAAACTCAGGAGTGCCCTGGAGGAAAGGCACTACTCAGCACGCAAACAAGATTATTATTTATTCCTATTATACAGCTTGCTGTCACTACTGAACGAACAGATTGACCACTTCACATAAACATAAAATTACAAACCCAGTTTCATTATTATTTAGCAGTTAAACCATGAAATCAATCCCCTTACAATCTTTGTCTCTTCAGCTTCAGACTTGTTCCTCTGACTAGAACTGGATGTGTTACACAACACATTGAAATTTGAAAGGGAAGAGATGAATGAATGCGCTCTAAAAGTAAAAAAGTTCAATTCTAATGGGAGGAACTAATTAGCATAGGAAACAGCACTTCTCCAGGTTACGTGGTTAACTGACACTATTCTTACTGAAACATGCAGCCACAGAAAGTTATAACACTAAAGAAATGGCACTCAGATGTTGAGAAGTTGCCCCCATCCTGTACAATGTCTAAAGCTTTTTATAACAAGCACCCTTGCCCATAAGTTGTGGTGCACAAAGAAATTTCAAGCACTAAACTGTGAAAGAAACTTTATGCTAAAAGAATACTCAATCTAAGGGAAAAATAAAAAATAAAAAAAAAACCTACTGTTCCATCTTTACAGCTTCTCCCTGTCTTCTCCCGTACTGCCTTCTTATCACACACACTTTAAAGCTATCACCTGTCCCTCTACATGAAGTGCCACGTACATGTTCACACCCAAGCGTAGGCATGGGCTGCAAAAAGTTGTTTTGTTCAGGAACATGGCACCCCAAGAAACTGCACAGGGTTTGGTTTTGAGGGCAAAGCCTTTCTGTGCATTAAGGCTGGGCTGAATCTTACCTTTCCTAGAAATTTAGGAGGCCGCAGGATTACATTTTTACCAGTAACAGGAACCTTTCACCCTACCAGAAACAGTGCAAGCAAGACACTCACACAGGCATCAATGCACAATCCCCCTTACACCCCTCTTCCAAAATAACAAGAGTCCAGCTGATAGTAAAAGCTTCAGCACAGCACCGGCCCACAGCTCCTGGTCGTAGACACATGTGGTACCGTACTCCAGCTCCTCTGTCACAGCATCCATTTGAACAACTACTGAAATGCTGCTTTCTTTCTACTTGGCACCCAGCTCAGGGGTGATTTTCCTCAGCACTTGATTCATTTGCCTTACAGAGCAAACAAGGAGATAATGCAATGCTTTACGAAGGCCACTATTGGAAAGCTGCCCTCACTTCAAATGGCAAGACTTCAAAAAGGATGTCAATAGATTGTAAAGGGCCCAGAAAAGAAAGTCCACAACTGCTCTAGAGATCAAAAACCTGCTTTTATAGTTGAAGAAATCTGTAAAACAAACTAGCAAAGAATATCTGCTTGTGGCCCCTAATTGCCTGAAATGGGCAAGGGGAAGAGAAGAAAAATAACAAGTAGGCATTCATAAAATTAACAGAAGGCACTGAGAACTGAAATTTTACTAACTCAGGGATAGAAATATTCGTTTTGCAACAAGAACAACTTGCTGTTGGCACAAGATACAAAGGAACAGGGCATACTCCCCACAAGAAGCCTTTAATCAAAGCAGAAATCGATCTCCAAAAGATACGATGTAGGTCAAAGCAAAAGTTGCAGACCTGTTGCAAGGACCCTGTACAAGTTTCCACACATTGCTTGCCACAGATCAACCTACGTAACTGTAGTAGCCCCAGTGGCCTTAAATCCAATGGAAGCCACCATTATCTTCAGCTCACTCATGCATACATCTCTTACTCCTAAATGAAAACTAGCTAATACTATGATAGTGTTTAATTGATTGTTTTACTTCACAAGCAAGGAAACTGTAAGTCAGTAAGAAACAGCATGACTAGAATGTCAATAGTTTGCAATTAACATATTTGAACAGCAGGGAGTTGCCTAACTTTCTTTCCTATTTTCATTTTGATTACTTATGTATTTACATTGTAAGATAGGAGAAGAGTAGTGCAATTCTCCTATTTAAATCTGCGTGCAGAGCACAGAACGGAAATTTGCCAAGCAATAGTTTTTTTGGTCACAGTGTTGTCTGCGGAAAAAGATTTGTTTTCATTATTTTCTGTTCACTGCTTTATTTTTGAGCAGGCAAAACAAAGATTATAAAGTGGGAAGCAGACCATGTGTTTTGTTTGCTTGCTTTTTTTTTTTCTTTTGCTTTTTTTTTTTTCTTTTTTCTTTTTTCAAGAAACCTTCTAGACTCCACCTACCTAGGACCCCCCTCAAGAAGAAAACCCGGGAGAGGAGAGGAGATGGCACAAACACCCAGCTTGGGCCTTCAGTTGTTCTCTCTGTGCTTGCTCAACAGGGACACTAAGTGTACTACTGCACCACAGAATTCATGAGGGAAAAGCCTCTCACCCAAAAAGCTCAGCTCAGAGATTCTTGTCTCTGCTTAAGACTATGTAATGCCTACAGAGATGCACAGGGACTCACATCCTGTGTGTCAGAGAGCCCCGTCCTTGCAGAGCTGTGAGGAAAGATGTCCCAGGCTAGCAGATGAACAGCTGGGCCCACAAGGTGGAGAGCTCAGAAGGAGCAGACATGAGGGAAGCCCAGAGGGCTTGCGTAGGCAACAGAACAACTGCAAACACTAAGCAAGGGCTGCTCAGGATTCCCTGCCTTCTCTCCAACCCCTTCACAGCAGATGCCTTTTACAAACATTATACAAGCAGCATCATAACCAAATCCCCTCGAGGCTAAAGACATTTGCCAGTTCAATACACTTGCACAGTTCTGAGAAACAGGCTCTGCCAGACTGAATTACTGCGACTCCAAGGGACAGGGTAGCTCCCGCCTATCCATACAGCCTGGCTGCACAAAGACCACCCCTCTACATTAAGTATACCAGCCTCTGAATAAGTAACATTTTAAAATTGAATATACAGGCCTTGGGAAGCTTGAAGCTGAGCTGTATGGCCTGTGTAATGCACACTGATATTCAATTATCATTAAAATTAATAAGTAGGGAAACAACCAAATCCCCTGGTGGGCTTTGATTATCTCAATCTGGGCATTTATCAGAATCACTCCAACACTCAGAGTCGTTGTGCTTTGCTCAACTGGCACAAGCTACTCCTATCATCCCATTTACACTTTCTCTGCACAGGAAACAGGATGTGTAACACGCTGGGAGAAAAAATAGAAGGCATCACACCAGAAAGGAGATTAATATCTGAAACTGCATGAGAAGGCTTGATCTGGTCTGAAATCTGTTTCCGAGTGACCTATTTGTTCCACTTGTGTTCAGCAGCTCAAATCAGTCATGCTGTAATTCCGCAGCAAAATGACTATAGCCACTGACCTGCTCCCAGCCACCCACCTGAGCACCTATCGCCAGATATCAATGGCTGCAAGTCATTTATTTTCTCATCATCTGATGAAACATCTATTGTGATAGACACAAAATCCAGCAATTCTTTTCTAAAACTTTCATCATTTCAGGTTGTTTTTTCCACTAGAACTGAAATCACCATGTTAAAAAAAAAAAACCCTTCACAATTAGCAGGATACGAAAGAGAACAAGATAGGCTGCTGCTAAAGTTAAGTACAGAGGAACATTCGGTTATTCAATCTGGCATCAAAACAACACAAACAGTAAACCAGAAGGAGACTGTAATGAAGTGACTATCTCACAGGATTATACTTGTGGTTATGATTTTAATTGCATAGTCTAGAAGGATTTGCAATAAACTAAATAATCTTATGTTATTGTAATGATTTTTAATCACAACACTCGCTATGATTTACAGGCTTACTATACATTTGCATTGCAATCAACTGGAAGTCAGTGCATGCCCCACAACACCTAACAGCACTTAAAATTATGTCTTGCATAGAGTTCCAACAGCTGTCCGATCATAAACAGCTGGGAGGTTTGAAACCAAGGCAAAGCACACTGAAACATGCATCTTTCTACTTCTGGAGGAAAATAAAGCTAACAAAACAAAACTGGACACCGCAAGGTTTCTGAGCAGAAACAAAAACCAAGGGCCGTATTTTTGCTGTCCATTCTGTTGATTGAACAAGAAGCAAGCAATGCCAAATGGATGTCATACACAGCCATATTATTTTGATGGCTCTCTAAAATTCCAGTGGTTAACTTTGGGAACACCTCCAAGGCTCCAGCAAGAAGCCAGGACAATCACAGTGTACCAGGACTTTGCAGACTGAACGTGCAAGGGTAACTCACAAAGCTAACAAAAAAAAGCAACAAAGCCCCAGTACCAAAGAGGTGCTACGTCTTCTGAAGGTAGAAGGCAGTGAGACCAACTTCTCCTTTCCAGTAACAGGCAGTTTCCTTACTCCACATGGGTACATTTGGGATGCTGGGACTTCACCATTTTAGCAGGATCATTCCCTAAGAAGAGTTCATCCTTGTCATGTATTGGAGAAATCCAAACACCTAAAATTAACCAACTCAATAAGATCACTTTCAATAAACAGATATTTAAGTTACAACAAAGTCCTGTTATTGCCTGCTCTTCCATTATGAGGTGCTCACTCATGTATTTTTCATTAGCTCACAGCCAAAGGCAAGGCAGGAGAGCAGCCAAGCCTGCAGCTATTCCTCACCACTGGAACAGGACTGCAAACAGATAAACAGTGTACACCAGTGTCTCAAACCATATTAAGAAATACCGCATTACCTTCTACCAACTGGATCTTCTGCACAGTGTTATGGGGCTGTCAATACTACAGGTAAATAGTATTACCGGAAGATCTGGGAAGATGAGGGACAGGTCACTGACCCCCAAAAATTTTTGCTGAAGTAAAATGAGAACTTGTGCAGCACAAGGGTTCAGTCCTTCTCCTGCTTCAAAGCCAAGAGTTCTACCTTTGATGCTGTGAAAGAGCATCCCAAGGAGGGTAATTATCCTCAGGAAGTGCACAACTTCACAAGCTTCTGGTTCATCTTACTTCAGCACAGTAACAAATCTACAGGACACTATTTGATGTGTTTCGACACAGAGGTAGTTCATTTACCCCAAAAGTCAATAAGATGCACTCTCCTGAAGAGAAACTAGCTTTAAAAATGGATAGTTTCTCTTACAAATTAAACATCTCTTCTCATAATACAAAAAACAATTTGATTTTCTCTACAAGTCATTTTATTAAATCAGAACTCAATATAATCAAAGCAGTGACCTGGCATTTGCTGGAATAATGAACACAGAAGATAAATAAGCAAGAAAGTGCAAGTCAAACACTCATCAGAGAGTTTTGGCAAGAACCAGGTATGTATTATCACTTCACTTCTTGAAAAGCATCAGAAGGTGAATCCAGAGCTGCACTGAGCCATTTTCAGCTTAGTCAGAAAAAAAGCATGAGTAGTCTCTGCTTCTCACCAATGCTGCCCCAGAGGTATTCCTGCTCAGTGGGCCCTCCGCTGGGGCACTGAAACAATGGGAAGCACCTGCCATGACTCTTGCACAGGGCCAGCTTCTGACCAACCCCAGGGCCTGATCCTGCCTGCAGCTATCTGGGAACTTGCTCATAGATTGTTCCTTACAATTCCTGCACAGCATCCAGAGGTAGATCTGAACAAGCAACAGTGGAGCCCGATATTATGCAAGTATCACTCCCAAGTCTAAATCTTCACTACATCACTGATGCGATTTCAGTGATAAAATAAAAATCAGTAACATTAGTTTCCCCTTATGCATGGGAAAAATAACTGTTCTCTCTCCTAAACATTCACAGTGCCTCATAGGATAACAAGGCCTCTTTTTTCTCCAAACCCCCTGTCAAGGCAGGTGACGCAGCAGTGAAATGAACTCCAGAATCCGATCATGTTCTGCAATTCTTTTATACTTACTGTTCAGTCTGCGGGATGCAAGCAATCGATCATGTCAGTGAGGCAATGCACAACATCACAGGGGTAGAATAGAGATGACTGATAGCTGGGTGTCACCCACATTCCCTTTAACAGCATTTCATCGTTTGTGTTGAGAAGAGTCTAAAAGGTGGTTAGAAATCTACCACTTTGCTTTGGAAAAGAGCTAGGACACAATCCCTGGAAGTATGTACTTACATCCATGCGTACCCTGGTACTTAATCTCACATCTGTTTTGCCACAGTACGGTCAACATTAAAACTGACAGATCTCATGAATACTGACCGCTTTAGTGAATCACACTAAATAATAGACCATAGCATGCTTCTTTCCCCGCTATCAAAACATCTAAGATAAATTAGACCGTAGGAAACCAAAATATTTCGAGGTAAAAAGATTCTAACTAAAATACAAGCATTTTCTTTGGCTGCCTAGAAACCCAGTCCCCACCCTCCTATTTTGTATGTGTGTGTACATGCTTCAGTAACTGAAAAGACACCCTGTTTCTGCCACGTGGACTAGCAAAAGCAGGGCTCAGGACAGCTACCATTTTCCACTTCTGAGAGTTCTGATCATTTCCATTAAATAGCTTGAAAATAAATTGAGGTCTCCTTGAACATCCTTAGACAATAGATGCTGAACTATTTCTCATATAGCCACATAACAGGAGTTTGCACTGATCAGAAGTCAGTCAAAAAGCTTTCCTTATTATCTAGTAAGGTAGCTAATAGATCTTCAAAATGACCTCCTAACTTTTTACTGTCAAATTTTGCTGTCCAATACATAAAGCAACCACAAACAAAATAGCAGCTTCTGTTTTTATACACTTTTTTCAGGCATTCTACATTTTAAAATATTCACCTTCTAGATTAAAACTTACCATGTTTGTTTTTTTCCCTTTGAAGTTAGCACTCATTTTCTTTCATTCTTTCTAATCTGGCTTTCCTGAATGAGTACCATGAAAAGACAACCAATTGTCCTCATTATAAAAAGAGCAAAAACAAACACAAGACTGCAGCCTTGAATTTATTTACCCCCAAAAGCTATTAATCCGAATAAAAATATATGCCGTCAAAGGGGGGCAAGACCAAGGCCAACGCATTTTCAGTCATATAAACAGATTATGTGATTATACTGTAAGTACTCCAGTGATTTATATATAAATATATTAGGATATGAAGTAGTAAGTAGCATAAGTAACGTAGTACAAATCCATCAACATAAACTATAAAATCCTAATGCGTATTTTATAAACCCAGGGCTGCAGCACACATGTACTATAACGATAATTATTTTATTCTGCAAAATTTCAGACTCTTCATGACAGCACTATGTTTATACATTTTAATTGTACGGTTCCTAACTGTTGGATACCAATATTTCTGGAACCAGCACAAAAGTAGCAGAGAAAACAATGGTTTTAGAAGATAAAGCTCTTCAAAGCTCTTTTATCCCCAAACGTAATTCTTAGACACTGGAGGAAAAAAAAAGACTTTTTAGCATGAAAGGAGATTATTGTTTGCCCAACGAGCCTGTGTGGAGGAACCTAATGCTGACAACTGTATTTACAAAAAGATATACTGAAGGATCAACCTTCGATTCTTCTGTGGTGGATTTTCAAGACAAAGAGTGTAGTGCATAATTCTAGTAATACAGCTCTAACAGAGATAAAGATTTGTTTTATTCTTAATCTGCTAGCATTAATTTATTTTTACAGTATTTCAGGGTATGCCAGGCATTTTTGATCTCTTTTAATAAGGCCTATGTCTTGCCAGATGCTGCTATCTAGTAAAGGCTTGATTCATGCCAACAGCATATAAACTGAACAGCAGGTAGATAAGAGTCTAAAACAAAAAATTAAGAGCATGCACAAGTGGAGATTTAACTTCAGATAGGAAAGGAGACAAGGGAAAGGACATGCATAGAACAGCAAAGAGGTTCAATGAAAGCTATTCTACAGCATGAGGTGCTCTGATCTAGAAGAAGTTACATACCATTGGCAACATGTTGCAGACATTAGAAAAGCTCGTCTTAAATACAGGGTGTTGGATGAGTAAAGGCGCTTTATAAGCAGGGCAAGGAGGAAAAAACATCAGAAAGACAGATCTCACTCCGGACACATGCTTTCAATCCACTGCCATTTGTACGTAGAGCTGGAAGAGGTCAAAACAGATCATCTGTCTGTTCCTCCAGAAGGGATGAATACTGCTCATCCACAGCAACAGACAGCAGCCTGATCTGCTATCAGAGACCTCCCGGGAAGGAAATGCCTTATCTGCCTCAAAGCTGGAGCAGGACAAAGCACTTTCCATCAAATTTCAACTGAATCAGCTTAGCTGAAATAAATCCTGCTTTTCTTGTCCTTCCCATTGCAAACCTGAGCAATGGCATATTCCCTTCTCTGCATCCCTCAAGACTGTTACGAGCCAGTCCAACACTCACTGCTCCACCCACCTCTGTCAGCCTCTCCAAACAATGTGAACGTCTTATTTCTCCTACCAAATCTTTTAGATTTTGATTGGCATGTTCAAGCTCTGTGAAACAAATACAGCTCTAGAAGCACTGGCAGTGCTACTTACACAACAGACAAACCTACAGATTCCATCAGCAGTCAGCTGGCTGAACTCAGCTCTCAGAGTCCCTTTTCCCCTTTAACAACTTCGGGAGCTTTCAGTGTTTGAAACATGACCTCAAACGTAATTTAGTTTGATTACCACAAAGGTTCTGCATTATTCTGTCTTTTCTGACTCAAAGCTCAAGTTCTTTTGTTACAATTATGCTATAAAATGCAAACATGCATCTATCACACTGATATACTAAAAGAGGAAGAAAACATTACTATGGGATATGAGATGACTATATAAAAACATAAGAAACAAGGGGGACTTTCAAAGAGGACAGAAGCTAAGATAGATAGATAGATAGATAGATAGATAGATAGATTATATATATATATATATATATATATATATATAATATATATAAATATAAAAATATTTCATATTACCGTAAGGAATCTTAGGGGAAAACAATGCCCTCACATGTATTTTATCTCTCAACATCATCCCAGAAATTCGTTACGTAAAAATTGTCTATCTTGTATATAATGAAAAATGACCAGTACAGCTTTGGTTTGGATTACTTGAGCTTGCTTCAAATAATTTGCAGATGTAGACTATGTTTCTTTCTAACATCTATGTGAGCAGATGTATTTCCAAATAAACAGCCAAACACCAGGTTTTTCAGGAATCATTCATATATTTTTTCACCTGCTCAGGTATTACTTCAATCTCCAGCACGCTCCCTGCTGCAGTAAGAAATGTGTTGTAGTACGTATCCCTCTGCTTCCTCTTCTGTACTGGTCACAGCCGAGCAGCATTTGCAAGAGAAAACACAAGCTGCCAAAAAGTACTGCCCTGAAAATGCCAGTTGTAATCATAGCTACATGACACAGCTCAATGGTGCCAAGAATCCTCCTCCTCCTCTCATTCCCCCATCCCTCCCCTTTATTTTATTTCTAACCCCAAGGGCAAACGCTGCTTCCAATCTAGGATTCCCATATAAAATCTCTATCTGAACTGAGATCGACAGAGAAAAACATGAATGTATTCACAAAGCACGCTGAGTAATCTAAACTGCTGCTATTTTTAACTTCAAAGACGCACCCTAGGGTACCTGTCCTCAAAAGAATCAGCCGGAAATGCTGCTCACCACCCCCTCCAAAATAAATATAATAATAAAATAAAGCCTACTGAAATCCTACATAAGTGACAAGCAACTCGCAGAATCAGCGTGGCTGAATTTACTCCCCCTGCTTTCAGTATTTGGCCTTACTGTCCACCAAAAACAGGGCAACTGCTTTTCCTCTTGGAGTAAGTCAGCTATCGCTCTCATTTTCTGCAATGAATAAAGAATTACGAGCGATCCCAGCATCCTCTAACATCTCCACAGGATAAGATTCCTGCATGTTTATTTTCCTGTCTGAGCCTAAAAAAGCCCAGAACATGGAGCTGTGCAATGAGCCACAGCACATAGCCAATACTCCAAGGAGCAGAGAGCCTTCCTGTTCTGAGCTACAGGAAGTTCAAGGAAATCAATGGGAGGTGGAAGGCGCATAAGTAAAGCAGGTGTGCTCCAATTTGGCAAGAAAAAAAAATAACTTTTAAAAATAAATCCTGAAGGGAAAGATGATCTGAAGCAAATCAGCACTATCATAGCCACTGAAACATATCAGACATAACTGGTGAATAAATCAAGAATAAATCTAAAAAGCACTGATTTTAATTAGTAACTTTTGCAATTACATGCTTACTGTTAAAAGTGGTTGTGTTTTTACATAGTCAGACCAAGGCCGAACAGCACAGATTTACCTGGAGCTCTTTGTAGCCTCTACCCCAGATATGGCTTCGTGGGGAGCCAAAATGCATCCTGCAGAGCCTTCTGCTAAGTCAAAGGAGGAAAGGCAGCAATAGTCTACAGACACTGTCTGATCTGAGCCAGCTGTTTCTCACAGTACTTCCTGTTGATCCTTCTTCTGGGAGTCTCCATTTAACAAAAAAAGTATACTTAGCACAGTCAAATACAGGCAGTTTCTGAAGGTCAGACTAGGCCAGCATCACAGCCCCCTGTAATGCACACAAATCCCTGATATGCCCAGTTTTGGTAATTCTCCAAGTTAGTCTGGAGGTAAAAGAGGCTGTGGATGCTTGCTACAGAAGCATGTATTTTAATAAAGAGGGAGCCAAACATTTGTGATATTTCTGATATCACCTCTAGTAATTCCAACAACATTCTTCTGATTAAAGAAAACTTACACTGCAGAACAAAGTGGAAATCAACCCTCTGACCTATGATACACGATACATTCTCAACTCATGAGCTACAAAAAGAATAGCATTTCCATGCTGATCATGCACCACTGGCAGTGAGAAGGCCCCCTTTCTGAGCTCCATCACCACGCAAACCCCATGAGGCTTTGCTCATGCTTCAACAAACAGAACAGGCTTAAGAGCCACATGTGACTGCTGCAAGTTGCCAAACACCATGCTGCCAGGGAAGCCCTCCTGGGGTACCAAGAAGGCCATGCTACCAGGATTCATTAATTTAGGGCAGAGCAGCAGAATAAAGCATCTCCTCCTGTACAACATCTGGTTCCTTACAACATGTACATTTGGCCACATCACATTTCATTTTTGCTGGTTTCTCAATGCTTCACATACATAAATATACAAATTGTAATGCAATGGAAAGCACAGCAACAACAGCAGAGTAACAGGGTCCTAGGCTGCAGGAAGTGAGAGGGTTGCTCAAATTCAACAGCCAAGGAGTACAGAAATAAAGAAAATAAGGTGCTTACCTTCAGAAGGCATCAGATACACAGGGATCTCCAACAAGATAGCCTTGCTTCCATTGCCAAACCTTAAATGAGGTCTGGGAAGGGGTGGATTCTAGCACCACCCCTTCTGGTCACTCAGGTACATTGCATGCACCTGAGCTCCAGGTTCCCACCTTCCCATCAGGTGCCCAATCACTGTTTCAAGCCATGACTTAGCATTTCCACTACACAAATACACTCATGTGTGTGTATATAGTTTTTTCTTGCCTTCCATAATCACAGGCAAAATGAAACGCATGAAACCCAAAATGAAAGCATGAAAGAATTTCAGACACTGCCAAAACCCATACCAAATAAGCACCTAGCTAGGAAAGCTCTGCAGAGACAGCCCTGAAGCACTTCTCTCCCCTAAAGCCTGTTATTCCGAAGATTACCCGGTGCATGTTATTTTGCAGCAGTATTTTGCTGCTTTTTGCAGTCCCTGATCACACAGGGACTAAAGCAGATGAGGTGCTCTATTTGGAATTACAGCTATGAAACAGAAGTAGTTCTAAGCCTAATTTGTCTCCAGATTGGCCAATCAGTTTCCTTCCCCCATTGCTCCCTTCATCTTCCAAGGTAGAGTGCATTTTTCCATTGTGTTCAGCAAAAAATGAGGCGAGCAGCAGGCTAAATGAGTACAGCTTGATCTTTCTGGAGTGTGGAAAGACTTACAGCTTCAGTACACAAAATCCACCATAGTATGCATCTGAAACAAATCTAGAATATGACACTTACCATAAAGGATGTGCCAGAAGCATGTTCTTTTCATATGACTGAACCTCTTACATCACCATAATCTTTTGTTGTCTTTTTCTTTTTTTTTTTCCCTCCAAGAATAAACACAGAAGTTCTCAAAACTTCTCCCCTTCAACCCTTGTGATGCACTTACAACTTCTCCCGGGCACTCCTACAAAGCTACGAAGTCTAAATTGCTTACTTTCTTTGCATGAGGAATTCTGCTGTCAGTAATCTTCTACTTCTAGCAGATGTGGTTCTAAGAAAAACACTAATTTCCTTAAGATTCATAATGAAGATCAAGTGGAGAATTATCAAAACAAAATTGAAAGTTGCTTCAAAAGGCAACATATCCATAGTTGGAACTGCATCATCACTGCAATTGTTACCAAACAGTTTAAGTTACTAGACTTAAATATACACAACACATAGAGTTACATACTATCAGATTTCTGCTCCTTCCCTTGTTTGGAAGCTTTGCAGATATTTCAAATATTTTTGATGTTCTGAGAAAAATTAGGATAAGAATACCTCAAACAAACTTGCCTGCATTATTTCCAAACTACCTACCTCTTTGCAAATTCAAATAGTGAAGTAAGACTTAAAATATTTACACACGGTAGACCTTACATATATTTATTTCTAAATCGAGCCTATGTGAGTATGACTGCAGAACAGCTGACTGAGAGCAGATAAAGGGGTTAAAGAATTAGGTCTGGAAAGCTTTTTTTTTTTCCCCACTATTTATAAAACATTGCAAATATATTAGGCCAAAGGAGACAACTGGGCTAAGCTCATGGATTTTTATGGTCCCATGAAAACAAAGAAGATTAACAAGAGATTTCTGGAAATTCAAAAACCGACTGTCTGATTCATTTATTATCTGAGTTAGTTAAATCAAGAAAAAAAGCCTCCCAGTTGAGTCAGTAACCATTAACTTGGCATTCATGAGTGCACTACGGGTGCTGGTCAAAACCTCGGCTTTTAAATATAAAAAAAATTCTCTAAATAATAAAAAAGCAACTGAGTCTTATACATCGAATATTTAGCTTTTCATTTACTCATCTACATATACAGATCTGGATATACCCTGAATGCTTCAGGCTTACTTATTTCTCTGCTGACATTTCTGGAAGGACATGAGATTATGCAGCCACTGCTCATAGCCTAGGAAGAATACTGACAGATGTGCAAAAGGGAAAAAGTGGACATTAAGGAGTAAACAACAGAATCTTTGTAGTTTGACATAGCACCAACATAAGACTGTGCCTGCACATCTGGAACTAGTTATTCTGATGCCCACATATGCAAGGAGAACAAGTTCAATTCTCATCTTTAAAATCAAGAGAAAAAAATATATTGCAATCGACTTGGACAACAACATGATGTTGAACTGGCTTCAGGATGAACTAAGCTCCCCTCGTGCTTTTACATTTCTGCCATAACCAGGGTCTGCAAGCACCCAACTTGCCTTAGTGAGGCTGCCACTACTACCACCTTTTATCTGCACAAAATACGGGAAGCCAGACTGTAATTCAGTCTATAGTATTTATGCACAGGGTTGGCTATACTGTACAAACATTGCCACCGTGTTTTATGGGAGTCGAACTGGAGTGCAAGACAATTCTGCAGCCCATTTCACCTGGTACCTAAAACCCTGGTATACCACATTCCTGAGAACACAGCTACACAGCATTTCTATCTGAGGATACACCAGACATTGCTTCTGTATGACAGCAATTGACAGGAATACTCAACAGCGTGCAAGACTATCAAAGTTCTCTATTACAGTACAGCATCAAGGGTGCTCCAGCCAGAACAATTCCTGTGAATTTTGGTCATACAAGTCTGTCAGGCCAAGTGAACACATTGATGAGTATTAAAGTACCTGGACTCTGTAAGTATCTCTGGTATCAAATTAGGAAGCCAGGTTCCTTCAGCCCTCAGAACAGTTAATGGAAGGAACGTAGACCCTGCAAGATGCTTAAAACTCACCTCCTGTTCCAGAGTTATCAGCTGCCAAAATTTTATCTGGAGCCTGTGCAGCCCTCTTCATTTAAAGCTAACAGTAATGTTCCAAACCCTGTGTTTCAAAAGAAAATTTGTGGAAAACTGTTGTACATTTACCCCACATGCTCAAGTAAAGAACCAGAATTCATGGCTTAAATTTATATAATCTCATGGGTCTGTTGGTGAGGAGACAAGCGAGGGGATAAACTCACTTTTTTCTTTCTTTTTTTTTTTTTTTAATTAAAATATCTGTGGCTGGATCTACTGCATAAATAAATCAATCCCCCAGTTACACAGTTCCATTTTTCCAGTCCCAGCACGTTGTTTTATATATTTTTCCTTCCATTGCAGACAAATGACTCCAGGGAGTTTTTAAACCCAGTAGTCTATTTTCCGAATGGAAACAATTAGTGTAATTTGTGAGTGAAAAAGCAAACAATAACAGAGACTTACCCCATTTTTTGGGTAGGCTATCCATCCTAGATCCCCCATTACTGTGCGCGAGTCCAGTAAATTCACTGAAAGAAAGAAAAAAACTGGTAAGGTGAATGTCTTATAAATTTCAGTAAATATTTCATGATTTGGGTGGCTATGGTAAATAGGCTGTTTATAATTAACAAAGGAAGCTGGGTTTTTGTAAGACAAAGTAACAATGCAGTAACTCCTCTAACAATGAGATCATACCCTTTGAGATCTGCAACTGGAAGTTGCACACGTTCTAAATTTCTGCAAGATCCAGACTCTTGCATGAAGTTCTTTAAGACTGGTCTTTTTGGGAGGCAGGTAACTACATAAACTCTGTATAAGACATACAGAAGATACACACGTATTCCTTCTATGGTGGTAGTCTTCAGCATAATCAAGCCTTTTAGACAAACACAAAACAAGAAACAACATGCAGAGTACCCTAGTTATCACGGATTCAAGTTTTGAAGTACTTTATATGTAAGTATGGCAGTATTACAGTTAATAGGAATCTATTTTTTTTTTCTCCCTTGCATGTTGTTCCAAGACTCGACAACTTCACTTAACACACCCAAGGGATTGTCTTCTCCCCCTTCACCCAAAAATACAGTGGTTCTGTTAAGTCAGAAGCAATAGACAAACAATTAACATTAAAGTGCAATAAAAATTATCCTCAATCTTATAATATTTCCCCTCAAATTTCCTGAAATATTGAGTACGGAAGCATGAAATAATTAAAAAAAAATATATCCACACAGAGTTAAATCAGCTGAGGAAAAATACAGTAGCTTCTGGTGCTGAGCTTTCCAGTGTCATCTCCTGTTCTCAGGACTTCCAGTCTCCCAAATTAAGAACTTCCCTCTGAATCAATAGCTGTTACAGAGAAACTCAGTCTAAAAGGAGTCTACTTTGCAAAGCACAAAAATCCTTCAAACTGTAATTCTTGCTTTCCACAGTATATTTGCATAGCACAGCCTCATTTTTGCACCCATGTTCAGCCTAATAAGGAACCAATTTCCTCAAGTCTTCAATTCATGGTCTCCAATGTATGCATTGCTTAGAAATCCCACAGCAAGTCAAACTTCAAGACTTTCAAACTGAACATGAGCTATCCCAAGAGCAAGTTGGAAACAAGAGAAGGAGGATACATGCTCAGTCCTTTGGAAACAAGCCCATTTAGTTAAGTACATAAAAATTGGTAGAGAAAAAGAAATAGCATATACATACAAGCAGAAAAAATGGGAATATCAATTCTCAAATCTGGTATTCATCTAAGGTACATTTTCCATCTCTGCACAGACAAATACCAGTGTAAACCCAAGGCATACAGACCTCTACATCAGCACTGGTCACCCTACTGCAATGCACCATCAACAAAATCAGAACATTGCCAACCGATTACCTCAGACATCATAAATACAGTATTTAGAGAGTACCTGCTCACTGTGACAAGAAATAGACTCATCAAGTTCCTGTAATTGGCTTTCCACTTCAGAGTGTCTATTTTTCCCTAAAGAGTTAATGACCTAAACGTATAGAAGCACAAGAACTTAATAGCAAACCATGTTATGTACACAGAGGCACAAATAACAAAACTAGATATACATTATACTAAAATAGAAGTGATATTGTGATAAATTTTTCTCGTAATCATTGTAATACACTGAAAGCTGATGACTGCAGCTCATTGTACACAAAGACAGCCAAAACACAACAGGTAAGGAAATTTGTCCTCAGCCCTGGCGCCAGACGCTTAAAGAAGATACGTGGATATCTGCAGTGTATGCAATCATTAATCCAGCACGCTATCACAGAACACAGAGATTTTCTGCCTCATCTGGGTATTGTTTCTAGAACAGAAACCATGCTTGGGTGCTCAGAATGCTATGACATTCACCAGAAACAAAATTGAGCGATTTTACTGAAATACGTTCATCATAAGGAAGCAAAATTAGTTGGCTTTCCACGCCACAGCTTAAGTAAAATAAATGTATTGTTTTCATCCACCCTTACAGATGCCACCCAGTAACGGCCAGCTTTTGCCCTCCTGACATGTCTGCAGGTTATCTTCTATCCCTGCTTCGGCTGAAGTCAAAGATTCAGCACCCAAGTGCTCCTAATCCTACTGCATTTTCTCACTGAGATCACAAAGGTGATCTTAAAATATTCCTCAAAATAGGACACGTAACAAACATGTCCTATATTATAGCTGCAAACCATTTCAAAAAGGAGGAGAAACCTGCCAACAAAATGGCAGGTTACCCAAATTCCTCCTATTACAATCACTGTAATTAAACTGTGCATAAGAGTATATTCCTGTCATAAGATGCAATGGATGCAATACAAGTATTGATCTACACTGTACAACTTAATTAAAACTTATCCCAAAGATGCTACTAATGAATGTAATTAGATGGCATGTTTGATGCCACAAAGTTCTTCATGACATGCTAATTAAGCAAAAAGCAAGGAAAGTGCTTTTATTCAGACATCAGATCATAAAAAGAACACGATAAAAATAAATATTGTATTATCCAACAATGACAATTTTTAAATTGCTGTTATTAACTCCAATTTCAAAATAATTTTCTGCATATGAAAAGATAATATAATCCATTCAACTCTAACTCAAGTCAGTGGGAATTTTTCTATCGGTGAATCAGCCAACAGAGCTGAATACTAAATCTCCAGTTAGAAAAAAGACATTTCCTCTCTTTTTTCAATAGGATTCTAAACAGAGCAAAATAAATAGGAAGGGATGAGATGCACCTTTTGACAGGCACAGTGCAGTAACCTGAAATTCATGCCAAGAGAACAAAAGCCACCAGTGACGTTAAGTTGTAGGCTGCTCTGGATGGAGACTTGAAAAGCTCCCTGCATGAGGGGGCTTCTCAGTCACAGCATGCCCCACGGGCTTCTGCACAGAACTGCCTTCACAGTATATCTTCTAAAATACTGCACTGTATCGATTTGCTGAGGAATGTATTCAGCTAGTAGTCGCGCTAAATTGCCTGCAAAGACGGAAATGTTTTGCTTTGAGAATCCCAGAAATTCCTACATAAACAGAAATTACACCATTCCAACTAGACACAAGGCTTCTGCATTTTCCCCGTCAGCCCCCACCCAGCCGTTTCCAGGAAACGCATCATGTACTTGCACCACTGCCAGCATCCAAACGCACCCTGGTCCTGCCCCAGAGCTGGCTGGGGCCCTGCGGCCACATCCCAGGGAGGATCCCGCAAAGTGTTGACTGCAGGAGCACCCGCTCAAGGTGACGGTGTCAGCCTCCCCTCCTTCCCAACCCCGGCAGCAATGTTATTTTTGCTGAAATGGCTTTTGTTAAGAAACTGCAGATCGCTGAAACGGCTTTTAAGCAGATTGGCCAGGCTAGGAGAAAAACAGTGGGCAAATGGCAGGTAAAGTACATAGCTACGGTGTGTAAATTCTCTGCTAAAACAGTTTTTCCTCCGAAGAGTTGATGCCATCCTAATGAGATGCTTTCACCACTCATCATGCGAAGCTTTTCTGCACCTGAATAAAAATAGCCAAAAGTTCCTCTGGTTTGACCCACAACAGGATTAAAAAAAAAAAAAAAAAAAAAAAAAAAAAAAAAAAAGACTACAGATCTCCTCAGGAGCAGCAGAAGCAGTTCCTCCTCATCAAACCTGTGACAACCAGCAGCAGGTATTTGGCCACTACTGTCTAATTACCAAACGTTCTGATGACAGGAGGTGGTAATTCAGGAAAATCTGCAACGACGTGCTTAAGGCTCACATCCTTCAGGAGGGTCAACGCCAGCTCCTGTACAGCCTGGGAGTCCTGGGCATAGCACAGACCCATGCTCAGCAGCACTTGGGATGCAGGGGAGCTCATCTCCCTGAAGAAGGCTCTCCAGAAATTGCTAGCAACTCTGCTTACCCCAGCACCTTAAAAACTTCCAAAGGACCAGAACTCATTTATTCCCACTTCCTTTCCCTTCAGCATCAGCTAGATGTGTCTCAACAAGCAAGAAACCTCAGAGCCAATAAGTACACACTTAGCACCTGTATCTTTGCCAGAGAACTTGGAAGAGCCACATACATTGATTCAAAAATGTGTTTTGCTCATCTCCACCAGCCGTGCATCCATCCCACAAGCCCTAATTATTTCTAATGCTCAGTCAAGGGGAACACAAAACCACACAGATCTATATCATCATTAACTTCCATGCCTTCAGGGTAGGATAAATGATGATTAAGTCTAAAGTCACACCACAGCCTTTTTTCCTATTTTTTTAATACAGAATAATGGCTGAGGGAATTTGCATACACTCTTGTTCTCAGATAGACTGCTTACTACGGGTGAGCAATCAAGTTGGAACAAAACCAGAAGTGAACTAAACCTCTGCCCTGAACTCTAGGTGGTGAATTACTGCTGTCCTTTCACTCATGAATCTCTAATGGGAGACTGGATCCGACTTTTCATTCAGATGTCCTCATCACGCTCATCCAATAGGCATTTAGCAGTTTCACCATGACGCTGGGACCGTGGCTAGAAGGAAGCATAGAAATGCCAAAGCTGATAGCATTCAATGCTGACCTAAGCCAATGCACCTGCCCACACAGCAGAGCATCCCATCTGATGCAGCCACCTAGTACACAGTGCTGTGAGGCAGCATCAGATGGCACAGCTGAAAGCAGGGCAGTGCTATCACAATAGCACAAGGTCTGAGGCTGAAGCCACCAACTCATGACTTTAGTCACACCACCTAAGTGAGATGGTTTTTCTAGCTCTAGTCTGGTGCAAGATCAGCTGAAGCAGTTTCAATTGCTCTGTTTCAGTTTCAAAAGGGGAAAGAAGGCAACCTGAAAAACAAAAATCCCCCACCCGCAGGATAAAACATTGAGTGCTTCTCAACTTGCCAGCCACATCTCCTCCTGCCATTTTACTATCCAAGGATCTACCAGAAGAACATTCATGGCTCACACGAGACTATGAAAGACTTGACTCTTCTGGGCTGCAAGTCTTTGAGCCTACTGCCTGTTATTCCTTAGGCACCTCAAACTCATACCACTTGAAGGCAAAAGACTTACCACGTGGCGCAGCCTAATGAATTTATTAATGAGAAATCACTCTGGAACAGGCAAAACAGTTAAGATATCATGAAGTGACAGTTCATACTATGAAGCTGTAAAGCCATATCAATCTGCTTTTATTATTTCACTGAAACACAACAAGCAGGAGAGAAAAAAATATCCCTTTTGACCAAATCAATATCCCATCACAACATGAGCAAGAGTAAAGAAGCCTCCATGAATATTTCAAAACACCATAATTTTATAAGTAGGACATTTTAAAAGAAGAGCATTTGAAAGAAAGTGTTTTGGTTTTAAAAAAACTGAAACAAAACATTTAATACATTTGTTACAAATTCCACAAGAATCTGAGCACTGTTTTCAGTAACCCAAGTTTGAACTCCCCTATGAGAAAAGGTGCAGATCTAGTAAGTGCTCCTACATCCTCAAGGCTCTTCCTGAAGCTCCTGGCTTCCTCTGCACTGTACTCCATGGGACGTAGCCATCCACAGAAAGGTCAGAGCTAAATCAAGGTAACCCCAGCTCTGACCCAACACTCTGAGCTTGTGGGAGCAACTCCATTTAAAACAGTCGTGAGAAACTTCTCATGGGAATATTCACACGCTATAAATTAAACATGAGGTGAAATGCTCTGTTGGATGGGGGTCAAGGTGCGTGACAAGACCTCATCAGGAGGTCTCCTGAATAGCATCTCAAGCTCTCCACCAAACCTTGCACCTCCGCTCTCCTCCTCCTTCCCCCAGCCCAAGGCAGGGGTAGAGCTGCCAAACCCATCACCATTAGCAGAGCTTACGGTGATGTATGCAGCGTATCCTTATACTGCATACCTCCCCGTTCTTCCTCCTGCAAGCCTGGAGTTCACAGCACCACCAGGATACACTGACTGCAAAGGACTCTTCATCATCATGAGTCAAAGTTTTTCTGCTTCATAAATCTTTGCTTGTTTTATTGCAGTATTGTTGCCATTCATTTTCCAACTGCTTTCCCAGTTCTGCCAAATATTTCCTCAAAAAGTATAAATCCAAGGCGCTCCAATGACTGACAGTCAAAAATAATCCAAGATAGCAAAAACAAATGAAAAAAATAAACTCCTGTAAGAAATCAAAGTCACCAGGGAGCAGATGTTTTGTATTAATTAGCTACACCGAATTTGGACAAAAACAAGCAGGAAAGAACCTCAGAAATACTTCCAGCAGTGGAAACCAGCTACAGCAGAGTGCAAGCTGTAACAGTACCTATTATTTATAGCCCACTGGAGGAAGAAAAAAATACACTACTTAATGAACTTATATAAACTAATATTAACTGCAGATTTATATTTTATTACGTTGGCTTTGTTCTGCTCTTAGCTTTCTAATGATTCCCTTTTATAGCAAGGGCCAAAACGCTAGAATCTATATCACAGATTCACAGGTTTTGAAGGCAGGTGGGCAATCGCAGTCATAACAACGGCCAGAAAACGTTACAGACATGATGCAAAAAATACCATATAATTGCTGTTTGCACATACTGTTTACAAGGGGTGTGATACTGCCCTTTGTCAAAGTTATTTACAGGCACTGGCCACAGCTTCGGGGTTGGGACAATAAGCTCACTTGTTTTACTAAACAAATAGGAAACCACAGGTTTTTCCCCTTACAAGGATTTGCACTCAAGGCAAGAGGCAATCATTTGCACATTTATTAAGTTGACATCAAAGTACCTGGAAACTTAGTTCCCAGTATGGTTTACTTTTTTTTTTTTTTTTTTTTTTAAATGGCAAAGTTTTACTCCCCCCAAAACCACTATTTGATTTAAAAATATACATATTTAGGAAGAAGGAAGAGAAAAAGTCAGTGTATAATCAATGGATATCAAGATGTTACAATCATGATATAATCAAGAGAGTTAGGTGAAGTGGACAATGATAACAAAAGAGCATAAATGGAAGGCTTACCCTTATGCTAGGCTCACCACAAAACACCAGCAGAGCAGATCTCCAGAAGAGATCCTTCCCCACTGGTAGCCAGCTATTAAATAGGTCTAGGAGGGGTGCAGCCTGGCTCTACCCCTTCCTGCAGCACAGGTGAATTGCCTTCACCTGTGCTCCTCTGGCTGGCTCATGGCTCGCCTCAGGTGATCAGTCAGAGGTTCAGGCCGTGACCCAGTAGTTCCCATACAGTCAGTAAAATGTTCCATAGCCCCACTCATAAGACTGACTGGAAACAATACCATATCAACACAACAGCATCTCTCCAGATTGAGACTGGTTGTGGCAAACAGGACTGGAGGAAATTATTAACACCCTGCTATTGGCAACCAGAAAGAAGGTTCCACTGAGAAGGCAAAACAGCCAGCAAGCATCACAGAGGTCTAGGCAAAGCAAAAAAACACCAGCACTGCCTGCAGACCCAGAGCTTCCAACCACTACCAAGGTCTCTGCAAGTGGCTGAAGGACAGAGCCAATTTCTTCGAGATGCTACTTAAATCAAGCTCCTCATTAAGCACACACAAAGTGAAGCCCTAAATCCCAACAGATTCCCAATGCAATCAAACCACCTGCTGGCCATGTTGAAATGAAATCTCACATTTTTGCCCTAATGCAAAACATTGCCAACTACAAACAACTCCATCTCTGTTCTGAAAACAGGTCCTCAAAGACATTGGCATCAAATTCTTGTGCACATAACTAGATGCAACAAGAGGAAAGAAACTCACCAGACACATCCAGAGCTGTCAAGGCTGTCAGCTTTCACTACCAGTGGACTTGCAAGACCTCACTGTCCAGCACCAATAAAGCCTTCCTGTTGACAATAATGACTACTCTGCTGCCACAGAGTTCACTCAAGTAGAAAAAAAGAAACTGACATAATGCTTAGATAGCATTTGGGAGCAAAAAAGTGTTTAAGATGATCTACTGGCTTTTCAGGGGGTTGACAGCTTATCCCTTCTATTTCAGAAGGAAGAAAGTGGAAGTTACTAGCAGGAAGAGCAGATTGCCAACACGTTTTAGGAAGACATTGTGTATGAACATTAGATGGATAATGGAATGACCAAATTTTGGAGAAACTAACATAAAGGCTACTTCAATCAATTTCACTGTTTTAACAAGGAAACAGAAACTGATACAAATCCACCCAGAAACATCATGAAATGCACATTATTGATTCTGAATAATTAATCTATTCCCACAAGTTTCTCTGTCCCCTCAGAGAATTACAAAGTCCAAACTAGTTGCTCCAAATCCTTCCTTACAGCAAATGATTCAAATCAGAGAACCAAGGAGCAGATACACTTTCAAAACACTTCAAGTACTGCCCTCTACGCTGTAATGAAGCAGCTGACACAGAAGCCTGAGTTCCAAGGTCCTACTCTCTCTTTGACATGCTCTCTGGGTGACTCAGAGTAAATCCCAAGGGATTTACATACCTGAATTCCAAATAGCACATCTGAAAATACCTGCTTGCAGGTAGCTTTTAATGTCCAGAAGGAAAATCATTTCCTCTCCACATGCACCCTACTTGGGAGCTTGCCAGGGGAAAGAAAAGGAAAAGAAACTGCCCCGTCCCCCAGGCTGCCAGACCTTCTCACAGAAGTAGTCCCCAACTTGCCATGACAGTACATGCTACATCACCCTCTTCAAGAGATTTTGCCAACTAATCCAGCCAACTAATGGCCACCTGAGAAGCTCAAACTGGCCAAAGACTCCTTATATATCTCCTGCACAGTTCAAATACCAAGAGGGAGAGAAAAAAAGGTAGCATTTCCCACCACTGTCACATCCCAAGCAAGACTGCCACAGTATGTGCTGAATGCTGTGATACTTCTGGCCCAATGCATCATACTGCTATTTGTAAGGAGAGGAAGGCTGTGCCCACATGCACAGCTTAGTGCAGCCTGCCCACGTCTCCTGAACCCAGAAGCCACATGTTCAAGGCTGTGAGTGGCAGTGCTCCTGTCCCTTCCCCATCAGCCTCCCCACAGAAGATAGTGATAATTGCTTTCTACCTCCAGGAGGATAAGCGCCTTAAACCTTTGGAGAGACTCAGATACTGCACTGACCAAAGCCAGAGCAAATACCAGAACTGAGACTGCAAGTGATAATAATAGGTCAAAAAGACGACTAAAAGGGTAATAAATCCCTACAGAGACCTAAAGCTACTGAGAGCCAGTGCTCAAGTCTGTCAATACAGCCAGCCACGAGAGCTGCTGGGGCACCAAACACTCAAAATCTGTCATCTTCATATCCAGCCAGAGAGCAAGGTGAGGGAACAAGCACCATATGAATAGAGGACTATTCATCTCTTCGTTCCATTTGTCCCAAAAAATACACAGACATGTCAAATACAAAATGTATTTTCAAAGAAAAAAGACTTCTGATTTAAAATACATAGCAACTTTACAGAACAGATCAAAGAAAATGACTTTAGTAAGGACTAGGCTATTTAAAAAATGGTTCATTCCAATGCAACCATTAACACTGTATTTCTATGCATCTTTCTAACCTTGTCTGAGTAAGGAAAAATATCTATTGCAAGACCACACTGGTTGAAATCAGGCCCCATAGCTCACTAACCCTTAAGGCAGTGAGAAAGATACACCCGTGGCAGGACATACTGGACTGCGAAAAACTTACTTTCAACTCCAGGTCAGAAATACTGGGGGTCTACCAGCCCAATTCTAAGTGAGACCTGAAACACAGCAGCACCCAGCACCATCGCTCAGCTGCTCTTCCTCAGGTTGAGAACTGCATGGTGGGAACAAGGACTTCTGCAGGAATGACACAGAAATCCTCAGAACAATATAGCATAAACACAGAGAGATTGGAGAACAAGGCATCATGTAATGTAACTGTCTTGCCTTCCGATTTCTGAAACAACTCATGAAATCCTGATCCCACTTTCCTTCCCATTGTTTGCTACAAAATGTTTATTTCTGTATTTACTACAAAGAATAAACACACATTTATTGGTGAGATTTGATTTCCTCATTTCACAGCAACAGAAGAGCAGATAAGGAGATGGAAGAGGAACGTTGTGGAAGGGCCAAAACATGAGGTAACCATGGGAGTGGGAAGGGAGGAGGTAGAAACTGCCAGATGAGCCCACTGACTGTTCCTGCTTCCCCATGGTACCTGTCAGTTTATCCACCTGTAAATTGATCTGCAAATAGCTGCTTTATGCTCCAAATTATGGTGTCAACATTTATGATGCGGTAAGCTGACGACCTGTCAGTGGTTCTGTTTAAGATAGTTTCCCAGTTTTCCACTATTTATTACGATTTTTAAAATATACCTCAAAAGCAAACAAGTATTGTACTGTAGTCAATTTTACTTATTGCTTATTTCCTTTTTTTTTTTATTAAATAAAACATGTGTCATTAGGCAGCAATGCTTTTAGTCATATACTTGAAAGTGCTACGTTTCAAATGCCATTTTACTGTCAAAAGGATAGCAGTTTCCATTATAAAATCATGACTGAGTCATTCTAAACCTCTTGAAAAGCCATACATCACATCAGACTGATCCCAAAAAGACCATTAGACATGAGTTGTCCCTCCTCATTCCAGTAATTCCACCGCAGTAAATTTTAAAGTTAATGGGATCGCTCCTATAACTAAAATAAATGTACAGCATGGAGGCTACGCAGCGCTGTTACAGAAAGCATATAAGGAACTGCTCCAGTACACAAACAGAATAAATTCCTCTCAGAACTCTGCAAAACAGAGAGCCACGTGCCCTGGATTGCCCATTCTGCACACACAACTTGTGCTCGTGTTACCTGTACCTACAGAACTGCAAAAAATGCAACAGCCGTGTGAACGTGCAAGAGATGAAGCTGAGTTATTAAGAGCAATACAAGCAAAACAAAAAGCTCTCATATCTATTTTTACCCAAAGCATTCAATTAATAGAAATACAAGGATTCAAAAAGTGAAGGGATTTTCACACCTGCTTCTACGAAACGCATGACAAACTCATTGAAAAAGGACTGCATTCGATAGTTAATTATAAACACTGTGATGTTATACCTAAATATTCATTTATCCAGTGCTCCATGACAGAAATTATACGTCAATATGGAACAAAACACACTCAAGTCAATGCATTTAGAACAGGTAGGCTCATTCCAGGCTCTGTCATGAATAATCTGCAAATTACCACCTTCCGCTATTTTTCCCTCTACCAGACCTGCCCCTTTAATTGCACTCACTTATTCATTCATTCAAATTAAAAATGATACATCAAGAGAAACTGTGCTTCAAAAATCCCCACAAGAATTCAGGAGAAGGATCAAATGCAAGAGTTTAGAACTAAAAGGCTGTTCTTTAGCTTAAATCCCTAAAACTAGTGCAACACATACCACAAAGTCATAGACACTCTGCCTTTCTCACCTTCTCTCTAAGTAATGACATTGACCTGAGACTGCATTTCTTCTCATCCGCATTAGGGTAACACACTGTGATAGCACTTCCTCCTCAGCACTGACTTACTCAGAAAAGCCCTTGAAGTGAAATACACCTTGTATTTAAGGACAATTATGTTTGTAAGTTGATGAGTTACTTTGTTACAAGCACTTAGAAGATCCCAGGTACTCCATTCTTTTGGGACTTTGCCCACGTGGCACTTTTTTGAGGTTATCTGGGTGAAGACCTGCAAACCAATGCAAACTCGCAGGCTATGTGTAACAAACCACGCTGAAGTTTGGGGTGACGGGGGTGCACAAAGGACAATTCCTTTGTTCATTCTATATTTCACATAAATAATTCACAAAAGCCACTTCCCAAGCCCTAGCATCAGCAACAGAACCATTTAAAACACGCATTTCTAAACTAAAGGAGGTGCAGGGGAACCCATCCATACATTGCAGGGCCGCCTCTGGTGCCTGGGACGGGTCACAAGTTGCTGCCAGTGGGAAAAAAAAAAAAAAAAAAGAAAAAAAAAAAGAGACTCAGTCCACATAGCAAATCTATTCAGGTTCACACACTCTGCTGCTTTGAAACTGCAAGGCTACCATAAATATATAATCCAAGTAATTACAGTATCAACAACGCAACCCCCCCCTCCCAGGCTGAAGCAATGTGTTTCTGATTGCTATCACAATAGCAAACGTATTTCATTTCTGTGGAAAGCGCTACGTTCATTCAAGCACAATGGTAACTTGAGAGCAGCAGCTCCCTACACATTTCATAGGCAAAGCATCTGAAAGCAGTCAGCTACTCATGAAATACCGGTGTTCCCAAATTATATGTAATATTTTCACAGAACTCTTTGGAATATTTGCACTGTGACAGGTTTTTGAATTTGTAAAAGCAGTCAAAGGGAGGAGGGAAACCTCTAATTCTAATGAATGAACTCTGTTAACAGCTAAACAATACCCGGGATGTGAAATAGCATTGAGCCCAGCACGTCTGGCTTTTAATAACACAGTTTGAGAAAAAGGCAACCAAAATCAAAGTTGGTTTTGTTTCCCTTTCAGAGGAAAACAGGGCAGAAATTTAATTCAGTTTCCCCAGTATTTACCCTATAACCTGTAACTGGAAATACCTAGTGGACATTTATGATACTTACACACACTCACAAAAAAAGTCAGGAGCTGATGAAACTCAGCTGCACTTTCCAAAAGCTATTTTCAGCCTATGGATCCCAAACAATTCATTCTTTTCTCCCTCCAAATCTTAGCATAGATTATTAAAGTGCTTTCCCCATAGTCTCTGCTGTAGGATAAGACAGGAACTCAGGCACAAGGAGTTGCCAATTGCACATATCTTGTCTTACAATGCCACTGTGTATTACAGTAAGCTTTTGAGAAACAAAAATCGTCATGGAGTTTCTGAAAATAGCAATTACGTAGCTGCACAAAGGATGGCAAATGCTCATACATGTTACATACCGATACTGCTAGATGTTTTTTAACCGTGCTGAGCGGAACGAGGGATAACAGCAAGACCCACAAAAACCAACGCACACAACTTCAGAAAACATTCTCGGCTCTGAGACAGCCACCTCCACCCCAGCAAAGGCAAAGCTTCCCGCCAGCTGGGCAGGACAACCAATCCCAGGGAGGGTCTCTCTGCAGAACCTGTAAGCAGCCAAACCCAACTTTTCAAACCCAAATCGACGTCAAGTGCGAGCACATCCCGACAGGCAGGTGAGCCTTTCCCAGGAGCGGGGCTGCTCGGCAGCAGTCGACCGACAGCGGCCAGAGCAGCGCGGGGCTGAAGGATGGGGCCCACTGCTGTCCCATTCGGAGAGATCCAAAGCCATTTCCAGAACGCCCGAAGCAACGCGTATTCTGGATGCTAAACACAGAACCGCTAAGGCTGGAAAAAATCTCTAAGATCATCCAGCTCAACCACCGACCCCTCCCACCCATCCCACTGACGGACCACGTCCATCAGTGCCACATCTCTACAGCTCTTGAACACCTCCGGAGACAGTGACTGCACCACCTCCCTGGGCAGTCTGTGCCAGTGCCTCATCCCTCGGAGATTTTCCCTAATATTTAACGTGAAACACCCTCGCACTTAGAACAGCAGCGTTTCCCCTTGCCTCTGTACTTCTCGTTCGAGCGGCGATCGGCATTATTTGCACTCTGCCACAACAAATTACAGCTCGCCAGTCACCTCGGGCAGCGTCTCTGACATCCTGGCGATTGCTCTCCCCGCCACCCCCCGCATCCCTCCTCTCTCCGAAGGACTTTCGCAAATGACCGCGAATCGCAGTTACTGCGCATCACAAAAGCAGCCGGCAACCCCCTCCGGGATGCTCAAGTTCCCCATTCCCTGCTTTTCCACCACGGCGTACCTACGGATGTCAAAAAATAAAAGAGCGGAAAATTTAAAATAAAAATAATTTTAAAAAAAGATGCACCCCCGCTGGACAGGAGAGCTGAACGGGTATTTACGGCTGCCGGCTTCCCAGCGATTTCTGACACCCCAAAGCAGCTCAGCTCGGCGACGCGGCGCAGCGGGCTGAGCGGTGCTGCGTTCCGAGGCACGGAGTCAGCGCGCTGCGGGGAGCGGGAGCCCCGCGGGCACCCGAGCTGCGTGAGCACCTCGCGCGCAGCCCGCGCACCTGTGCAACTCCCCGGCTGCACGCGCACCTGTGCAAGCCGCCCGCACCCGGCAGAACGCGTTCGCTCGCTCTCCCCGCTCCCTCCCGTGAAGCGCTACAAAATCGAACAAAAACCAGCCCGACGCAGGGCTCTGCCCCGGCCGCCCCGTCTCCGCTCACCCTCGCTGCCCGGGCTGGCCAGCAGGCTCCGGAGCGCGGCGCACAGCAGCAGGCACGTCCAGCCGGGAGCCGGCCCCCCGGCACGGCCGCCACCGCCCCGCAGCCCCATCCCGCCGCCCCTCAGCGCATGGGTCGGGTCGGGACGGGGCGGGCAGGCAGCGCGCCGCGGCTCCGCTCCGCTCCCGTCCAGCCGCCGGCGCGACTGGGGAGCCGGGAGGCGGGGACGGGGGAGGCGGCCCTGTGCCGCCGCCGAGGAGACGCCCCTGACGGGGCGGACCCGCCGCTGCCGCCCCGTGCGGGAGCGGAGCTCTCCGCGCCGGGGGGCGCCTCGGCAGCTGGCCCCAAAATGGCGGTCCCATGAGGTGGCTGTAGGTCCCTGAGGGGCAGCCCGCACTTGCCCTCAGCCTCGCGCCGTGCGCGCGCTCCCAGCCGCGGTTTCACTCTCCCCTCATCTGACGGAGTTGCGATTTCACAGCAGACCTCAGAGAAAGGGTGGTTGCCATCCACTAAAACAAAAATACCACTAGAACAGCATAAGCTGGTGTACAACTAGGTACATTTCTGGCAGGTGGAGTACTGTTTTTTAGGTATATGCCTCCTTTCTGCTGGCAAGGCACAGTTTTGAAGCCTCTGGTGAAAGTTCTGACTTTTGGTCAAGACAGGGCCCTAATTGGGACTTCTTCCTGGAAAATAAATAAATAAATAAATAAATAAAAACCCATCAAAATATACAACCCCTAAATATACCGAAACTTACTTTTTGGAGGTTTCTTCTTCACCTGCAGCCCAGAGTCCTGGAGGAGTCTGCTTCCAGAGACTAAGTAACAAAACCGTGCTGTGTAGATGCACCAGCAGCAGAGATAAAGGGTGACCTTGTGGTGCCTCCTGCATGCAACTGCTCTGGGGGGGACGCCTTTCAGCCTGCTCAGCACCAGGTGAGGCTGACAGCCACATTGCAGGATTGTCTAAATCATAACTCTGTAAAAGGCCGTTCTGACCTTTTGCCATTGCCAAGGTTTTGGCCTGTTTGTTCATGTTAGAAAAAGTACTGAAGACTAAGTACTGCAAATGCATTAAGAGCAAGGCTGTCTCTCCACAGGGCAAGTTTCAGGTTCCGGGCTTCAAGCAAATTGCAAGCTACATCACAAAGTCCTGGTATTAAGAGGAGATCCAGATGGCCAGTTTTCTATTCATTCAGTCTTTAACCAGGAACTTCTGATTACACAGAGCTCTTTACAGTGGCATCACTCATTGTTTACTCATACAGCAGCTAGACAATGTATTTCTCTGCACCCTTGTACCACATATGAGCCATTGGGGCCACCAAAACATATACGTACTCCTGAACGGTATCATTTTCAGAAGCACTTGCTCCTGATGCAAGAGGATGCCATACCTCACAAGCAATCCAACATTTTTACTGCCACCAGGAGGACAAGGAAGGGGCTTTGCTTTACAGCATGAAGTACATAACTTAAGTCGCCAGTAAATGAAAGGCACAGCACGCATCTATTTATGGCAGTGGGTCAGATCTTCACTACTCAAATCAACTACTCATCTGTAGCTCAAAAGGAGCTAAGGTTTGCCACCAGAACCATTCCCATCATATAGCTACTTGAACAGATAAATTGTCATGACTGAGAACATCAGTCACAATGCAGCCCTGCACCAGATTTATAGTGGGAATAGCCCCATGTGGTATACTCATGCCAATGCTTTTCCACTAAGCACCATAGGTTTTGTCCTCCAGAAATCAAGGCAAAGCACAAAAAACGATCTCAGAAACAGCACCTTGCTGGTATATTGAGAGGGATAGCATGACAAAGAACAAATAAAATGCCAAGCTCTGTGGGAGCCTCTGCAGCTGAAGGGCAAGACAGGTCTCTTATCATAATCTCATGTCACCAACTCATTTGCTCCCCT
The DNA here is from genome assembly GCF_023343835.1 of Lagopus muta. Taxonomy (NCBI): domain Eukaryota; kingdom Metazoa; phylum Chordata; class Aves; order Galliformes; family Phasianidae; genus Lagopus; species Lagopus muta. The sequence continues at coordinate 31,716,851 of NC_064436.1, forward strand.
TTTTCAGCTGCTATTTGACAAACTAATGGCAGGCTTGTAATTTAGGGGCATTTCAAATGATATGTTAGCAACATCTTAATTTTCTGGGAAACACTGAGATGAGCTTCATGTGATTCATAACCTATTTAACATCAGCCATCATGCTCTAGGTTGTATCACAGCTGCTCTCTCCCCCTCCCCTCCAAATTTCCAAGAAATGTGGTTTGTTCTCTATTCTTCCCATGGCAAGGAACAGAGTCCCAACCTCATTTCCCAAGTTGTCATTAAGTACCGTCTAAAAAGTTAATAAATTCAGCATTATAAAATGATTGTCTCATCCCCTTCTGCAACTGCATGTACTTATGGATTCTGTTTACTGCGGCTCAGTCTTCTATAGCTCCTGGTTTTGCCACACATCTTTTTTGTTACCTGCAGCAGACAATCCTCTCCTGCCTTTTGCATCTTCCATGCATGCAGTTGGCCCTTCAAGAGAAGACAAAAATTAGCGCAGTGCTGCAGCATTCCTGGTAGCCTTCTCTCAACAAAGAAGGCATCCCACACTGAACACATGTCCCATCCACCTTGCTCAGCCACAGCAGCCAAACAGAGAGACACTGAAATGCTGCACATCTCTTGTTCAGAAGCATCTCCCTCAGCAGTGCCTAATCAGTAGGAAGTTGTCCAGTGTTCACCAGCCCTCATGCATCAGAGAAGGTGAGTAATCAAAAAGAAGGTGGATATTCTTCTGGGATCCCTTCCTATCTGCCACCAAAGAGTACGTTATGGATTTGAATAGAATTCTTATTACAAAAATCTAGGGGGGTCTCAAACTATTCAGCCATCTCAGGCTCATGCCATTTGTCCCCCCAGACTATATTCTGTAATCTGTTTAAGTTATTCTTTTTGCATCCTGCTATTTCCTTTCTGCCCCTGACATTTTAGCTTTTTCACTTCTGCAAACGGTGTATCCTCTTAATCATTGCCTAGCTAAGGTCTTGTGTTTCATCCTTTAAATTTTTCCTCATGAGTCATTTCTAGTGTTAGTAATACTGTTATACTCCAAACCCCCTCCAGTTTTCCCAACATCTCATAACGGTTTGCCCAGAAATGTAATCATACTAAAGCCGTAATAAGCAACTAGCTCTAAAATGCTTTTGCTTATGGTATCAGAAAATGACAGCTTTGCCCCACATACCTTGCCACTTTCTATCTAGTTTGCTGTCAGCTATTAGACATAATACCAACTATTTTTTAAACCAGACATCTTTTGAGTTAGTGCATTTCTGATTATTTCCCACAGATATGCAAAAGCTCAGTTTTACAAGTTCAGTTTCATTTCTCTCCTGCATATGTAATTTCTCATGCATCATTTGTGTTCTGACTATCTTCTGATTCTGCATTGCCATTTCATTGGTGTACTGTTTATCCTATCATCAACGGAACACACTGAAACAATGGAAGAGTTTATCCTTCAGATTATTTCAGGAACCCAAAGCTGCCAATTAATACATTCCCTGTATCCTTATCTTTGCTAAAACGTAGGGGGATCATATTTAGTGCATCCCCATATTCAATAGGACCACTGTCTGAGAAAAGGTCCAATTTCATACTATAAATGTAAACAGTCCCACTGAAGCCATGTCTTCATTACATTAAAGGAATAGAAGCCCCACTGTAATACAATAAATTGTTTAATTAGGCATATAAGCATTTCCACTTTCCTTTGAAAGGTCTTTTTTCCCCTCAAAATGAGCTAGAGGAGATTACACCTTTAAGGAATGCCCTTAAACTGCCCCAAAACTTAGTAATTAGTGTTCAATCCCCCCATCACCTCAGCCCCTTGAAATAGGTCTGCCTTATATTAAAAAAAAAACAACAACAACCAGACACATGTATGTTAAAAGCAAGAGGAATCTGGGAGCAGTAGGCAGCTTTGCACTGCAGATAGATGCATTCTGATCTGCAACACGACTGCAAGTACAGTTTTAACACAAAATGGCTGTGTTCAAGAAACTCCACAGCAGCCTGTGTAGAAATGCAGAAAGCAGTAGCTAGCACCAGCAGACAATGGGAAGATCAGTACCGGGAATCAGCCAGGACAGGAATAGTGGACTAGTGCAGGTGGGCCACCCCTTGGCCAAATGAGGTATGTCAGTGATTGTGCCCCTCAGGCACCGCTGAAATCTTTGTGTTTCAGCACAGGGAAAGGTGTTAACCAACAAACCAGTATTTGCATGAAGAAAAATGAACGAGTGGTAAATAAAGCAGTGCCCATGAAAGTTCAACACCCCGACATTTGTATGGTCCCAACACCAAATTTCTTTCTTCCCACCCCCTTCAAAAAAAAAAACAAAAAAAAAAAACAACAAAAAAAAAAACAACCCAGGAGCTACTGGAAATCAAGCACCTAAAATCTGTTCATTTCATTTACAGCCTGAAATTAGATCGAAAGCTGTGAAAATCCATGGGAAAAGTATGTGAATATTGGTTTCAGGCAGAAAAGGCTTAGAGAAAGCCTGACATTTCAGCCTGCCATTTTATTTTGGAGTGCTTCATCACCAGCCTTTGGTCCTGGTAAAACACCCTCAACCTGGCAGTACTCATTTGCAAATGCTGTGTCACTGCTCTCTTCTATCACTGCACTATAATGACCCCCCATGAAGCCAGATCCTGGGTGTTAAAATCATACTGTCCATCTGTGAGCAAAGGCCCAGAGGGCTCAGCGTGTATCATCACATGTGCTAATCTCAATTAGACTGATCAGCAAAATGATCCAAGTGCACTCCTTTGCACCAAGCATAGCAGCAGATACAGCTGTTAGTGCTTGCAGCCCACTCTGTACTTACCAAGTATTTAGGTGTTTCTTTGCATCACACCAGGAGAGCATTAAAAAGAACAAATGAAATAGCTTCGAAGAGATTTATGAAGATACTCTAATGTAGAGAGTGGAGCACAGGAGAAAGTGCAAAGGCTAATTTGATTACATTGTTAGACCTGTATAAATTTAATAACAGACTCACTTCCACATTTCTCATCATAAGCTATTCGCATTCACTAACAGCAATAGCTCAGTACCTCACACTCTTGAATCCATCTTCCCAACCTACCCCTGTTAGGGAGAGCAGTGTTACCACTCCTGTACAGATAGATAGAAGCAGAAGAGATGTTAAAGATGCAGATAAAGATTACTGAATTGATTACTGCTCTTCTAGATCAAGGACAACATCCTTACAATATTAATGATCTTCTTCTTGCATCAATAAGAATCAGCAGATCTGAAGAGGAACTGGCTTATCTCCTTGAGACACTTGGTCAGGAGCTTTAGTAGTCACTGCACAAACTTGGGCAAGCGACTTGGATACATCTGCAGGCACCAGAGTGCTTTGTGAAAACCTAGCACTTGAATAACTTACTCAAGGTCATACAGAAGGTGTGTGATAGACCTGAACTGAGCTCAAAAGCCATTAAAGCATCCATTTGCTCTTCATTCTCACTTTCCCTTTTCCAGCATGTCATTTTGGATCAGGATCTATGCTAGCAGGTATAGACATTACTATAGTTCAAGGGTTCACATTCAGCACTTCACTCATTAAATGCACATTTGTTCAAGGTACAAACACAATAATGGATATAATGATGAAAATCACTGTATTAATGTATCATTTAATAGTGAAGTACATTAATCTCCTGCATACAGCGCTATCCAGAACTGTTTCTTCCTGCACTGTATTTCATAAGGTCAATGCCACCTTCTTTAATCTCTAAGGGTAATCTGGATGGCTACTCTGAATTTCTTTGATCATGGGCAGACCAGTTTTGTTAGCTCAAGCTACTGCCCTGTATTCCACACTAAGGCCAACTGCATCTATCCTTTGATCACTTGAGGAAAGCAAATCCATTCCATCATGCGTCACTCCTCAGCAGAACTGTTTGATACTCACTTCTCCATTTCAACTACCCCTAATGATTTCTCAAATAAATCACATCATTGTCAGTCACTTCATATCTCAAATATTTGCAAATGCTCAGCAATTTCTGCTGCCAACACATTCATTTAAGTTCTTATGAGACGGCATCTGGATCACAGCTATAGTCTTTGAGTCCCTTCCATCAGCTAATTGCAACTGTTTTTAAAATGCGGGAACATATTTATTTCCTCTCATTTCTATGCAGTGTTCAAGTTGGGCCATTAAGTAAGCCTTGTGTTCCAAAAACACAGAAATATTTTGCTTGCAAAACTATAGTGTTGCCTCATGGAGAAAGTCCTTCAGCAAGTGTGAATATATTTAATTTACATGTGCATTTTTTAATAGTTTTAGATAACAGAGGAACAAGGTGGGATTAGGACCAGTTTTCTGTGATAAACTTTCTGAAGGAATTTTGGCAGAAATAATTTAACTTTAAGAATGAAAAAGAGAAAATCTGAAAGCTGTAAACAAAATATATTATTAAACAGCTTATCTGTGCTAGATTTAGGGCAAAAAAAAAGCCCTAAGAAGCAGCCTTTTATACACAGCTTCCCAGTCTGTCCGGTAGCAATAAAGAGACAAGCCTTTCAGCCAGCATTCTGTTTACAGCTAGAAAAATCTTCGTTAATGAAGATGCTAAACAGAATCAATCTCATAATGACCCTCCAGAAACACCTCAGCAAGACTTTGTGCTGCTGATCCCCACACTGGGGGACTGACCATTCAGCCAGCTTTTAATCCACCTCACTGTCAACTCATAAAGCCCATACTTCTAACAGCTTCTTAAGAGGGTCTAATGGGAATGAGTAACAAAAGTCTCACTGAAAATCTGAGTAGACAACATCCACTGCTCTCTTCTTACCTACGCAGCCAGTCATTTCATCGTAAGTTTATCAAGTTGATCAAGCAAAATTTCCCCTTGGTGAGTCCATGCTGACTACTCCTGATGACCTTCATGTGCCTGGAAGCATTCCCAGGATTAATTAATTGCTCACTTTTCTGGGGATCAAGATGAAGCTAATGAGCCTGTAGTTTCCTAGATTCTTATATTGTAGATGTGATGGACAGAGTAACATACACTCCTCTCCAGTTCTTGGGCACTGCTGATCACCATCATCATTAGAAGACAGAGCAGCCTCAGCAATCACGTATGCATCCTATCATGGCCCATGGACTTAAATGCAAATTCAATTTTCTTAGCTACTTCCTGACCCGATCCTCTTGTACCAAGGGCACTTCCTCTTAGCCTCTAGGGTCTGGGATTCCTGAAGCCCATTCTTACTAATAAAGAGTCACCCAAGGAGGTATTCAGTACCTCAGCCTTGCCCCGTCCTCTGCCACCAAATGCCCTGACTCATTCAGCTGCAGGTCCACATTTTCCCCTGGTCTTCCTCTTTGGAGCCATTTCCCTTATAAAATACTTTTCATCTTTGACATCCTTTGCAAAACCCAATTCCAGCCGGACTTTTCCGTCTTATCCTCAACCCTAAGTCAGTTTCTCTGCATTTCTTCTAGTTCTCTCTGAAGTATTGCCCAGTGTACTGGACAGTACTGCAGTATAAACACCATCTGCATCATGAGATGGCTATAAATAAGAATTGGCTTCTCATTACAAACTATTTCTCCTTTTATAGCTCCTTCTCCTCATTCTCTCAGTTTCATTCCCCTTTCTGTCTCTTCTGAGATCATCTGGGCTTTGGCACCTTTGCTTAATCCCCTCTCAATTCATGCTCTTGTAGACTCTACCTTCCCACATGCAAGCTCCCAGACACTTCTGGCTCCTGTTTTCTGTCTTTAATTCTGCCCACAGCTAAATACAAGAGTTAGTGATTACAATTCCATTCAATCAGGAGGTGAAAGACATGGGGGCACATACAGAGAAAGTAGAAAAAGTGGCAATCAGATTACAGCTGTAGCCTAGAGCAGAATATTTCATAATATGAACTTGTAATTGGTCTCTGGTCCAGGGCACAAAATAGACATTTTACCCAGAGCACAGTAGTCACCCAAAGACATTAACTTCAGGAAATACTGAGCCTGTTATAAACATTTAAACTTTAATAAAAGCATTACATATGCACTGATTGCATAGTTCCTTTATACAGCGAAACTACATACAGCAGCAAATAATTAAATGAGCAGGCTGAACAGAAGTCATTATCAAACCCTTTACTCTTACTGAATGCTCATCCTTACTACAGCTTCTGGTCAATGCATTATTGCAGTTCAGAGCTTAGTCCCCAAACAAGAACCATCACAAGCCATATTCCATCTTAGCAGTGCATCATACAATAACAAGCGTAGCTAAATCAAACAGCCTTCACACTCTCTCACTTCATATTTCCCAGTACCCAAGCCCCTTAAATATCAGTTTTGTAGGGCTGCACTGTTTCTGCACATGCTTATAATCACTTCAACACAAACAAGCAAGTTCACTTGTCATATTTAAAGCAACAAATACAACACTTTCCACATAGTAATAAAAGATTAAAAAACATATTTACAAGGGAGGGAATAATCATATCAGGAGATACAAATCTACCTCTGTCTTGCTGACAGTCACCTAGGCAGCTCATCAGGAATTTGTGTGTTTGTTCTTCCTCACCCAAGTAAGATGCAATTATTCCAAGGCAAGCTCTGTTTCAAGGGAAGCATAGAATTCACAATCCCTTCTCTCTGAAGAAGTCTCCTAAGCAAAAAGGGATCAGAAATAAGATAAGCAGAGCTTATCAGAGATGTAGATCAGCATCCACAAGATACATAATATTATTACTTGGCCAGGAAAACTATCTGTACCAGGGATAAGCATTTCAGTAAGTACTGTAATCATCACCCAGAGTATGCTTGGTTGGTGGTAGATATTGTAAAGCCATTTCCTCCAGACCAAGCTCCTTATTTCATTTACAAGAAACTTGGTCCTATTAACACTCCTCACAGTTGCCACTCCTGGATCTGGACACCTACAGATCAGGTAGCTTCTCTGGGTCTGAGTTAGCCTCTCATCTAGAAGAAGAGAACATCTTCACATCCATGGAGAAGAGGCCGCTGCCAGTCTGCTCACACCTGTGGGAAAGTAGAATATGCTCGATTTTTATATCAGCAACTTTCTCAGTATTTTTTCCTCCCACTGGAGGCGGAGAAACATACTGAGTAGGAAAGAAATCCAAATTTTCACAGGAGAGCAGCAACAGCCATGAAATCTCACTTGGACATGGTGCAACACAGGAGTAAAGGCTCCTACCTCTTAGCCCATATTTATGAAGTAATGCAGTTCTCTCCAGTCTGCAATTGACTTTTTTTTTTAGCATGAATTCAAGACCTTGTATGAACTTCTAAAACCAAAAAATCTCAATACTTCCTAGTAAAACTACAAAGCAAATTTATCAGCGCTTTCTTTGCCATCTCTCTTCTTCGAGAAAATGTAATGGTGACATATACTGCATACACAAGGCACTCAAAGCAAATGTGAGATGATAGACATGAACCAAGGAGCATGGGGAAACTTTGATATATACTATATACTTATTAAAACACAATTAAGTTTTCTTGCAGAAATCTGTTATTTCACTGGTCTGACTTAAAAACTAGACTTTGTGGTATTGCCACTGATTAGCTCTCATCTTCTCCAATGAAATGAAAGGTTTAACTCCAAATGTGCACCTACTTCTTTATACAGTCTCCACTTGGGCTGGAAACTGATCTTTTCTGATGTCCATATCCATCTATTACATATGGGTTCCACAAGATCAACTTTAACTTTCCTGCTTGTCAGACAATCCTGTCTGTCAAATTTTGTTCACACAAAAAAAATCTTTCATTTACACAGAAGTCCAACATTTACACATTTCCAAATTTTTCATTAAGAAAAAGTCAGTTTGCTCAACCAGTGAGCAGGGATGGACACCACAGGGAGATCTGAAGGCCATTTGGAAATCTGTTCTCCAATAGACTCAAGCATTCAATTTCTAGAGATTTCTTGAGTCAGTCCCAGGAAAAGGTGCGAGCATCTTACTCTGCTCCCAATTTCCAATACACCTTCTTTCAGAGGAGAGCTTTATGACTTCTTCCCCAGCACATGCAAGTTCTAGGGTAAGAGCAATATACAGCAGAACAGATGCTGCAGCAGGAGTGTGTTTACATGAAGCTGCTGACAGCAGATGCAAGCTTGTAAAATTAGCCAATAAAAATACCAGCATCACTGTTTACAATTACTCTGAGCAAGATGGGCTGCCAGCAAACTGGAAATTACATCACACTAGTATGCCAGATTAGAGATGCAGCATTTGGCAAAGGATCATAACTTTCAGGCTATAAGTGGGAAACTCATTCAAGTAGAAAAGAGTCAACCAAGAACTACCCAACAACCTCAGTCCTTCTTGTTTTTAACTTCCAAAGTGATTCTGCTCAGAGCTAAAACATAGGGCTACTGAAACAATAAAGAACCAAAAGTACCCTAACTAAAAATGATTTATTATTAGCTACCTAATCCTTTTTTTATTCTACTGTCCAGACAAAGCTAGAAATTGAACAACTTGTTTTTATAGAGCAGGAAGCTGTTACTCAAAGTACTGCCATTACTTTTTCCCATCAGAAATAGGACTAAGCTTGATTTTAATGCAAGTTTCTGTTTACAGTTTACCTATAAAGATATAAGAATTTTCAAAAGACTCTTCCAGAAGGTCAAGAAAACACTGAAATTCTGCCTCATTAATTATAATTAGAAAGTCTGAACGACTCAGAGTATTATTCATAACAATATGTAAACTAAAGAAATGTTAATACCAACATGCAGTCTGAAAGAACTGAAAGTCCTTAAAAAAAATTGAAGTTGTATTTTTAAATGCAACTCCAATTATAGTCAGAGCAACAACCCTACATTGCAGCAACTAAGTAAAGTTTAGAAGCCTATTTGCCTGTCCTTCTTTTTATTTTCCTGTTAAGAACTATCAGCCTTCACTGAAAAAAGCTTAATTAACTGTTTTTATAACATTCTAAACTTAAAAAAAAAAACAAACAAGAAAAATAGAATAAAATGTTAAAGAAACTGATAAAACTCAAAGATCAGTTTAAGCACAAAAACATCAGCTGCTGTTATCAAAGTAAGAAAATACATTTATTTGTACTTCAGAGATGCTAATAAGTTATCAGTAGCACCTGTGATCTTTTCACAGGCACACACAATGGTTTATTAGTTAAAACAGTTTAGTTACTAAGAATGCTATAAACATAATTAAAATTAACTAGTTACACTTTACAATACAAAGCTACTTTTTAATTAACTACAAATATCTTTTTACAATACATCTACAAAAATCACAATATCATTTCCATAAGCATCACCGCTTCCCTCTACCACATTTTGAATAAGTCTACAGTTAATAAATTAAAAACAAGAAAAGGAGAAGAACCAACAAATACAAACTAAATAAACTACAAAAAAAACAAAACAAAACCCCACAACTAAACCCTGCTATAGTACAGTGAAACAGCCAGCAAACATAACCTAATCCAACCAACAACAGAGAAGAAAAAAATTTAGCAAAAAAGCAAAACACAACTGATACCCTTTCCCTACAAAGCACAGACCTCGGGGCTGCACCCGAGCAATAAATAGTTTGAGGCTTCCCCAGCTGTGTCCGATCAGCAGTTAGTCATTAGTGTTATAAAGGTGGCACGGAAGTGCTCCTGCCATTTTGTCTGTGAGTGTGGTAAGAGAGGGCTGTGCTCTTGGGGGGTTATGATGTGCACTGGGGAAATGGAGGTGCTTACTTTGGTAACTTAAGGGGCAATTTTAGTTTGCTTGTTTGGCTTTGTGAGTAAGGTTGCTGTTGTTCAGCTTCTTGTGAGGGACTTAAGGTATAGCGAGCTACAAGCCTTGAAAACTTCTGGGTTGTGACTGTTTTGTTATTGAAATGCAGGTTTTAAGGCATTTAGAGACTTCTATAAAGTATCTTCCCTTGCAAAGCCCTTCAGGTTCTTTTTTTGTAAGCAATGCTTTGTGTCTTTTTTTCTTAAGCAGTTGCTGCAAAGTGTAGGCTGGAGCTATTCAGGTGTGTTGGTGTACTCTGGCTTTCAGTTACATGTATGTTTAATGTTAACTATCAAAGAGTATCTAGGCCTTAGGAGGTAGAGGAGGCTTTTCTTCCATACGGTAACAAATAAGCTCTTCTCTTTTCTCAGAGAAATAATCTACTAATTTTTTCTTCCATATTTCATATGAGTAGTAATTTTATTCCTGTAAGATGCTGAATTAGAAGAAGTCTGCTGGTCTCAGCTCCTGGAACATAAAAAGTGAGCTATTAAGAGATGAGCTTTTGCTGTTACTCCCTTTTGTAACTATTTCAGAAGAGGGGCCAAAATAAATTGAAGTTTTAAGCTTTTCTTAGGAAGTATAAAGCCTGATTGTTTCAGCTGGGTTAGTTAAGCTTTGCCTGCTGGGTACAGGTGAAAATTCTGTGTGATTCAGTGCACCATGTACAGCTGTGCATGCATTGATCTGGTTTTGCTTCTCTGCTGAAGTACATACTGATCTTAATGTTGTAGCTAATTTTGCTAATGTATGTGAAGAAATTTTGGATGTATGAAACTAGGCATATGCAAGGAACTATAGAAAAATGACTTGGTCCTATAATAGAAAATTGATGGTTTCTCTAATGCTGTGATAACTGTGTGTGTGATGTGTATTCTTTTCCATCTTCCCCACCCAACCCCCTCCCACTCTCTCTGGGATCTAAGGATTTCAGTTGTGCTCTACCTGTCAACTGGTGCTTGAATGCATTACTAAAGGAGTCCCTCTGAGATGTGGGTGCTTGTACTTAATAGGCTAAATGGGCTATTTAAATCCTTGATGGTATGTTAACTGTTCCTCTCTTGGTTAAGATTCTTGTGTATTAAACGTGGACTGTCAATGAGACTCCATATATAGTCTTTACTAAATAAGAATGCAGATAGCTTCTCTTACAATTGCATAGTACTAAATGGCTTTACTCTTGCTACTAGTATGCTTTTTGAAGTCTGTTAATAGTGTTTGACTCTCACTTTGCTTTGTTCTGTTAACCTGCATATCTTAGGTTCACAGTCTGGAATGTGTATGGTGATATTTGTCTTTGTGATGCCTCTAGAAATTGATACACTAGTCTTTCTATGCAGCATAAGGAATGTTCTTACTGGGCTCCCTAAGGGCTTTTACCATGTTAACAATAACTGTAAGGGGCCCTTCTTTGTGAGTTGTATATTCCTAGGGGAGGGACAATTGGTATATGCATGGGAAGAATGGACAGCCCAGCCTGAAGAGCCCAGGCAGCCATCCCTGCCTTCCAATTTTTGAGTGTTTGTGATACCTCAGCAGGAAAAAGTTGCCTCTGGCAAAACCCAGGGTTTGCAAAGTTGGTTGTCTCCCTCTCCATTGCTATAATAGGATATATGGTAGTACTGCAGTAGTGGTGGACTTGCCTCCCCAACTGTCTGTTAATGTTCAATGGAGAGGATGGGCACAGGAAATACCCCTAAGGCCCTTTTGAAAAGTTAATTCCTTTACTGTTGAGTTTAGAGCGTAAGTTGTCCCAATAGAATGTTGGGGAATGCTTGCAAAAAGCTGTAATATGGATGTACACCTGATGGTAATATGTAAGATCTACATAGGTGATTTTTGGTGCCTTTAACTTGTGTAACTGCAGTATGTATGGAAATCTTCACTAGAAGTGCTTGTTTGCTTTGGAGGGTTTAACTTGATGTAATTCCTGACCTCATTTTGACAATTCCACTTCTTGCTGGTGATATTTCCATGGCTTTTATTTCTGAAGGACTATTTCCTATGCTAATTTATAGAAGTTACTGCAGTGGAGAAAGTAATTGGTGGGTTAGTTTTCTTCTAACATACAACTGCCATGGCCAGTTGATTTTGATGGCTTCTCAATTTTGTACATTTTTCTTATATGTACTTGTGCTGCATCTGATAGTAAATGTTACCTATCAACAGACAAATTAAGAATTAGCTTCTGGTAGCAAACTGTAAAGATTGGACTTGTATTTTTTTAAAATAAGAAATACAGATAATGGAGTTGGATCATGATATGCCAGGTATTGTCAAGACCATGGGAAATGGCTCATGGCTTATGAGCATAAAGTCTGAGGCTTGTTGCAGATCACCACCAACTCTTTCCTGCTGTTTAGAACTGGGTATATTAAAGCCATTAGAAAAGAATATGATTCCTGTCTCTTTGGATGACTAGTAAAAAAAAAAAAAAAAGGTAATGCTTGTCAATTAATCTATGCAATATGTAGATGGGGATAAGGGTTGTAGTTGTGTTGGTGTGTGTGTGTGGATACATATGACAGAGGTATTGGCACTTTCTGGAAGTGGGGTTATGTGGATGGTACTCGGCTCTTTACTTTGCAGATGAGACACAAGTTTGCTTTGTAGATGAAATAAAGTTGCCTTCATTGTATTTGTGCTATATTGGGTCTTTCTCAAATAATTAGTTGCAAGTATTTCCTCCTGTTAAGCTTCTGATTTCCTCTTGTTTTCATAGCACTTTGCAGTCTGGCCTCAGGGCAAAATATTCATTAAGCTGCATTTCAGATAGTATGAATGCTCATGGGTTTTCCTCAAGCTATTCTCCATCTTGAGGAAAACTGCAGAGCTAGTGGTAACAGCACAACATGCTTCTTGGTGAAGTAAGAAGCTGTTGGCCTTGGTTTAAGAGGTTTGCCTGAGGGAGATGTTGCTTTGGTTATTCACTGAACTAACATTCTTAATCCAATTGTTCAGTGGTTGATCAAAACATCCATGCAATTCTCCACAATGAAAATGGACTGAAACTGCTTGGAGTGAAACATTTGACTTAACCAGAAATTAAGATGCTGTCTCCAAACAAATGTAAAATTCCTTGTTTTCAGTCTGTAGGGTATTCTTGATATTTTTTGAGTTGATATATTTCAAGCCTCACCTGCAATAACAAATGTGGACCATAAATATACTGTTGTCAGTAGATCAAGACTCATCCTGTGTGCAGGAACTGAGTTAATAATTGTAACAAATGGCTTCAGATTACTTAGCAGGCTGCTTCAAGGGTGTGATCTTTCCTTCCAATCTTCCATACTGAAATTTTTGCACTTCTAGTCTGTTGCAGAAGAGACTAGAACTTTAATATTTCATTCTCGTTTCTCTGAGCTATTTGAACAAGAGGTAACTTCTGTCTAGTGATTATTGCATAAATAAGATAGCTTATACATGTCCTAAAAGCAACATGCGGCTAAATACTCAATGCGAACTTGACAGCATTTGAATGAGGCACCATCAGTACCATTCAAGGGTTGCTGGCCTCCCACAGTGTGCAGAAAAATAAGTTGCAGCTCAGAGCTGAAGTTTAGATAATCTCATTAATATTGGGCTGCAAAATAGCATGAGAAATATGACTTGGCAAGGCAAAGGCAAACAATTAAACGTATCTGGGGTTCTTGACCCCAAAAAGTAGAAGCTGACTGAAGATTGATAGAGAATATGAAATTGTTTCATATATTTCACTTCATTATGCTGTTTGGTATTCCTAACTTGTCTATGCATCTAATGGAGAACAGTTCTAGATTTTCCAAATGCTTGCTGTGCATAGTTAAGGCTGGAAAAGGAGTCAAATGCAGGGCCTTCTTGAATTATACTTGTCTTCTGAAACCTTCAGCAAGAGTTTAGCTGCCAGTTTCTTTTCTGATATATCTTGTTTGCTGCTTGAAGCAATGAAGGGTTTGCCTCTTTTTGCAAAGTTCTTTAATACAGGGGAAATTAATAACTTTTTAGCTATTATGAAGCATCGTGTGCTTAAAATAGACAACTTACTGCCTGTGCATTATTAATGTAGTAAATTCTAATGGTTGTGTCAAGTGTATTGGCGTTTGAATCAAGGGCTTGAAATTTATTTAGTGAATTGACTGGATGGATGATAACTGGTGATACATGCTGAGTTGACCTGTGTGGTGATAGGGAAGGAGTGTAAATTGAAAGTGTTCCTGTTTTGGAGATGCTGAGCTCTTGGTCCTGCTGTGAGGGTACAGTAGCACTTGGACTACCTATGGCTTAGAGTATGCTCTGTGACTCTACTGTATTTGATTTTGATGTCTGTGCTGTGAATTAAGGAATGTGTTGAATGTTTGACAGTGGCCCTCTTGGTTGTATGGATGAGGAGCTAGAGATAGTGTGCTCTTAAATATTCAATCATGTGCCCTTTTGCAGAGCAGCAGTAGCCTGCAGTAAGAAGATACTGCATACAATGAAGAGTAGGTAGGGACTCCAAAGCAAAATATAAACGAATGTCCTGTCTTGCTGTGCAGTTCATACAGGCTTTGGTCATAGAAGGTGATTTAAGGTGCAGGGGTGTAGCCCTTGGTGGAGCACTACAGAAGGCAGTTAAACCTTGTAAGTGTATGTTAAAAGCTGTTTTGTGGGTTGTCAAGGATAAATGGCTTGCACAGCGTAGGCAAGCTGCCAATAGCCTGGTGGCTGCCACAGTCTGGTGTGTGAGTGCAACTGCAGGACATAATTGTTAATAAAATGAAATACTTCCTATGCTCTTCTTTTAAAGATAGATGCTAATCCCTTGAAGTTTACTGACCAATCAGGAGTTAGATGTTGTACATAGGTAGAACAAAATGCATTTAAAGCGAATTCCTTGTTAACTGTGATCATACAACCCAGCAGCACTGCTGTACCCTGGTTTTAATCCAAGACAGCAGGCTTCTAAAATGTATGAGAAAGCTTGTGTTGTATTAGTACCAATCCTGTGCCTTGTCTTAAACATATTGGAGATACTGATAACATGATAGAACAGATTGTGACCCTCTCAATTCAAATGGAATTCTTGCAGAGTCAGGTTCTAGCCAGGGGCTTGCAATAGCGTTCTTAGCAATCACGTATATTATTTATCCATGGTCATGCTGTGTAGAGGAAAACTGTGCCCAATATGTGATTTCCTTCAAATGTATGACTGTATCATCGTCAGCTGGTAATGTGGGTTTTTAACTGTAGGTGGAGAGAAATCTTGCCTACTTGTCTCCCTGATAGTTTCCTTTGCTAAAAATGGATCTTGACACATCTGCTTCATTGGAAAAACTACAAAACTGACAGTTGAAGAAATACAGGTGGATGTGAAAGTTACGTGCCTCAGGCAAATGATAGCTTAATTTGCTCTTTCATGAGTGAATAGGTCTGTCTTGCAGGAATGTATATTTATCTACTATCTTTGGTAGTAGATTGAGGCAAGATAATTCATCTTCATTCATTAGATCAATGTGAGAATGTATTCAGAATAGGCTGGCATGTCATCTGTTGTACTCAGGGTGGTTTGACTCATAGTGGAATAATGTTGATCATAGTACAGCTGGGCTCTGATGTTAATGCATGCAACTTATCTCAGTGAATTTAGCAATTTGTCACATAAGTGGTAAAATAGAGACCTGTGTCAAAGGCACACCACAAATTTTGCATCCTTGTGAAGCTTATGCTTCTACTTCAGCTGTGGAGACTGACATCAGAACAATTGTGAGCAACAACACAGCACCTGTGGCTGAGGTTTTCCAGAAGCTTTCACCTGCTAGGCAGGTATGTGGAAGCCTGGGCTTTGTCAGAAGACAGAGTACAAAAATGTTTTGTCCTCTACAGAGGGATTTTAGGGAAGCCTACACCTTTGGGCTGAAGTGTGCAGCTCCTAAGGAGGGTAAATAATCCTATAAGTACTTAAATCTGTTTTTCTATGATAAGCTACACTTCAAAGACTGCTGAAAGTTGGAAACAAGGGTCACAAGGTGATGTCTGGATGATCTTTTCCTTTGCAGTATAATGACTTTTCTTCCTAAGGATTTGGCTTAAAAAGTTGCATCTTCAGGCAGGAGATGGGCCTATTTGAGGCTTAGGGACAGGAAAATGGCATTTTTTCACAGGGGAAGATGCATCTTCTACAAGATTCACAGCAATGTTGAAACTGCCTGAAATGTCTTGCAGAACCAGACTCAAATGTTCCATATGTTCCTGCGTGTTCCATTTTACTGGGCTTTCTAGATAATCTTATTGGCTGAAATCACATGGAGTAATTCCTGGACACTGAGGTTTTATCACTTGTTTTTTTCTATAGAATGGTAGAAAATAACAATAACTCATCCTCTGATGTGGGTTGATATCTTTGAGTAACTGTAACTTAGAAGTTAATCACTATGTCCTATTCTTGATTTCACAGAATATCCTGAGTTGGAAAGGAACCCATGCGGGTCACTGAGATCACCCAAAATTCAATCCCTATGTCTGAGAGTATTGTTCAAGTGCTGCTTGAACTCTCAAGCTTGGGGCTGTGACCACTGATGAGGCGAGCGTATTTCAGTGCCCAGTCACCCTTTGGTGAAGAACTTCATCCTGAAACTGAACCTGACCTTCCACTGTCACAGCTCCATGCTGTTTCTTGGGTCATATTGCAGTCATTGGAGAGAAGACATCAGTGTTCTTTGAGCAACATCAGAAGCTGAAAGTAGTAGGGAAGGAAGCCAAATGCCTGAGGAAATGTGCTTTGCTTTTCCTGGAACACTGCAGTTAAGGCTGCCTGGCAACTTTAATTTGGCCAATTTTGTGTATGAAGCATCAACAGGTATCTAAATACTAGCAATTTCTGCCACAAGCCCCTACTTTTGTTATGATACAGAATGAACTTTCTCTGTGGCTTTGTTGAGGGAGGACAGCTGCAAGGACCTTTGCTTCAGTGGCCTGAATACAGATTACTTGACATATGTCTGCTGGAGACATGAGGATCTGACTCTCAGAAGTGATGAATTTTCAAAGCTGAGGCTGAAGTCAATGGGAGCTCTCTTAATTAGACTATATCATAATATGCATACACAGTGCTTGCTTTTGTGATTCTGTACATCTTGCTCGTTTTCTGAAAGCACACCAGATGGCCTCAATTGCATTATTTTGATGTGTGGCTTTTGGTCAACCTGAACATCCTTGTGGCTGCACCAGCTGCTCATCCAGCTCCTGCTTGGAAATATGTTGTCCGTGTTATGGCTTCACCTTGGGAGAGATGGAGCTTTGGCTTGGCTGAAGGCTTGCAGAGGAGCTTACTTACAGCAGGGAAAGGGTGACCTGATATCTTGTTTCAGACCCAGACCCTGAAAGGATATATTTTTCTTGTGGTCCACTGTTTGACTCCTCGTGTGGTCATATCAGGTGACATGGCCAAGCTCTTGTGTGTCCTTGCCAGCCCTTTTGCTTGCTGTTGGTGTTGTCCTTGCTGACAGGCAGCTACTCTAACATCATGTGCTGCTGCATGGAGGCTCCTTAGTTCAGGTCCAGCTGATCTGCCAATTTTGCACTGTGACTTAAAACTATTTTCAGCCTGTAATTACTACAATGAAAATACCAAAGAAATTGATTCCTTATATTCCTCACATTATATTACTCTGGATTCCTGTCCAAGTGCCAAGGGGTTAAATATGATTCATGTAATCTACTTTCTCACTAATCATTTATTCAATTACCTATTAGAACTTGAGCAAAAAAGACCAAAAAAGGAAAGAGGAGGCCAACCCACAGTGTATGTTCAATAAAATGCTACAATCAACATTCAATCATTAATTATCTAATCAACATTCTCTAAGTATTTTAGCCATAATCTCATTACTGTAATTAATTGCAAGAATCATTTTGTAAACAGCACAATAAAAGTATATGCAACATAACAGCACCAAAATTAAATCTAAATCCCAGAATGAATAACAGGGAAATCTGGAAGATATTACTAAGAGGGTGTCATTAAATAAGATCATATTTCAATGTCAAAATCTGGTGGGCTACTTGTGCTATGGGAGTAAATCAATAGTGTTGCATTGGAAAGACTGGGCCAAATCCACTTTGGTGCAATTAATCACAACTCCATTAAAACTCTGAGGGGTGGAGGAGACTTCTTAGATAGTAAAAAATGAATCTTGTAGTTAGTGGGGCTGGCAAAGCTTCTCCAGTAAGCTAAGTTTTTACATCTAATAGTTAAGGCTGTCTAAGTGCCTAATGGTATAGGAGAGCTAGTCCTTTTGCTCTTAATGGTGAAGTTGTGCTTGATTTTTGCATGTTGTTGAACATCATTGTTTTTGCAGTCCTGCTCTTCTGGTAGTGATAGTTCTACTTTTGCTTTTTTCCGGCTGCTTCTAGAAAAAATAATCAAATGGTGCGGACAGGTCCCCACAGATACCTGCTGGACTTACAGCAAAGGTATTTTATGACTATCAGGATTCTATAACTAATATTCTAGCAGCACAATGGTACTGTCTTTGTTCTTACCAGCCATTTGACTGCGGCAAGTATTTTGTCATATTTTTCCCTCTTTTCATTTATTTTTTTCATTATTTTTTTTTTTAAGAATCAATGCCAGGATTCATTTAAAAGCTATAACACAATATATAAAAGAGCCCCAACAACCATAGGGTTCGTTGTGCCATTGATTCTTTTTGAGAAGAATTCCCTGCTGACTGCAGTAGGGAGTTGCTCAAAGATATTGATAGTGCGTGTCCCTCTATAGAGGACTTAAATTAAAAACACAATACCTTTTAGTCAGAAAGGTCTGTGTGGAGTGCATTAGCTTGAGGAAAAGAACAGGATTGTATAAAAATACATGCTGTAGGGGAACTGTTGAATCATGGCCTGAACCTCTGATTGATCACCTGAGGAGAGAACCGAGTCAGCCCTGGGAGCAGAGATGAAGGCAATTCAGCTGTGACTGGAAGGGGTGGAGCCTGGCTGCATCCCTCCTAGGCTCATTGAAGGGCTGACTGCCACTGAGGAAGGATCTCTCTGGAGATCGCTCTTCTTGGAGCTTCTTGTGAGCCTACAATACTGGTGAACACTTTTCATTTATCTCCGTTTATCTTTTCCAGTGTGATAATCTTACCAGCCTAACTTCTCTGTGTACTTACTGATCATACAATACTATACAACATCTGTATGCTTATTGATCTTACATACCCACTCACACAAGTGGGCAGACTCTAAACAACCCCTGCTAGAGAAAAATGAATGTTCAGATGGATGCTGTAACATAAATGCTTTCTACTATCCCTTCTGGAACTGGCAGAGCACTGGCTAAACAGAGCTCCTTGGGGGTGATGCCGAAAGAAGTACATCAGCTGGTAGCCAGTATGGGGAAGCTCTTATGCTTGGTGCTAAAAGCAGCATTTAGTCTACCTGAATTCACTGACAAAGGTCCAGATTTTTAAAGGAAGGCTTCCAAGCCTGATCTTGCCTTGTACTTGGTGTGGTACTATGCCAGTATGGGTCAGGATGTGCACTGGAAGGCTTGCTATGTCATTTAATGTGTTTGAATTCCTGAATCCAGAGCATCCTTTAATTTCTCTGTCAAAGGAAACTCTACAGAGGAAATGCAGAATGCCTTGTTAATTCAGTTTTTAATGATGAATACCCTGTGGCTTTCTCTTTGATAATCACAGTTTGCCTCCATGAGTAGGTCATACCTTTTTTAGCTCACTATGCCCCTTAATAAGACTGCAAATGCCTCCAGGTAAAACTGAATGTTAGCCAGTTCTGTAGATGAGAGGAAGGACCTAGAATACAAAAATGGAGTTTTGGTCAGTGCCTATTTTGCAAGTGTACAAAGTGTGGAAATGCAACTGAGCCAGAGAACTGCAATTTATTGTGACCAAGAGAAGACATTTTAAGTCACTGACTAGTTTTCTTTAAAAAGATCTAAATGTTCAAGTATTTTTGGCTTGGAAGGATGATTCTGATGTTTTATAGAGTCCGCCTCGTGTTTAAATTAATTTGTCTTCAACAATGCCCTACTACATTTAGCTAGTATATTTAAATACCAGGATTAAACTATTTTTCTTTCTAGTAAAAAATAAAGTGCTCTAGCTGTATGAATTAGTAACTTCAAAAGTAATAAGTATTAACTTATTTTAAGACACTAGCATAATATTTTTCTGGTTTTGGACCATTAGATGATTTTTACACGTATGCTGTATTTGTTATGCTGCAGAGATGGCATGGGGTGCCTACAGCTGTTGGACCATTACTCAATTTATACTACAACTCATTGTGCACAGGAGGAGTGCATCTATGTCTCAGGCTGCGTGAGGATGCCAGGACTCTTCACAGGACCTACGTAGTGCTCCACTTCTGAGTCCTTGGTAAGTAAGGCTGAGAGGGAGAAGACCTTGGCTGCTTCTGCTGGGGAAGCTTTGGTATGTGCAGAAGCTCTTCAGTCACTTTCAGAGTTTTGTTGGAGTGGGCACCTGTGCCCTGCTGTGCACACTAGAGCACTGAGTTTTGAAGGGGGGAGAATGCTCTTCCCGTGGCCATTTGCTGGCTTGGAGTATGCAGTCTGGAAAGCATCCCTTATTATATTAAACTGCTCGCTTCTCTGCAGTGTCTGGCATTTGGTGAATTTTAAGGTTTGGGTGCTTAGGAAGGTTTTGGAAAACATTAGCTGTCATAAAATGCAGTGTTTTGTATTGGAAATGGGTATTACCTTTCAGGTAGCAGTAATAGCTATTTTTTCCCTCAATGAATTAGATGGCACTTTGCATTGGCTTTAATCCTGACCCTCAAAGAATAGATTTTTACCATCTGCATAATAACTGAATTTGGGAAATAAGCTTTGGAGGGAATAGTAGATGCATCATCTGTCCACACGGGATTATTAAACTGAAACAGCTACGTGGTATTTTGTCAGTTGGCTCCTATCTTCACTTTGAAATCCGGACAGCTCAGTTTCTCCATTTACAGCTTTGAATATACTCAGGGAACTAATAAACTGAAATGACAGATGCAGAGGGATTACAGGATATCAAGCAATATTTTCCAAATGGGGTAACAACTGCTATGAAAAAACATTCTGTTGTAATAATGAAAGTTATCTTTTTACATCTTGTGCTTGCTGGACTTGAATCACCAAAGAGATGAGAATTTCTCCTGCAGATAAAACACTCAGTAAACCTGCTGTGGGGTGTTTGCCAGTAGTTTGCACTCTGGATAACAAATGTAAATAAGCCCTTCGCTATTGCATTGGGAAATAATGGCTATAACACCTTGCTGCTTAGTCAGACTTCAATCTTTTGCCTCTCTGGAACTTTACCCTTTTACTGTAGCTGTATGAAACTAATGAGGTTTTGGTCAGTCTTTGAGGCACTCTGAGGCTGTGATGGAGTTGCTGAGTTATCTGTCTGTACTCTTTCACAGGTCTCTCTGAGGCATGGGCTGCAATTAGAGAGCAATTGGGTGTGTAGAATAGTTGCTTCGGAAGCCCCCATGGGTTTTAGGACTCAGGAACTCCTGCTGCAAACAAACGAAGGCTGAGGCTTGGGCCATCTGAAAAGAGTTCTTATAAGTCAGAGGTGTGCAGAAGTCATTTAGCAATGGCCCTGTGGCAAGTGTGTACAGAGGGAGAGCATCTTAGCACTGAATTATTTGGGGGTGTAAGTACTTCAAATTTGTACTAAAAGCCTTCTAAGCATTTTAATCTTAGAGCAATGCTAATCTTAAGATCTCAAGACAAGAATACGATTTACTTTCATTTGCTATTTGAAAAGCATTGCTACTTGAAGAAAAACTTTCAGGTATAATTTTAAGTACTTAACAGCATTGTGTTAATGGTCATTATGAAGAAAGATGACCCCCAGATACTTTGTGTATTTTCCTCTGATTCTCAGTGACAAATTTTCTTAATACAGCTTAGTAATATTGCATAAAGGAATTCAGGGGCACTTGAGACAGAAAACAAATTGTATGGTTATATGTGATGTGTAATATAGCACAGAATTTTCTGAGCCTCACAGATGCTGTGACTCCTTCAAGATTTACTTGTCTGGCAGTTTTGAAGCTGTGTTTACCTCTGTGTAATGGCTGCAGATGTCTGCCAAAGAGGAAGGTGAATAGGCTTTAGGATCAGCTCGGACAATTTGCATGTGTCTCTGGTATGTACGGTGTGTTCTCCCACAGTTTTCAGGGTGATTGTGCTTATTTATCTTTCTCCAGGAAAAAAAAAAAATCCATCTTTTGGATGGAGAGAAACTGTGTTTGTGCAGCAGAAATAATAGGCAAGCAAAGCTGTGTCTTGGTGAAGCAAATGGTTTTTGCAATGTAGTTGATTTCCAAATACTTGGGCATTGTTTAGGAATCTGTGGGTATTTTCTCATCTCTGATTCAAATCGTTTCACCTTCTGTGAGTATTCTGCTTATGCAAATAACATGGAAAGAAACTCGGGGTGTTTCTCAGATATGAGTTTCACTTGTTGCAGTTGTGTGCCAGTCATAGTCTTGCCTGTATCTGAACTGACCAAGTGAGCATCAGAGGCAGAGGTGGGGCAGCTGGGACCTCTATCACTGTTCAGGTAGTGTATATTATGAAGTGCTTGAAGTGCCATTTTGTATAGAGATGTGCAAATACTGTTACCTTTGCCTTATATTAGGCTTTTTAACAAATGAGTGAACTGTAGTCTTGCTAGTCTGCCATAAGTGTCATTCACTCATTTAAAAGAGTCAAATTTAGAGACCTGTTTAGTTCCCAGAACAAAAAGAAATGGCTTGCCCTGCAGTAGGGGATATATAATATGCTCTTTAACTTTTCTCTGTTCTTCTTGAGGATGTTTTTCTGGAGAAAATACCCTCTTTCTGCCCTCTTAAGAGATTCATAAGCTAAAGCATTTTAGATTTTCTTTTGAGTTTCAATCTTATCTGGGGATAGCATTTTAGACTTGGTCACAGGTGTGATTTGTAGATGGTGAGTATTTTAGCTGAGATGAAGACATAACTGAATGTATCACTGCTATCCTTTGTTTCTGTCCCATCCTATTTACTTTTCTACACATA
The DNA here is from genome assembly GCF_023343835.1 of Lagopus muta. Lineage (NCBI taxonomy): Eukaryota > Metazoa > Chordata > Aves > Galliformes > Phasianidae > Lagopus > Lagopus muta. The sequence goes on from NC_064436.1 coordinate 31,739,648, forward strand.
TGCACATGCAGTGTTGGTGCAAGATCACAAGATGTGCTTTCTGAGCTTTGGTCAACACTGTGTTGAGGGTGAGATGGCTGCCTACTCAGCCGATGAATAATGGGATTCTTAGAATCTCTGACAAACATTGAACAGTTGGTGGTGGTGGGAGAAGTGGCTTTTTGTTTCCAAACAGCTGAAAAAATTTGAAGGCTAGTGTGCTGTGCCTTGGACATCGCTCTCCAAGTCTTAAAGCTGGGATCTGTTGTGGTTCTTGAGTCATAATCTTCCCAGAGACTGGTGACAAGAGGACTACAAGGGAATCTGTACAGGGATGTGTGCTGCTGAACTCTTCAATCTATCCTTTGGAAAAGGCGGTGGAATGTGCTGGCAGCAGATTTGACCCCAAGTTGGTGGGATGAATAATAAGCCCAAGCACAAGGCTGCCATGCAGTGGGCCCAATGCAGGTTGGAGTGGCTGCCAGGGACCTTATGTAATTCAGTAAGCGTGAATGCCAAGTCCTGTCCAGCAAAGGATGATTCAGTACAATGTGAGCATGGCTAGGTTTTTGTACAGCAACGTGTCAAGCTGTTCATAGTAATTATCTCAAATTCATAGGGCAATAATAAGAGCAGTGCATGACCTCTGAGGGGGCAGCCAGAAAGGGCCTCAGGGTTCTAGGTGTTATCCAGTCTTGTGCTCTGGCAGTGGGAAGAGGCTGCTGACATCCTGGGCTGTGTAAGAGCACAGGCAGCAGGTGGGAGGAGCTGACAGCCTCCTCTCCTCCCTGCCTGATGGGCTGTGGAACCTCCTGGGAGGAGGTTATTAGGGGCTTCCCTCTTTTGCTAAAACTACTTGATATTTTGTCGTGATGAATATGTGCTCCAGAGCCACTCAACCCTGGAGGAAATAATTTACTTCTGGGTCAGTTTGCTGACTTGTTTCTGTTGCAGTCCTTAAATTAATCCTTTCAGGGGTGCATATAACAAACTGGAGAACTGGTATTTTATTGCACTTGTGGCCAGTATTTGAATTTCTGTTTTCTAATTTGGGTATCTCTTCTCAAACACTGCCAGTGTAAAGTTAAAGCTGTCTCTGCCTTATGGCTTTAATCTGTACTTGCAATAAAGCTTTTAAGAGCACAGTGTCATTGAATCTGGTGGCCACTCAGACATCTCTATCCATCACTTTTCTTCAGAAGCATGGCACAATCTGTTATACAATGCATATAACAAATATAGACCAATTTCAGCTCTGCTACAGCAATATTTTTCCTAAACAAGATCCATAGCCTGTTAATGTTAAATATTAAATGCAAATATGAGAAAAATCTGCTTTTTATAGAGAAGATTATTGATTTCTTGGCTTTAAATATTAGGTAAGACTAATTGCTCACACATGAATTTGAAGTTTTTGTATTTCAGAGAAGCTTGCAATTCTTAACACCCTCTCCATTCCCTGCAAACATTTAGAACAGCTATTTTCTCTTTCAGATGACAATTTTCATTTCAAGCAGGCTACAAGAGGTCATTTAGCTAATTTATGTGGAGATGAGGGAGCGCTGGTTGCACAGGCTTGAGAAATCAGGGAGATATGTAGCAAATAAGACTGCAGAAATAGTTGATGAAGTGCCATTGCTGTCAGCATTTGCAACTGTAGATTAAGGTGTTCACATCCTAATTTAGCCTTCTGCTTGAGGCACACCATTAACCTCCTGACAGCTAGCAAAGTGCATGCACTGTGGATCACCTGATCATTTTTTCCCCAAAATGTTGACTGTTTAAGTGCTGCAGAAGTGTTAAGGCTTTCTGGCCATAGGCTCCAGTTCTAATTTTAAGCTAAACTGATTACATGGAGACACAGAGCTGATGCTATTGAAAGGGACTGTGTTGTCTGTGAAATACAGACAACATTCTCAACTATTGTCACACACATCAGCAGCCTGGCTTCTTCTCTCCAAGCTGCATTTCAGCAAATTCCAGAATAATAAAAATTCAGACCATGTTATCTTCTATGAGTAATTCTCCTGCTTATGCTGTGTTATTCCAGGAACTGTGCTCTGCCAATGCCAACACTTGGCACAGATCTTGCTCCAACTCTTGCCCTGTTTTTAAGCACATTTTAACTATCACACATGGGAGATTATGGTGTGTGGGGTATTTGTTTTTCTGTGACAGTTCTGTGTTGACTTTGATATTTGATAGAGCTCTTGTTATAAACCTCACTTGCATTCATCTTGATATGGGGTGAATAATAATGGAATGCTTTCCTAATGCTGTTCATCAGTATGGTTTACACAGGCTCCCTGATATGTTTTATTTAAATAGTTCATATCCAGCCAGTAAAATGTTTTCATAAAAGCTAGACTAAATCCTAGGATTTGACAGGCAGTCTGAAAGTGGGATCCTATCCATGGCTCAGTAAGGTGTGTTGGAGAAACAGTGGTTCTGTGATCTTCTCTACCCAGGCAACTAGGGCTGCACCTTTCTTTCTCCTCAGCTTGTTGCAAGTTGATCCCAGCATAGCTTTTATGTAAAATGATGAGATAAAATGTTTCCAGTGGGATCTGCCACTTAAGCAGGGTAGCTGAAACTATTTCTGGATTTTCTTGTTCCCCATTCGGAGATGCAGAGATTTGCAGAATACTTTGCTTGATCCTATCATTTTTTCTAGGTGGGAAGAAAATATCACCTTGTTCTTGGAGCTCTCTGATCTTGCTGGAGATTGCAGCACTCAACTACTGTGAAGAAGGTTTTATGCAGGGGTGCAAGTCAGAATAGGTCTGAAAAATGTAATATTTTTCTGCTCCTGTGGCAGCCTTTTATCCTGAACTATGCCACAACCAATGTTAGCAAATGCGTAGAAGTTTCCACCTCCAATAGGTTTGTTTTAATATGAAAGCTAGATATTTTCATGAGAAATGATGAGGTGTGCTCCAGGCTGTGTTTTTTTTCTAAAAAAAAAAACAAACTTGAAATGTATTTGATCTGGGTGCAGCTGCTGATGCTTGTTTGGTAGCTTGAGACCTGTGAGGGAGTTGTATCCCTCTGCCTTCCAAGACTGAGTCACCTTATATCCGGGTAAGTCACTCCCTTTTCACCCAAGCTGGGGAGATGATTTCCCATGTAATGTTCAGCATTGTCTTGGGGTATATGTGTTTCTCTGTAGTGGTTTGTTGGGCCGGATGAATCCAGGCAGGCTCATTGAAATTTTAAGCCCGGTTTTCACTGCCCCCAGCAAGTGCTCCTGTGGCTGAATTGCAGAGGCATCAAAGAAACATTAGGGGAGACCTGTCCCATGCTTACAGTGTGGCGTTTTCAGCACACTCCAGGGTGAGTGTTCTGTGGCTAGTACTGATGGTGGCAATAGTAATAAACTTGGGAAGGAGAAAACCAAAGAGAAATGTATGGTCATGATAGTCCTATCTGTGAGAATTATTGGCTCATTCAGTGCAGTGTGAATCAGTCATGGTTTTCAGTGCTGCAGGTTCCAGTGTTACAATTTTCTGCTGTTTCTTCCCTCTGCCCTGGAGAGGCAGGGGAGAGCCCATTACTTGCCTAACCAGCCCTGCACGTGAAACCTGAGAGCCAGTAGTTCCTCAAATGAGAGGGTCCAAACTGTCTGTGCTGCACAGTTTAGGAGTGACCATCAGCTGACAGGAGCAGAGGTGATTTGGAGGTAGACTGTGTGAGTGACAGCTGGCAGAGAAGCTTGTATTTTCAGTGCTGCAGTAATAAGAGCTTAGGAAATTGATATTTTTATTAAAGATGTGAATGTAAAAAGAAGCATAGCTCTGTGCAGCATGAAGTCACTGACTCCTAGATGCTCTGATGGGAGAGTGGTTGGCTTATACTGCAACAGTGCTAAACGACAGCCTTAGTGTAAATGCAAATTTTGTCTGAAAACTTCTAACATATTCAGTGAACTGTACTAATGTTTACTTACATTTATTTCAGGTTGTTGCCTTACAGGTCAAATACATGCTTTGTACTATATAAGTGGAGGAGATGAGTGCTCATTTATTGATGAATGTCATGTTTATGAAAAGTAGAAACTGTTTTCCAGTAGTTCAATTGATTCCAGTAGTTCCAGGAATAGATGCTTTTCTTTTCACAGTACCCTTAGCCTTTATGGGGGAAATGGTCCTAAAAGCAGGTAACTTCTGGACTAGCACTCTTTTGGTGGTTTTCAGTGAACACCTTTAGGGGACTTTTGGGTTGAGCTTTGTTGTGAGTGATGCTGTGAGCTGCCAATGTTGTTCCAGAGTAACACAAACCGATAGCAGGAGGTATTTAACAAAAGGAAGGCAGCATATTCAAATGCTGCAGGGAGTAGAAATCCTTTCCAGCCCTCAGTGAACAGGACCCTGTGAGTTCCAAAGGGGATAGATGCTTCTTGCTGCTGAATGCCTGTGCTAACTGTATGCACTGTTGGTAAACTCTATGTATTATCTATGAAGAACTGCACTATTCTCTCCCATTACTATTTTGTAGCAAGGTGATAAAAACCCTTGCTTAAATCCCCAACCAGCTAAGAATCTTGGTAGAAAGTAGTTATTACAGAGTCTGACTTTTCTTTTGAGGTATCTCAGCATTTAGTATGTGCTTGTATTGATTCTGAAGCTGTATTTTCTTCTGTGGACCAGTTGTCTTTTATTGTGTGGGCTTTGATTTTTTTTCTATAGGTTTTACCTTTGCAATTTTTTTTTTTTTTGCATATAATTATTTCCAGAACAAATTTCTAGGTGTTAGAGCCCATTTTATTTTGTATGGTGCTGGGAAAATGAGCTTCCCTTTCCAGTGATGTGGCATGTTGTGCATTTCACATAATGTATTTGATATAGGCACTAGGGTTTGGCTTCATCTGCTTCCTCTGCATTATTAATAGCAGAGTGTGTAGGTGATATAGAAGCAATCCTAATAGGAGAGATGTCTGGCAAGGAAGCAGATAGGGAAGGAACCATGAAAAACCTACAAATACAGTTCTCATGATAATGTGGTCATAGCTCAGATTCTGGCCTGGAATAGAAGATACCAGTATTTCCCAAAGGAGAAAAGTCCTATCTGAAATAACAGATCTCTATTCTTCTAATGTGCTGTGTTCCTATTAGAATTTCTTTATGGTTGAAGATTCTATTACACTTTGAGTTGCTCTGATCATGGATTTGTCTGCTCTTATGGAGCACCATTATAGGCATTTACTGAGGGGGTCATGATAGGAATTCCTCAGCTGTAGTGTCAGGTAACAGTTACTATAGTGATTTTTGAACTACAGTCCACAATGTTTCTTCTGATTGCTAAGGCAATTGGAAGGTTAAAAAATGAGTTCAGTACAATGTGAAGCCTTGTACAAAAATCTAGCAATGTTCAAGTTTCACGTATTAGTGATTATCTCATAAATTCATAGGGATAATGAGACAGGCATTTGTACCATTTAACTTACATCAGTATGTACTTACATGTCCTCTGTTCTGCTTCTGACACTACTGTGCAGTACTGCATCTTTCAGGCTTTCAAGGTATTGCATTAGGAGGCAGAGCAGAAACATGGCTTCCTCGTAGTAATTTTCTCCCACCTATGTGGCAGAAAGCACCACTTTCCATTTACTGCTGTATGCTTATATACTTCTACAGAACGCCTACTTAATGCATGTTTCAGTACCCCTGTAGGCCTGCAACTGAGTATTCCTTGTTTTTCTTAAATGTCTCTAACATTGTTTTGCAATTTATTAAGTAACACCCATGAGTCTCAGATAAGATGAGGCCCCACTGAGGCAAATACTGTGCTACTGCATAGTAGAAGTCTCTGCTTTGACAAATTTACAGTATAAATCCTGTTCTTTTGATCAACAATTCACACTGGTTCTACTGTGCTATTCTTTATTACTTCTGAAGCTGTAAAATTTCTCATTTATCCTCTATTTGATCCTGTAAATTGCAGAATGAAGTCCCTAGATTGACAAGATGGTTGAGATGGAGGAAGGATTAAAACAGTGGAGATGGAAAAAAGTCCATTTCTGAGTGATAACTAAACCATGGAAAAATGACTGATGATATGACAGGTCCGTAGTCATGTGATACAGTGAATGGAAGATAGGAGTAGGAGATTGCCTAAGCATCACCTTGGATGTGCAATTATTTCTGAAATTCTTCACCTGTAATATTTATTCCCTAATCACATAGAAGCCTTCCTGTGCAATGTACTCAGTGTGTGGTGCTGGTTTGCTGGGTCAGTTTGCAATGTAAGTTGTGCTTGAAATGTCTATAGGTTTCCCCCTACTGCTGCAGGGAGATCAGTGTCTCCATGGGCCTGTTTTAACTCAGAGACCTGCTATGCTTGCAGTTTTTTCTGAATCCATGTGTTTTGGACAAGTTATTGCTGTCTTTGGGTAAGGCACTTTATGTGGAAGGTTAAACAGATATTTAATAGCAAATGAAGCTGTATGAATGTAAGTGTAACTCAAGTTTTCCATGATATAAATATATGTAAAGTGCATTTAAGTGTATCCTGCGTGCTCTTTATCTTTTCCTTTTTGAGATCCAATGGGGTAAGTTTGAGCGGTGTTACCTGCAGAGATGGTACAATCATCACAGCTGTCAGTAAGGCCTACATTAATGTGTCTTGAAAGTGATTAATGGGTTTTGACAATATCAGTGCATTTCATATTTAATCAGATTATGCATTTGTTAGGAATGGTGCACTCCTAACATCTGCAGTCAGAACCAATGATCTGCATCCAGATCATCAGTTTGGCAGAAGCATGCAATGTAGTATATGGCAGGTCTTTCACAAGCTAAAGCTATGTGCTACTCGTGGTGTTTGTAATATCACAGGTGTTCACTTACAATCTACATGTGTGTTTCTATGCTTATTATCTCCTGTTTGAAAAACCCACAGTGGCAAAGCTTATGGCTTTAAGATAAACTAAACTAAGTGTTTTACTGAAGTAAAGGCTAGTATGAGCTAGTGTACATAAACCTATACATGCCTATTGTTTGCTCACTTCCTAGCTCTGTGAAGTGTGTTTTGTGTTGCTTCAGTCAGGTTGCCTGAAGGTGAGCCTGTGAGCTTGCCCCAACTTTCTCTAGGTCTCATGTTCATCACTGGTTTAGTTGTGCTGTACTACTGTGCTGTGGGAGGATGGGGACAAGTACTTCAGCAGCAGAGGTTTATCTGTATAATAGAAATTCAAAGGCTGTGACTTGAAGGTGATAATGAACATATTCAGATGTATCTTAAAGTAAGTGGGAGTCACTGCTTGGAAATATCAGAATCTAAATGGATGAACTTTGTCTGAAGGCTGTTTCAATACATCTTTTAGAATATTTCAGCTTTGAGGTCATTTCTGTGAGAAGAAATGGTCTGCATTAATGGTCTTTTGTTTTGCTAGCCCTTGAGACACTTGAGACACTTCTCAAGTGTAGTGAGAGAGCCTGAACATAGTCTCACAAATACACATAGGTTGAAAATTCAGTTGAGAATTTCTATCTCTGATATGTACAGCATGAAGGACCTCCTGAAAAGCTGCTGAGGATTTTATTCTTGGGTTCTACTGCTGTGCTACACAGTGGTTATGTATGAGAAAGTCTTCGCAGAGAGGGTGCAGACAAGGAAAGGCGGTAGAGCTGAAAATAGTTTGCACAGCACAGTGCACACAAAGATTTTGCTAGGCACCCAACAGGGAACACTCATTGGGGCAGCTCGTCCTGAAAGCAGGCTGGAGGGATATGGCAGAGGATAAGCTGTTCTATAGAGTGAATAAGTTACTGGTGGCATCCCACAGTGAGAAGCAATTGTGGCTCTGAGCAGCCCTATTCTCTCATCTTTCCTGATGTCTGAAGCACTTAAAAGCAGACAAAAAAAACCCCCACAAAACTGTGTGCCTTTATCCTAGTTGCGCAGTCTCCCTAGGATTTGTTGGGTTGCCACCATTGTTAGATGAAATCTAGCCTCTGCTACATTACTTAACCCCTCCCACCCCCATGGGATCTGGAAGCAGAGTTTAGAAGAGAGCTGCAGATTTCTTGGGGAAAGGATGATTTCTGATTTCTAATTTCTTCTTATTCATTTCTTGCTGTCAGTGGCTTTATGATATGCAGGGGCTTAAGCAATCTCACACTTCTTTTGGAAGATGATGTTCCTGCTTTGACAGACTGAGAAGAATTAATTTTCCATTTAAATACCAGCTGTCACCCCAGACTGGTTGCATGACCATCTACGTCTGTGGGGCAATTTTCTTTTCAGAAAAACAAGTCATCTTATTTGCTCTGTGAATCTTTAAAATGGAGGATTATTGTTTTTAAATAAACAATAAGTAGTTAAAAGACATTCCAGCCGACAAGAATAGAATAACAACCTATAATTCCCTTGTCGTGACTATTGTGAAAGGCAGTATGTTATTGAACAGGCTTCTCAAGGCAAATAGACTGAAAGAGATGACAGAAGTGTCAAAATGTGTCCAAATGTCCAAGAACAGATGCAGGGAGCTGCTTTGAGAAATTATATGCTGGTACAATGTAAAGATTACAGTGATTCATAATTTGCTCAGACAAATAGTTAGTCTTGATATCAAGGAAAGGGATAAATTCTCTTGTTCAATGTCATCTCCAAAGTGGTCTGAGAATATTTTGGATTTCAGTCATTTGTTGTACAACTTTTTTACAGTGTGGTTAGAGCCCTGTTGTGGGAAACCATGTCTTTATCCCGTGTGGGGGAAAATGATCCATCCTGATGTTACAACAGTCAAAAGTTGTGAAAAGAATAACAAAAGTGATATGTGACTAAAGAAAGAAAATAGGATGAGACTCCCTGATTCAGAAGAACCACCTCTCTTCAGGAAAGCTTGTGAATATGCTTCTGAGCAAAGAGCAATGGAAGTGCTAACAAATTCTTTATTAAGGAAAACCTCTCTGGTAATTTATTTGGGGTGGGTGAGATTGGGGCCTGTTTTCATGATGTTGTAATATAGTTTGGATATAATAAATAAGTTGAGGAGAATCTTTCAAAGAGCTTGACTGCATTTGGAGCAGAGTATATGACACTGTTCTAAACAGCCAGGTAAATGTTGGCTTAATGAACACTGTTGGCAGTAAACTCTTCCCCTTTGTTTTTTTTTGTTTTGTTTGTTTGTTTTCTGCTTGTCACCTGGGAAACCTGTCCTTGTGAGTTTGCCTGAATTTTAGCTGTTGACCACTGGAACTTAGTGTAGGAACAATGCCTGGAGGGCTTTCAATATGTCTCTTGCATATTATTGAAGAACTGAGGCTGGATTTGTTTTCTTTGGGCACTACATTTAAGTTCTGAAAAATTCAGAAGTAATCCCAACTTTTAAAGGCGGGAAAAATCATAACAGTTAAGACTTGATGAACTTAAGAACTTGAGAGCTGATATAAAAACTGGGACAGGCTTCATTAAAGTCATGCTTCATCCATTAACCTCTGGACTGAGCTTGCCATGGTTCATCACTAAAAGCAGAAGTCCTGTGCCTTCGACACAAAGACTTTTTTGCCTGTTCTGTAGCTACCCAGCCTCTCAGAGAATAAACCAACCTCAGATTTTGAAAAACACCCAGAGATGGGAATTTCCAAGTCAGTAGTCAGTCTGTCAAATTGGAGCTTTTGTGGTCAGATCTTTGAAATGCTGTATGCTTTTATGTATGTCTGCAGACCTCATCCATGCCTACCAGATCAATGCTTACACCCTAATTTTTAAACTAGGTGCTGAAGAAACATACCTACACATGCATACTTGATGCCCATTGTGGAATGAGTATTTGTCATGCACCAAGCTCTGGCAGTATGTGCATGTTTATTACAGCTGAGACTTTATGCTGTGAACTTCTATGTTGTATAGGTTTAAGCATCTCTCCTCTCCTTGTTAGCTTACCTCCCTCAGGATTCAGCCTTACATTGCAAACAGCTTGAAATACTGCAAAATAAAAGCAATATAAAGAGCAACACTTTGCCTGATATGTCAGGCTATGCTTCTTCCAGTCACCAAGCTTGAATTTGTAATTTCACTTGAAAATAGTCTGCTCTAAGACTTGGGCCATGTAGAGTCGTGGTGAAGGGATAAGCAGAATATGATATTCTCAGAAATAGCAGCAGAATTCCTCTGCCACTGGGGGGGCAACATCTGTCATGTCCCACTAAAACAAACTGGTTCTTACTCCTCCAGCATCTTGCAGTGCTATGGCTGCTTGTGTTTTCATTTCAATTACTCTGAAACTTTTCTTTTCTCCCTTTTTCAAGTTTGGACTGATTGTCCTGAGAGCCCTGTGTTATGTCAAAAGTTTAAAAAATAAAACAAAAATAAAGGGGCAATGAAAAAGAATATAAGCAACTTCTAAATAAAACAGCTTATTCTACTGTGGAGCAAGATGGAATCAAGCAGTACTGAGCTGGTTACCCGAATTATTAGTAGCTCTGCACAAGTGCTTATTCAAGAAAATCAGATTCTGTATGCATTTAATTTCAGTGGTATTTAGCTCTGGCTCTTCAGAAAATTGCAGCCAAAGTCTGAGACATGACAGTGTTCCCTAGCATATGAAGTTTTTTGCAGGTAATTTTGTATCCCTTGTGAGCTTGGATCTTGGGTAGAGAGGAGAATCAGATTTGTACTCTAAAATTTGTGCTTCCACTGTGTAGCCAAACGTGCTAAACTCAGCTTCCATTGTTTCTGGTGCATTTTCAAGCCTTCCAGTTTGTCATTTATTAGAGTAGGAACCGTGTTCAAAACTTATCCTGATATTTAGCAATTAATATTCCTAAGCTATCCTTTGGTCCTGTCAAGTCTGTCAATTACTGTTCTACTTATCTCTAAGGTTTAGCAAAGCACTTGTATTAAGAGGATACAATTCCCAAGTTTGCCGCACTCAGGTGTCTTTTGATTTAACTCATCTTCTCTGAGCACTACAAATATATGTATATGAACATTTTTAAAATGGCAGTTGCAAGGTGTACAAGGCTCCTGTGAAAGCCAGTGAGTGTACCAAAGTACACTATAAAAGCTGAAATTCATAACTATTTTCTTTTTGAAGGAAGTTTTTCATAAAATAAGAGATCATTCTTACTATGCTGCTCCAGTACTTGCACTGGAAAACTTTGAAAAAGAATACAGAATAGATTTGACCTTAGAAAGGAGCATGATAAATTAGACTTGCTTAAGAATTCAAATTAGATTTGCAAACTGCTTAGCTTGATTCTGAGCCAAGATCTTGTAAAGACAGGGAAGATGACAGTGGCAGGCTAGACACTTGACCATTAAATCCTACAGAAGGTCCTTTTCACTTTGTCCAGCTTTTTCCTCCTCTTTTATTTACTCATTAGCAAACACTGGTCAGTGATATCCTTCTACTCTGTAAATGTGGGAGGGGAATTTTAATTTTTTTGGCGTAACTTTCTCTTAATGATTTTGTCTTTCCTTACTGAAACTCTTCAACGTGTTGAATTGGGATTGCATAAAATATTTCATCTCTTCTAAGGGCTACAGAAAGTGAATGCTGCTTTTCTGGTGAAGTATTAAGAGAAGGTAAAGGAATCAGCTAAGTTTGAAGTACAATGCAGAAGGATTGAGGAGAAAGATTTTTTTTTTTTTTTTGCTATTCTAATTCATTGAGCATCTGGTGTGAGGCATCAGGGACAAGAACACTTCTCAAATAGTGGGCAGTGTTGTGGGCTGGATCACTTCTGCAACAATTCATCCTTCAGAGGCCAATCTGCTTTCCAGTCCTTCACAGATTACCAATAGAATGGTGAGCGAGGTCCTCATGGTCTGATCTCTTACCTGAGACGGGAGGAAAAAATGTGTAGTGACAAAAACAAATAGAAAACAAACTGTTGCTAAAACTGAATTTTGCTTATACAGATCCATGATTTTTTCTTTAACCAATTTGCTTTTTTCACTGCAACGCACTGAGCAAAGCAGAAGAGCTGGGATGGAGTGAGAGAGGAAATGAGAGTAAAAGATTCAGCAGCTGAAAAAAAAAAATTAATCTATTTGATTTGTTTCTGAGGCTGAAGCATGGTGGGAGGTGGAACCTTCTTCAGAGTCAGGAATATAGATTTTGGCCAAAATGACAAAACGGTTTGCCTTCATCCCATTGCCTCTAAATATTCAGGGTGACTCTGCATTCCTTCCATTTATTGAGGAAGAATGAATTAGAGGATAAGCAGCATCAGTTTAAGTCAGGAACATGTGGACTGTGCTGTTTTGATTGCCACAGTGGTACCCAAAAAGAAGGCAGAGTTTGCCCTTGGTCTCTCATTGAAGGAGTAGAAGACAATTCCTGCAGCTTTGCGTGGGTCTTGGTAACTGGGTTTAAGGCCAGGGCCACCTGCTTGCTTGCCTTCTGTCTATGCTGTTCAGTGTGTCCAGGATCCCCTGCCAAGCTGCTTGAAGCTCAGCTCTAGCTGGATCTGTCTGCCAGGGCTTTTACAGCTGGAAGCACAGAATCAGGAAGCTTACTGGATTTAAAGTGTGATGTATTTTCAGCAATTGTTCAACTCCTCCTGCTTCTCACTCAAAACTCTGGCTTTTTTGTGTCATGCTTAGGGGCAATTAAATGAAAAAGGATTTTCTGGGGAAATCCTTCACTTAACTTGAGCCTGTGAATACAGTAAGATCCCTGCTTTCCCAGGCACTTGGGTTCTTGAGTTGGGGTAGATGATCCTCTGCAAAACCCAGTGCATCTGCAGCATTTTTTTTGAATGGTGCAAGCATGTGCCTCCCATCTTGAGACAGCTGTAAACCAAAATGCAAAACATTCACAGCTGCAAGGCACGCAGAGTGGGTTGTCATGTCCTTTTATTGTACCCATCTTCCAAAAGCTACAGAGTGGCCAGTCCATGGTGCCTGCTCCATGCTCTGTTGTGGAACAGTGGAGAGTCTTGCTTGGGTTCTGCAAGCTCTGGTGTAGCCCTGGCACAGTTACTCGCATAGCAACTGTGGAGAGTGATCTTGTTCCTGTGCTCTGGATGAGTTTATTTCATGCCTTGCTCTGATGTGTAAGATGGAAAACTCTGGAAAGATGAGGCTCACAAAGGAAAGGATCTTGAAATCTCTTGGCTACCCCCATGGGGACTCTGAATTGCTTCAGTTATTTCTGTGGATATAACAGCATTTTCTCAGTGCTTCTTTTCCACGTCTTTCACCAACCATTTTTCTACTCACCTTGCCAGCTTCTCCCATTGTTGTCATCCTCAGCAGCATTGCTACTGGGGTACTCTACTTCTTCCAAGGACTGCTGATGAGCAACTGTACATGTACTCCATGGGCTGGGAAATGCTGTTTGTATAGCTAAGTACTTGCCTAAATTGCTCTGGACTAAAAACAGAATAAGCAGTTTGGCACCTGATTTTTGACACAATGTCTGTTTTGCACAAAGAGTGAATTTTAATTAAATCTGACTCAGTGTGTTTTCAGTATGAGAGTAGGTTAGTTACTACTGGCTGCTTTTGTGAAGGAGGGCAGAAAAAATAAGATGTCTACTCTTGAGTGCTCTGTGTGTGTAGCTGTAAATCAAGGATAGGCACAGATGCATAAAACAAAGCTAATGTTGAGTAAAAAAAAAAAAAAAATGAATCTGAGATATTTAATCTAAATAAGGCTCTTGGATTATCTGCTGAGAATCAATTTGACTGGGTCAGCCTCACACCCAGCAAAGTCTGTCTGCAGTGGTGACTGCAGACCACTGACCACTCTGTAAGATGGAAACATAGTGCAAAAGAAAGTTTTCTTCCATTTCTAAGTAGTAAAAGTTGGTTCAACTCTGAAAATAACTTTCATCTTTTTCCTTACTGCTGATAGTATTCTATATATTGAAACAAATGCTGCTGTTTCAAATGCTTCTGAGGCATCTTCTATTGGAATCTTGTGGTAGAATTCTGCAGATTAGCAGTGGGAAAATAGTTTTATCTACACTGCATCTGGCATTTTTCATTTTCACACAGGCCACCAGTCTTACTCAGATTGTGAACAATAACTCTTGGAGGAGTTCATACAGTTATTCTTGATGTAGCTGTTGTATGAATACCACACTTCTGTACAGTTAAAATATTCTTATAACAAAAAACATTTCTTTTTCTTAAGAATTGTATTTGGTTGAAGAATTGTGTATTTTCTTAAAATTTATATTTACAGTATCTCTGGAGTTTTGTTGGAGTTTAGTGTGAATACTTGAAAATGACACTATCTTTAAAAACTGTAATACAGATGAGAATGCTGGCAGCTGCATTCAGTTCAGACTCCAGTGCCTAAAGATTAACTATAATAGTGCAGTATTTCCTCTGCATGCTTGGTATTCATCTCTTCCGTAGAACCTACTTCTGAGATGTCTGAAACCCGTGATGATTCCAGAAGCTACACTGCAGGAACAAAATCAGATATATCCCATGTGTAGTGGTATTCAGGGACAAAGTGCCTAACTGTACTAGAGCACTTCCATTGAAACAACAGTGCTGTCAGAAGAGTACTGATTGCAGCCCTCCATGAAAAATTAAATCCACAGATAATGTGTCATTTTTAACTCACCAACTACACTGCTCATGAGTGGTACATGGGAATCAATTCCCTCGTTAATACAAATTGGTATACATCTTTTTGCAGAATGTTGAGGAATATCAGGTTATGTGAGTTCCTGTGCACAAGATCTTTTGATTGTGGAAGTGACTTGTATGAAATGCTTTTTCAGTTGCTAAGACACTTTGCTGAGAGGCTCTGTGTATGTGAAAGGAGTAGAATTGCTAGCACTTAGAGTTAGAATAATATTTTGCTGTTCAGTTGCAACGGTAGTATACTCTTACAAAGGAATCTGCATTTGTAACCTAAGGATGAGCCTTCAGATCAAGTGGAATCATGGAATACCCTGAGTTGAAAGGGATCCATGAGTCCAACTCATAATGCCATGTGGATCAGCCTAAGTGTTGAACTGTATCTCTAGAAGAACTCATTCTCTATCTTCCTTTTGTGTCATTCCCATTGCTGTTGAGCTGGAGTTCAAAAGCTACTATTGAAGACCTTGTCTTGAATAGCAATTCAGTCCTGATTAATATCTGTTTATAAAATAGTAGGATGGAATTAATGCAGTTGGTGTTCAAAATGATCAGTTTCTATCAGCTGGTTATCTAGCTGTCTTGAAATGAGACCATAACTTTGTCTCAATCTGGTAGTTATTATGTATTTAATAGCACAGGAATTTTTAAAATTGGCCCAGACCTGTTTCTCCTGAAGCAAGTGGTAAAATTCCAATTTCTTTAAATAGAAGAAGGATTACATTATTGCTGACTGCTTGTAAAGTCCCATCTGTTAACATTCAACTTGATTAGAAATTTTCCATACATCCTATTTTCAAGACTAGATGACTGTATATTCACTAATTAGAAGCACTGGTAAAATATTTACTATCTGAACTCTTTCAAACGCATGAAAAGATTAATGAATTCTACTTTGTTTATTTTTTTCCTTCAGATTTCCTTAAAGGAAATATCTACTTTGCTAACTGACAGCCATAAATATTTCAAAACTTGTTCCTTAACATCTTGAGTGGCTATAAAGAACCTCCCCTCACATCTCAATCTCTGAATACTTACAGGGAACTGTCATGTGTTCAGTATTAAGAGATCCTGTGCTTTTTTCAGTGAACCTGCAGTAGGTGAAAAAGAGCTCTTGAATCCAGGGCCGTAAGCCCTAATGTTGGCTGATGTGTCTTTCAAGTCCTAACTTTTGTCTGAATAAGGGAGCTTGGGCTCTTGGCTCCAGGATGAGGCTTGTGCTCTGGAGTTGGTCCCTTTGAACTGCTCACAGAGTGGCTTTACAGTCTCTGCACATCTCATCCTGTGCAGCCAAGCAGGTGCCTGCAGGGCTATTGACTAGGCCCTCAGTCTCTGAGCTTGCTGGGCTGTAGACAAAAAAAGGCAAGAAAAAAGGCAAGAAAAAAAAAAAAGCTCCTCTACAATTCTGGAATATCATTTGTTTCCCACTTTAATGCATATGGTATTCGCTGAGGTTGTTTGTAAATTACATTCTCCCTGAGTGGCAAAAGCACCGACAGCAGCCAGATGGTTAGCAGAAATGTATGATATAAAGACTGTGACAACTTGGTGCCATAGTTCTGAAGCTTACTGTCAACTGAAACAACTTTTTTTCAAGGTTCAACATTTAAGCTTAGTGGGAAAAAAAATGCAGTTGCTTTTGGATTAATAACATTATTACTGTATTTAGTTGTCTTCTCTCATACCTGTCCTGGATACTACTTCATCTAATAGCTGAGGTGAAAAAAATACATAGCAATATAAGCTACCACATTATATCAAAATATGGTAGTCTAAATCTCCTTTGTTCGGGGAGAGTCCTGGCTTGTGTCCATACAACATGTAAAAATAATAATTAAAAATCTAAGAAATCATATGTCCTAGGAAGTTTTTTTAACTGAATCTAGAAAGCACAATACTTTTTTATGTAGCTCAGAGAAGAAACCAGTGTCAGGGTAAATACCAGTGTTTTCCTAGGATGAGACAGGTTGACCACTGCCATAATAAAAAGCTGTTTTTTCTACAAGATCCCTAATCATGCTCTACTGAGAACTGTTCTTTGGGTGGAATTACCTTCTGCACATCTCAGAGGTGACCCATCGTGGTGTGAAGCAGGTGAATGTCTGGCCCAGGGTGTCAGAGGATGCATCCCAATTCACAGGCTCTGGATCTGACTCACAGCTTTAAATGTTTTCTTAACACTAAGTGGTAGACAGGACAGTAAAAGCATTGCCCAGAGAGCTGACTACCATGTTAAAGCAACAGGAGTTTTACTAAATATGTCACTCATCTGTTGCAGCATCTTAAACAAACAAAAAAACCAACCAAAAAGACGACAACCATACATATTAAAAAAATGTAGTTGAGTCCCATTGTGAGATGGTGCTTCAAAGAAATAATTTGAAGTGGGTTCATTGCAGAGACTTAAACTGATGTCTTTGAACTTCGTGAGGAAGCTGAGGAGAAATGAAGAATTACAAAAAATAACCAAGTTGTTTAAATAATTCAGTCACCTCAGACACCTGCTGTGAGTGCTATGAAGTCTTATAAGAGAAGCTTGAGTAATGAATGAACTCCTGTGGGAATCCTGGTATTTTGATAGAAGGGGCAAATTTCACAGGGCATGACAGGATTAAGTGGAGTCTAAGCTTAAGGGAATCATGTTTCAGTTCTCAGTATCTGTTGCAGGCTGTGTAATGGTTGTATCACTATCGTACTAAGTACTGCATACAAACCCTAACTGAAATCAGAGTTGCATCATGCTACACACAGGATGAATGGCCTGAAGTGAGGAGCCACTTCCTCTAAGAGCTCCCTGTGCAATTAAGCAACAAAAAGGGTAAGAAGTTTGGTATGCCCAAAGCTTCGTGGTTGTGGTGGTGAATCTTGAAGCAGCAGTCTACTGATGCTCAAATCAAGGCTGTTCTGCTAGGTCTTAGTAAAATGAAGATTTGGGCTCAGGTTTGTTCATGCAAATAGATGTACGTCCATGCTACTACAGTGAAATTGTAGTTACAGGAGAATTGTATTTGAGCAAGGAAATCAGAGCAGTAAATGACCACCTCATGTCTCATCCAGTGTTGAATTTTCACACAATCATTGGATAAGGTTTGCTTTGCTTTTCTGTAGTAAGCCTTTAGAGTAACAAAAAAAATAAAATACGATGCATTTGCTTTATTATTCTTTTATAGCAAGCAGCACCAAGTAAGATTTAATATTTTTAAGGTGACTTGGCTGTGGGTGGCTCTTTTCTTTGACGTGTCTACTATAGGCAAACTTGATTCACATCTGTGTATACCATTAATTGGACTGATGTGTATTTGTCTTATGCTACTTGTTACTGGGAAGCATCTTGGATACCTATCAGACTGCTGCAAAACAGCCTTAGAGAGAATTTTTTAGGAACCTTTGGTGCCAAACTCCCTTCAAGTGTTTCAGTTTGTGCTAAAGCTGCTCAGAAGCTTCTATGTTACTAAAATTCATCCAGGCAGTGGAAAAAATCTAGGGTTTGAATGCAGCTAGTAATGCTCAGACTGGAATCAGAATGTTGGTGTGCTGGGAATGCAGCAATCAAAAAAACCTCCAAATCATTGCAGATCTGACATATCCATCAATCTTCAAGCAGCAAAGTATTTAAGCCTTGCTGAACTCTTAAGTACATGCAGATGATTTTATGCTAATCCAGAAGAGGAATCTAATTATGCTTTCTGCTGCTATCATTTAGAGATTGTCTTTATGGAATCCCTTCCATTTGTCCAAATTCGATATCCAAATGTTGGATAGAAGGGAAAGCATTGCAAAAGGTTTGTTTTGCTGATACTGGATTAGAGTGAGGGGCATGTGATTAAAAAACATATTGTGATACATAAAGTACTTGCATCCCACAGTGCGTGTGCATATATTACTCAAATGAGTTTGGTGAATTCATAAAGCAGTGCAGTAGCTGCTAAACAGGGCATGAATCTGTTGTGTATGTTCATCTTGTATTTAAGTCATTCCACACTGGAATTTAGGAAAAGAATATGTATAACAGCAGTGGATACCTGCCAGAATTAACTATCTCAGTGTAAGGAACCAGCCCCCATTCTCACAGTGGATGTTTTTCACTACAGAATGAGGCAATATTAAAGGGTAACCTGCTTAAAGGTTGAAGGAGCATAATTTAGGGGTATGTCTTGCTGTAGAATTTGCCTGGTCAGTGGGCTCTTGTTGTTCTGGCTAGTATCTGTTGCAGGAAATGGAGGCAATGAGGTAACAAAATATACATCTCTGGATTCAATGAATGTCTTAATTGTTGTTCTTAACACCTTTAGCAAAGTCATTATATACGGTTTTGTTCCAAGAGAAACGAAGCAGTCATTTACATAAAAACAAACAAGAAAACCAGCCTTCCTTCTTGAAGAGGAACTTCTTGTAGTTCCTTCTGTCACTGCAGGATTGCCAAAATCAGATTTTTGTTTGTCAGCTTGGAAGATTCTCAGAGGAAAACTCTCTACGGGCCTCATTTCAAAGTGCCACTTAAGTTGGCTATGAGATGGAAGGAAAGAGATGAGCTATTAGTCAACTTGAGCACAGGATACTTATGGACCTAATATGCCTAAAATATTTGTTTTTATGTCATGGGATCTGATTGAGTGTAGCGATGGTCCCCAGTGCAGGCATTTTGGTATTAGAACATGTGACCCCTGATGTCACGTGATGTTGAAATAGTAGGTAGTGTCCTCTCTTACTGAGAAAGTAATCTCTAGGTAACAGAAGCATTTCCTCATAAAGACATGGAGTTTTGATTAGAACTTCTGTAGTTAATGAAACTTGACCTCTGCCTCAATATTTTGTTGCAATATTTAAGCTCCTGTTCAGTACTATTAAAATCTGAGCCCTCTTTCTATCTGTCTTCCACTCTCAGCTGCTACTTCATTACATCATTCCCCATTAGTAAAATAGGGAAAAGTACCTTCAAAATCCAGAACTTTGTTAAGCTACTCGTGCTCCATTCTTAACTTTCTTTAGTAACTTGGAGTGCACCAATTTAAGTTTCATGAGGCAGGGATTCCTTCTCCTTCCTCAAACTATGGTCATGGTGAAGTTCTGCCTCCTCTAACTTTTCAGTCCCTTTTCAGACTATTGCTGAATGTTGTTGCATGTGCTATTTTAGCAGTGATGTCAGGCACATCCTAGTGAACACTTTTCTCAAATACCAAGATGTAGAACTATGCAACAGTTTTATGGCAAATAATTTAAGGCATGGCATATGTGAAACACATTTCAATAATCCTTTGTAGACCCAAAATTGGATCCTTCTTTAAGTACTTGCTTTGCAACAGTATGTGGCCCATATGCATACTTGCTGTTTGGGTGCTGTTGTTTTGACTGGCTTTCTGCAAGGATAAGCCTTACCCTTTCCAAAAACTGCAATGTGCAGAGAGTGCTCTTTAGGTTCCTAATGTGTTAACCAAAGTGACAGGCCAGGAAAAGACAACTTTGTTCTGGTTGAGGTTTATATGTTGTGAAAAGCACTAAAACATGGATGCCTTGGAGAGCTTTCTTAGAAAGTGGATGTTTCAGAAAAGCAAGGGATGCTAAGGTGAGATCTATGAATGTATTCTGAGGGAATTTATCAGAAAAACAATTTTTTAAAAGGTGTCTTTTTTTAATCTTTTTTTTTATCTTTCCAGAATTTATTCTTGCATCCATCACCAAACTTTATTTTAGCTTTCAGGACTAATTTAGTTCTTTTTGAAGTTTGGCAAGACTTTACTTCTTTCCCTTAGTGGATTTGGCTGTTATCACTTTGGCTAGTGATTTATACAACAGAGATGCACCAATGTGACTTCCCATTACTATGCTGCATCCAGTGACAAAGTCTTTTGAGTATTTAGGGTCTGTATTAACACTGGGCAGTTTTCCCAGTGGCTGCCAAAGGATTTAGAAGTGCCAGGGACACAATTTTTCAATGGCACTTGTACTGCTAACTTCTTTGAGTGCTTTTTTAGAGTTCTGTAGCAGCACACTCCCATCATGGCTCAGGAGCAATCCACTGAAAGCAAGACAGCATCTAGCCTCTTGTCTTTGTACAAAGCAAACACAAACTTGAGAATTTTTGGACAATCCCAAATAAAGAAAAAGACTTGTGTCACGGTGGGCAAGGGGCCTGTTCCTTGAAACACTCTGGATTTTGAAAAGCCAGAAAAGTTGTTTGTTTGTTTTTTTTTTTCTGGCCTGTTATGTGAGCCACGGGGGGCAACACGGTTATGCTGCAGCACTGCTTGCGGAGTCTCTACTGCTCTCCACTATTGCTTGACAGTGTCTTTGGGAGTGAAGTTTGGGTTGTGCCTTAGAGAATGGGGTTCCTGGGAACAGTCCTTTTGGGGAGAAGAAACAGTCCAGCCCTGCAGCTTTTCTTTCATAAAAAAATTAAAATCTCTGAGTTATTTGAATATTAAGGTTAGAACTGACAAGGTTAGAAAAAACCACTACAATCGTGCAGTCAAACATCCCTGCCATGCCCACTAAGCCATGTCCCTTGGTGCCATATCCATGTATTTCTTGAAAATCTCCAGGGACTTCAATGTTAAGATGGAATTTATTAATGTTCATTTAGTTCTTTCTGGCCTTTAAAATAAAGTGGGTTGTGAATGCCTCTACCTGTCCTAGTAAAGGGACTGATGCAGTATGTTTATTCCATTAATCAATGGAATCTCCAACAGCTTGCTCCAACTATAGTTGCTCCAATTATTTATTTTGCTGCCATGAGGAAAAGGACAGATCTTTGAACAGAATGATCCCTCTGTTTGCAGCATGATGTGTTTTCAGTTTAGGTAGCCAATGGGGCAAAAAAAACTAGGCATGTATCATTTAGGCTCACAAAGGGCAGAATTTGACCTGTGAGGAGGTGGTATTCCATTCATGAATTTCTTCCCCCTTGGTGTTGTGCAAACACAGCCCAAGTATGCTTCTCCTCTGTGCTGAGAAAGCAGTCACTTGCGTTAGATGTTGATACCTGTTTCTTCTGATTGCATCCAAAGAATCTCTGCACTGAATTCCCAGACATGTAGCATGAGTCCACCTTCCCTTTATAGCCTGACTTCTCGCCTGTTCGTGGATTTTCTTCACAGTGTGGTCGTTTGCTTTTGTCCAGGTCATCGTTTGCTACTCCCAGAACTGCCCTAGTATTCTAACAATAAGTATTCTCTGCAGAATTCCTTGGAAAGAAATGCACTGCTTATTCTTCTTTGTATCATATGCTCTGAAATTCACACCCACCTGAAATACAGGGGAGAAATCTGCTATGAGTGAGAGCTTTGGCACTGAGTGCTGTGAAGTAATTACCAGCATGAGGCAAGGAAGCTTGCTCATGCTACCTCCATGCAAGCATATACCTGCAAAGCCAGAGTTGACACATAGAAACAATGGCTCCTTATCGATGCAGAGCAAATTACTCCAAATGGTATGCAACAATCTGTATGTCTGAAACCAGGCTTACTGAAAAAGATGAATAATGTAAGTGACTTTCAGCTATTTGAGTGTGCATTCCAGCTTGAGAACTCATTAGCAGATCATAGAGTGCAATTTGCATGTACTAACACAGCCAGGAGTTACCCAAGGAACCTAGAGAGAATGACACTGCAAAAGGAAACTTCTTGGTTCAATGATATCTTACTATGGATGGCTTGAAGCCAGAATATGTACAGCCACCTAATGTACTGCAGTAACCTGCTGTGGTTTTGAAAGGATAGGGAAGAGGACTAAACAAATCTACTTATTCATACATGTTTGAAATTCTTCAAGGTAATATGGAAATGCAGTGTACTGCCTGCAACTAGTAATGGCAGAATCAATGAAGAGCTGGTTGAAGCAATGGCATATCTTCTTTTTCAATGGGCATGGCTCTCCACTAAAACAGATTCAGTGCAGAGGTTTTCTTCTATACACCCACTCATCTAGCAGGTTACAAGCACCAGAACAACAACAGAAAAAAAAGCTGGGAAGAGATTTCCTTGCAGGCTAGCACCACTGGGACCCACAGCTATGCCGCCCCTTTGTCTACCTTGGCCTCAGAGATGCAGCTTGTAGTGAGTGTGCTGCAAAAAATCCTGTGGTACTACTGGTATTTTTTTTCCCTTTTTTTTTTTTTTTTTTTTTTCCCCAGGACACAAAGAGGAAAAACCTGCTTTTCCTGATACCTTCCCATTCTTTCATATGGCCAGAGGAGGTGTATCATTTTGTCTTCTCTGCTCAAGTAGCCCCGAAACCTAAATTTTACATAATAAGAAAACGTGAAATCATGGGACGGTGATCTCTTCTGCAGAAGATGGAGCTGTCCTTCCCTCTCTGTGTAAGCAGTGTATGAAATAGCTGAGATTGGATATTGGGTATCAAAGGGGCAGAGAAAGTTCACGTGCCTACCAGAACCATGCCTCTTGGCTCTAGAGAGTGGGACACTGCCTGAGGAGGAAGAATGGGGATTAGCTATAGGATTTAAATGCAATCATATGCTCTGACCCTTACTACTGAATTGTGCTTCCCCTCAAGCAGATGCTTCTCCTATAGTTACAACCAGCCTGGACTTTTTAGTCATGCTACAATTCACCACCACTGAGCTGATCAAATTATCACAGTGTCTGGTTTACAATATCACTGATTAAGTCACAGAGGAGGAAGCTAATTATAGAGGAACATGCTATTTGCACACAGAGATGCTGTATCAAGCTCTGCAGGAGGCAGATGGAAGTATTTTAAAAGAAGAAAGGGCATACGACAGCAAAACACAACTTTGGTGGGAATTCTACAGTCTCTTCTCCTCTGGAGGCATTTCTTGAGCATGGTGATCTGAGGAACTCTCAAAGCACGAGAGTAGAGCGTCAAGAGGTCTGATTAATTTTATTACTTGGATATATGATCATTACTGACTAGAATAGCTCAAAGTTGCCTTGAATGTCAACCTATCAGTGTATTCGGCCTTGAACAAGCATTACATAATTACACTGAATCACAAAATCAGAATTATGGGATTGTTTGGGGAGGGGTTATCTTAATACAGAATGATCTAATTTGTATCGATCTTTCTGTAACATGTTTAAGGATAAGTGTACTTAGGACCCAACCACATCATAAAAACAAGGTCTGGAGTCAAATGGGCACAACCACAGTGTGGGTACTTACTCAGAAAATTCATTGAAGCAAATAGAGCTATCTTCAGCGTGCTTGAATTGAAATGTTTTAAATGCAAAACAATTTAATTTTGCTTACATTTGACATTATTTGCTACAACAATCAAGGCTTCCATTGCCTTCCAACTTTACAATGGAAGCGCAAGTTCTGGAAGATGAACTTGACATTGCCTTAATTTGTCTCCTGTGTGATAGTTTACAAAGGGAATATAACAAAGAACTGCTGATGCAACAGCTTTTACATACATTTAGCATGAGTGTTAAGGACAGAGAAAGATACAGGGGCAATTAAGGCTCACCTGCCTTGTAAATCCTTTGGTATAAAGCTTTCTCACTTGTCACCATAAAAAAAAAAATTAAAAAAAAAAAATCTATAGGCAAGAAATTCATCGAAATGTTGCTTTGGCTGTACGGGAAGCCTGAAGTGGAAAATAAAGCTGCTTTGGCAGGATGGCTGGCAAGCAATGCTGTATGCAAGCTGAACTTTTTCCAGTGGTGATGTGAGCCAATCCTGGCCCTTGCTAAAGCTGGCAGATAGGAGTTGAGTCTGTGAACTACAAACATGATTTCTCTTATAGGAGCTTAACAGAATGGGAGATCTGGAGGGAATTTCCTATATGAACCTCCTACAATCAGATCTTTAAGCCCCCTTTAGGTCAGCATTAGTGCAGATAGCACAAGCAGAAAGAGGAACTGGATTACCTTGCTTTGGCTGGTTCTGAAAAGGCATTTAGCATACTATTTTCAGCTTGATAGAACCAGATAGCACAACAGGAGGAGGGAAAGGCCATTATTTCCTTTTCATGTGAATAACTATGGAGAAACCAGGTGGCAGAAGAAGCACTGACTTCCCGAGACTAGTGTTGAAATGGGGGTCATTTATTTTGTTTCTGTTTATGGAAAGCCTACATAGCAGACAGTTGGATTTTGAGATTTGCTCTCCATAGCGTGACAAGAAATTTTTTGGAAATGTGATGGAAGAGTAGGAGATGCTGTTTGAACAACCGTTATCTGGGGTATCAGTAATACCACCTCTTTCACATCATCACTAAAAAAGCCTGAACTATCAGCAGGCAGTTGCTGCTTGCAGTCCAACAACCTTCTTTGGGATGCTGAAGCTTAGGCAGGAGAGAGACAGGCTGTCAGTGCATGTTCACACGGAGGAAGGAACAAGCTGCTTGAAAAACATATCTGAGATGGGAGCTATTTTCCTTCAGCTGGCACAACCTTAGCTCCATATGGAGCCATGTGCAATGTGGAAATACTTGATGGGAGCATCACAGAACCAGGCTAGCCTCTGGCTCTTGATGAGAATGGAGGATTAGCAGTCTAAACTGGGAAAAGCCATCCTCTCACAAAAGAAAATGAAGTCTCCCAATTGGAAAGACAGGCAGAGGTGATCTGGTATATGGAAGCACAAAGTCTGCACACTAAACAATGTCCCCAAAAATACCCTATTGTACTGTCTTAAGAAAGTAGGTTGCTAAGTCCTGAGGTAAAAGCAACTATTATTGCTGTAAGTAGGATCAGTATATGTATCCTGCAGAAAAGGAAGAAGTGAAATATCAACTTTTTTTTAGCTTTATAAAAGCAGAATTCCTTTCTTGGTACCTCCTTTGGCTGGCCTCCTAAATTCCTATGAGTCTATAGCCAATACACTACAGTTTTCAGCTTGATTCCTCCATAAGTTGCAAGACAACTGTAGCTTGAAAGAAAATAAGTCATTTTAGATAATTGAGTGTCCTTGTATTTACCTTCTGAATCGGTCTAAGGAGGGTGCTGTGGACAAGCTGGCTTAAATGTTTATGAAGGTCTAAGTAAAAATCCTAATGAACAGTAATCTGTATCTAATTTCTCTAAAGTAGTCACTAGCCTGAAAAATACTGTGTGTATTACTTTCTATGAGATGCGTTTACCTCCTGCAATTTATTTAATTCTTTTTTAGGTTATCTTTGGCTGGTTTCGTTTTATACCTAATAGTATCTCTGTTTAATTGCAGATGCATTGCATTAATTTTTTTTTTTTTTAAGCAGTTTTAAATAGTTCAGGAATAAGATTCTTCTAGCTGCAGCTATAATAACACCTCTAATGTTTAACAAGCCACAAGAACTGGAAGAATAGAATAATTTACTTGGCGCATAAAAGAGCAGAAGTAGTTACATAAAATGAACATATCAGTCTGCTATTATTCCTATTCCACACAGTTCCCTGTAGCTTATTTCATTTTAGGCTCTTCTTTTTTTGGCAGAAAATTAATTCAATGATGATACTCTTTCTTCTGGGTCAGAGAGACCAGGTTAGCCAGAAAGAAATGACTTCTCAGAAATTGAAAGATATTATGCTTCCTGCCTTTCAACTCTGTTACTAGGACAATAAATGGATATATATTTCAACAAATACAAAATAAGCCCAATTGGAGAGCTGCTCCAGAGGAACTCTGAAATGAGACAAAAACAAATGAGTTTATAGAATTGGAAAAAAAAACCAAAAAAAACAACTGCATTACTTACATCACTTTTCTTGAAGGCATAAGAAGATATTAAAAAATCATTAGCCATGCTAGCTTAGTCACCTGAAAATCTTTGGGAATGACACTTCAATTCCACTTTCTTAATGACCATTTGAGTTTGTGGAAGTGGAAAGACAACAGAATTAATTCTTCTGGAGAAGCTTCTGTGCAAGGAAGATGACAGAGCATCCCCAACAACTTTGAGAGGAACTTTGCTTAAAACATACAATTCAAATCAGGTCCTATGTCAGTTCTGGTCACTGTGGCTAATACATAGCCCTATGCTGTCTGCAGAAGTAGTGCTGGCAGCTTGAAGTTGTAAACCAGTGCTCACCAAGTTCTACAGAAGTTTAATGAGACATCTAAAAAACTTCCCTGTTGTCCTCTAGTTTTATGTCTTTTAAGACTGTGTTTTGATCGTCCTGAATTGTCCAGTTTTTGTAGGAATAGCATAACATTTGGCTGACATTCTCATCTGGCAGTCACAGGGCTATCTTCCCAGTAGGGGTGACTTGCAACCCTTTCATGAAAAAGCAGGCTTTGGGGCCAGATGTTCCTCTACTTACAATATATATACTGCAGTATTGAGCCCAGTAACTCAGCTAATAGTGACTCGGTTCCACTGAAATGCTAAGGGCCCTTCTTCCTGCCCCCCCCCCCCCCTTTTTTTTTTTTTTTTTTTTTTGGTGTAAAACAGTTCTGCTGCTTGTCTTGGATGAAGTAGGGGAGATGGGAATTTGTTGTTTTATAATGTACGTTTTAACTCAACCCTTTGTCCTGTCTTGGTGTAGGGGAAATGACACATTCATGTGCAAAGTAATCATGTTCTGTGATTGTTGAAGCAAGAGCAATTGTTTTTCATTAAGCTCATTTTCTAGTGTGCTTTCCAGCTTTCTAAGTGAAAGATGAGTTTGTGGAATCCAAGCCTACGTTTAAGACTTATGTATATTTCAGTTTCCCCCAAGGATTTCGCAGAGACCCAAACGGCAGCCATCGGTACTGCAGGGATGTATTTCCTTAGAGGGAGTGACCAGATGAAAGGTAATCACCCTTCTGAGAGTTAGCACTGCTGGTGCTTTCAGACTTGGAAATCCTTATGACAAAAGAGATTGCTGAGTACAGCACCTGCAGGAAGTTTGGCTTTAAATAAATACATGGGTCACCATTAAAGTAATACCTTCTATTTATTTCCATGGAAACTACAGCAGATACAAAGAGAACAATAGTACTATTCGATAGAGAAAATTTTAAGTTACAAAACGCTATTTTTCAGCATAGCCACAGTCATTATAGTTGCTTTGCCTGGATGGGCTGTTAGAGATGCTCTTCATTTCGTGATGTAACAGCTGTGCATGGCTGTCTAAAATGTGTCTTGTCTCTTATGTTGCTGTTACCGCTGCTGAAATAGACCACCCACCACCTCACTGTGTTCATACTGACTGTTTGGACTCCATCAACATTCAGCAAGTGTTGATGAATGTCAGTGGGTGCCATTGCTTCTGCATGGAGGAATTCAACAACACAGCTTTGCTTCATACGCCCTTCCACATCAGACGCCATTCTGTCAGACTGCCACCTGCTGCCATCATTCACATGGCAACAAAACGGAACCGAATATTGGTAGGAAGGTTCAACCTCTACTGCCATCAGCATCCACCTCTGCCATAGTGGGCCAACATAATAGAACGATAGGCATTACTTTCAGAGCAGCCCTAGGAGCAAAAGATGTGAAGATGTGGTATTTACATCTTTGCAGCTCACCATTGACCCTACATTTTTGCTTTGGCTCCAGCTGTTTATTTGATCCTACAGTATCTCTGATAACATGGACAGCAGGAAATGATAGGGCTAGGAGAATAACCATTAATTCTGAATATAGTCTGTCTTATGCTTAGATCTTATTTGTACCGCTACTCTTAGATTTAAGCCCATAATAGGCCATGATTGCTGATAATTATCACAGCTGAGAAATCATTGCTGAATAATATAATGTTTTGAAGGGAGATAGAGGGGCAACAAATGAGGAGGTCTGGTGTTCTGCAAATTATGGCTGTTCTTGCATAGTTTTGCCTTACTGAGAAAATGGTCTCTACTTTCCTCTCAGCTTCTCCTTCCAGTCCTGCAGGGCAAAGTCAGGACCTTTGTGAAGGCAAGTTCCAAGTTTAGGTATCATATAAGCTTTTTCTACAACTGATTTAGTAGGGTGTAATTAACTCCTCTGATATGTAGAGGTTACTCTTGCAGAGTTACCTTCTACCATAGCAAAGCATACTATAGATAAACTCTTCATGGCTACAGCAGCCACACAAGAGCAAATTTGAGTGAAGTAGTGAACAGAAGCTCCCTCTGAGGAGCTTTCCCATCAGAAATCAAGGCACCCCCTAGCAGTGATGCCTTGATTTAAGCTCTGGGTCTGTTCTCAATTAGCATGGTGTGGCTAAGCCAGATGCAGTGAATTACTCTTTCATCAGCACCTGGGCCTTTCCTCGGAGAGGGTGTGTGTGCTGACAGCAGACCTGTGGCAAACACATCTGCAATACAGCAAGCAGGGGGAGGGCTGGCAGGCCTGAGGTGCAGCCGTTGGAGTGCATGTGTGAAGAACTGCACAGGTGTGATCATTGCATGCACTTGGCTGAGATGAGCTGTGGTCTTGGGTATCTCTGTGGTGACACAGGCAGAAGCTGCAGGGACTTGAAGTTAGAGCATTGTAGTCTTTGCAGATGTAAAGGGAAAAAAGCTCTTGGAGGCTTCATTTGGATAGGAGCTGTGTAGGGGCATCGGGAGGGCAGGCTGACTGGAGTTCCTGTGGCAAAATGAGGGCTCCTCTTTTTTTAAAGGTAAGCCATGTCAAAAGGCAGTATGTATTATTAAATAATGATCGTACTTAGTAGTTTAAAAGCTCCGGTGCTCCTCAGAGAACTGTAGCTCTGACAGGGTTAGGTTGCCCTGTGAATTCACCTACTTTTCCTGCTATCTCCAGCTTTCCTAAGATGTAAGAGTGAAATGCCTACAATTTATTATGGTGAAACTGGCCCCCAGAGCCTGATCCATACTCAGGTCTTATTTCAAGTGGCTGGAATGAGGCTTGTGTTTATTTTTGGTTACTTTCAGGCTGGCTGTTGGCACAGCACCAGGCTAGCAGTGCCAGAGGCAGCTGGGTGTCTCCTGCCGGGCAGTACAGACAGGTTCTCTCTGTATTACAGTTTGATGCAGTGGGGAGACTAACTAACTGGAACTGTGATAATGAAGTGGCTGGGGGGAAATCAGTGTGCAAAGCAGAACTTGAGTCTTAGGAAACGAATGTCGGCAAAGTCAGGCAATATTCATGAGATGGAGAACGGGCTGGCAGAGGATGTGAGGGAGAAATGTGTGAGGTTTTTGTGCATGTATTTGTCACATTTTGAATTTAATTCACAGGATGGGTTGCAGTCCAAAATGATCTTGAAGGCAAGGTTTTTATCCAAACTTGACTGTTGAAAAGCAAATGGAAGTGGGCTATTATGAGGGCAGTGGGGTGAAATGGTATCATAATTTCAAGTTTGAATGCATTTACTTGTAAGGAAACTTGACTGCATGTGAGTTTTTACTGTTGCACGGAGCTGGGGAAAAGCGATCCCAGCATAACATCAAATGAAATAAAAGTGAAATAAATCTAGACAGCAATGGAAAGCTCTTGAGAAATACAGAATTTCAGTGATGGGCAATAGCATGGCCTGTGAATTCTGAGTAAACCTGAATTTCAAGCAATTTTTTTTATTTTTTTATTTTTTTTTTTCAGTGACCTGCTGAGCTGAAAAGGAAAAGGAGGATACCAGACAACAAGGACTTCTCTCTGGAGAGCAGCTAAGTTCTAAATCAATCCAGTGGTGTTCTTGAAATATCAGTGAATGTTTCCAAGCATTATATTAAAATTTCATGATCAATAGTGCTGAAAGCTGCACTACGCACAGGCTGAAATACGTGCTGACAATTCACTAGTATTTGAATTTAATAAAATGTTGTTCACCAATGTTAGCTGCAATGCACTGTCTGGATTATCCTCTTGATTAGAAATTACCTGTCAAAACAGTCCCTTTTTGTTAGGTGAGTGTAGATCAAAGATAGTATTGCTTGCCCTCTTGTGCATTAACTGCCAGAAATAGGTGGCTGCTTATCCAAACTTAATCTAGCTGCTAAAGAACGTTGTCTTTTTCCTTTCTGTAACCATATTATGATCTGCATCAAAGGAATACCTGCAGGCCCAGCGGAGTTCAAGACTCTACAATTCCAGTCAGAGGCAGTTCCTGCCCTAAGGACTTAAAGTGTAAATAGACAAGGGCTATGGTATAGGGAATGGGGGCAGGTATTTCAAAAGAAAGTAGAGCATGATTGCAAAGGCTACTGTAGTTATCATTAGAAAGCCTGATGCCTTCTGTATTGAATTTATGCTATTTACGGCTTTAGCTATCCCATATGCTACTCAAAATGGGACTTAAGTTATCCAGGTGATTCTTTAAAGATACACACGAGGAACTGGATTTTTATTTTACATTGAATGCAAATGGTGTTTTCTTGTTGTTGGTTGGTTTTGTTTTGTTTTTAGCACCTCAGTTTGAATGTAGACAGAATGTTTACGTATTATGACACTGACTGTTGGGTTACCTAACTTTTAACTGCTAGATAGTTAAGGTTCAGTATGTGTTGCTGTGGCTGTTTATTTTCTTGCTCAGTATCTTTTTTCTTTATTTCTTCAGCAAGTCAGACACTTTCAAATCCTAAACACATCTAGGGGATTTTGAAAGCAATTTTTTCCCATGTCTTTCAACTACTTGGCTGTCTGTGTGGTGCTCTGGGGTAGTCTCACTAGCTTTTGTTGAAGCTCTTTCATTGGTGAATGATACAGTATTCAGTGGAGGGCAGGTGACCAAATCTGTCTCATGCTACCATCTAGACTGAATGGAGCTTGGCTTCTTAGCTGTGCTGCATGGTTTATTATATATACCTTTTCATATTTCAGGATTCTTCGGGGATGGTATCTTTCCTGGGGGATGAGTTGATGGTGAGGCACTAGAACAGGCTGCCTAGAGAAGCTCCATACCTGGAGATGTTCAAGGCCAGGTTGGCTGGGGCCAAGGGCAGCCTGATCCAGTGGGTGGCAGTCCTGCCCAAAGTAAGGAGGTTTGGAACTAGATGATCTTTAGAATCGTTTCCAATCCAAGCCATTCTAAGATCTGTTATGTTCCTTGCTCCAGGAATTGCTTCCAGGAATGTAAATATATTATTATTTTTTTTTTTTCAGTTGATAATTGGGTGCATATTATGGAACAACTTCAGGAACAATGAATGAGAGCCTTCTCTCATGTCCTCTTATCTTGGTGTGTCCTTTCTTAGATTATGGGAAAACTGGATTTACATCATTGTTTAATATTAAAACAACAAACAAAAAATTAGGGGGCAGTTGGGGCATACCAACACTTCTGTCTTGATAAATATAACATTCTTGTCTTCTCTGAGGCATTTCATATTTAATACTGTGTAAGAGGCTTTCAGTAATTCTGCAGCAGCTGGCAATTTCTGAATGATATTACCTTGAGGAGATGAGCATAGGCTTGTCTAATACTGAGAATTAAATGATGATATTTGAGCAATTAAATGTAATATTGCATGTTTTGTAGTAAGACAAATCTTTCTTGAACTCCAGGTGACTCTGACCGCTAGAACCTTTAATGCACGGTCTAGAATAGTTCACTAAAGCCCTTGCTTTGACTAGCTGTTCACAGCTTCAGTTAATTGATTTTTTTTTTCGCCAAATAGTGGCAGGGGCTGCTGACCAAACTCCGAACTACTTATTTATTTATTCCTTAATGTAGTTCATGCATTTTTAGATACTGTGGTCTTTCTTTATGTGGCGATTATCTGCCCAGTATTTGCTTATAGATGTGAAATTTAAGCAAACAAGCATACTGATGTTATAGCATTTATCAGGGGTATAGTATAGCAAAACAATAAATCATGTTGTGGGACTACATTGCCTCATAGTAATAGCCATGAAGCCTTCTGTGGGAAGACTATTCATTACAAATTAGCAAGCAAGCAAATGTGTATTCTCAAATAAGCAGTACCTTGCTCATTTACTTTGACAATTGTTTTTTAAATAATTCATGACAATGCTTCATTGTGATCAACTAGTAAATATACCTTAGCAGTATGTCTCACTGGAGCAAAAAAAGGAAATAGTAACATGCAACTTCCTTGCAGCAATATTGTGCTAAGTATTTGAGAAAGAAGCTTGGTCTAGTGGGAATAATCATGCTCGTACAGTATGCAGAATGTGGATGAGTAGCAATCAGTGCACCCCAGAGACTCTAATAAGCACTGAGAGAGAAAACTAGGGGCAGCAGGGTGTCCTGTTCCATACAAGGAAGTAATTCTGCCATTCCACCATCTCAGAAATTTGGCTTGTTTACATCTAACTGCCATTATTGCAAGCAATGTCAAGGCAACAGTTTGGATTAATTTTGAAAGTTCTGTTTATTTGATGCTGGGTGCAAAAGATACAAAAGATATGTATAGAAGCTTTAAAATTTTTTTTTCTATTTTTTTTTTTTCTAATACTGCTTTGAAAACTGCAAAGGAGATGCAGGGGTGGTGCAGTGCTAAAGTGGATGCTTAGAAGATGAGATGATGATTTTTTTCTACTGTAGATTTCTTTGAGATGGGGAAGGCTTCAAAGTTTTTTGTGTCCCATAGTTCACTCACTTTTATGGAGCAAAATGTGCTCTGCAGCTTCAGAGCTCCAGTTTGAATTCTTATGGTAAGAAAGACAGGTGGGAAATAAAGAAATGGCAGGTGGTTGCATCTACCTTCAGCCAAATGAGTTAAACTGGGTTTATTAGGCATTAGTGATTAGAGGCCTTTGCTTAAACAAAACATGGAGCATGTCTCTTACGATAATAGAAAACAATTTCATACAGGCACAGATGCAAATTTGCCAGCAAATTTGACACAAGAAATTTTAGCTCCCACTTTTGTTCAACTGGAATGCTCCACAACTTCCCTGTTGTCTTTGAGGACCTTCTTATCACCTCCATCTAGTTGACGGTTGGTCTGATGCATCCTTTTTTGGGGGCCAGCATTTGTTTGGATTTAATACACTGTCTCTTCCGAGGATATTTCCAGGATGGCAGGATAAAGAAGCCGTGTTTGGTATTCTGTCTTTTTAGGGAGATGCTCATTGTAACCACTCCTGCTCCCATACCCCTTTCCTTTACACTAGTAGTCTTATTTTGTACCTCTTTTGTTGGATAATTTATCCTTAATTGAAAACTTATTTTGAATTTGTGATGTCAGGAAGGATCTTGGCCATGAACCAACTTTCACTCTGCACTGCCTGTTAGCAGTTCACAACGTCCTTTGGGTATTGATTGTCCTGTGCCAATCCTTGTATGGCACACAGCGCAGGCAGAGCACAGATAATTCATCTGTGGTAAGCAGAACAAACTAATGTGCGGATGTTTTAGTCAGTATGGTGGCTGTTGCTACAGAGCCAACATCTGTTCAAGGTTACTGTACAATGGACATTAGAGATTTTTCCTCGTGGCATTATTTTTTTCTTCTCTTTTCTTCCCAGTATGCTTAAAAACAGGGAAATATCCATGGTAACTGCATGTTATGTTGTGGCAAATGTTGAATTTGTGTATGTGAAACAGTGACAGCTGCATGGTACCACTTCTAAGCATTTTCAGCATATGTACATTGGGCAGGATAAGAGGATTACATCATACATTACCAACTGTAAGGCATCAGAAATTCAGTATCCTGTGTTTGTACTTCTCTTCATGCTTTGCTTTAATCTATAGCAGTGAGGTACTGGGAAAATACTCCTTGCCAGCAAACTCTCCAAGCTTGTGAGTTTTTGGAGAGTGTAATTAATGTCCTTTGAGACACTTCCAAGTGAGAAGAAAGAAAGAAGTGTAAATTTACTCATACTTTCTATTATTTCTGGGCTCAAAGCTCCATGTCCTACTCAGAATCAAATGTCACTTTGAGAAGCCCCTAGAATTAATGACAAAGGTCAGGTTTCTGAACAGGACTGTGTCAAGTTCTCAAGCTGTGTTTTGGGTTTTGTTTTGAATTTGACTGTGAACAAATCTTTGGGCATATTAATGACTTTCTTGAGAACCTGGACAGTGGTGAAGAGACTGTGAATTGAGGAATAGCTGTACCCAGTGAGAGGAAATGTCCAACTTAAGAGTAGCCTATTCACTGGGTGGTGTACAGTACAAATGCAGAGTGTTGTGATAACCTTTATGAGATTTTGAAACTGCTAACTGTTGATTTCAGTGTTTAAAAATATAAGCAGCTAGAAAGCACGTGTATACTTTCATCTGCACTAATTTATTTGGCTGCCTGGTCCAAACCTGCAATGTAACCCAAACTGATCATGACCTGTGAAGAGAGAATTCTGTACAAATTTGTGTGTCCAATTTAAGTCTGAAGGGAGAAAACCTCACTTTTTCTAGGAGGCTGTAACTATGGGACAGGTTAAAAATACACTGTGATAATTGGATTTTCAACTTCAAATCTTGTTTGAGGAAAAAAAAAAAAGATATAAAATCATAGTTTTGTTGCTGAGGCTGTGTTACAGGGCTGTCTCTTATATGTCTTCTTGCTTGTTAAGTTCAGGTAACCAAAACTCACAAAAATATATTGCAAACTGAAGACAAATCTATGAAAATGAGTATGATTTCTTATTCTTTGGTCCTATTTTCTTTGGGATGTGCATACAGTATGTCAGTTAATACTTCCATTGAAGATATTTTTTTTCCCCTCTGGTGATTCAGTCGTAGCAGTTGCTGGAGTTCTGCTGTTCTCCATAAATGAAAGCAGAAAAGGAGTCAGTGTACAAGGAAGTGTGATAGGCACTGTTACGCTGGAGTAATACTGATTGATGTTGTACAGTGTTCGGAGCCAGATTCCTCCTTCTTCTCTGTTTTCAAGGGCGTTGTGCATATCCTCTTTAATATTCAGAGTTGCCTGTTTTCATTTCCTTTTATTTGACTATAGGTTCTGCAAATTTGGCTAGGACCCGAAATCCTCCAAGTTCAATAAAAACTACACACATTTCATTATCCATGTTCACACTTTTTCCCAGGCCAGCATTTAAAACCTATACAAGAAATGAATTTAATTACATTGTAAAATACAGAAATAATTTCCAGATGTAATATTGAGACTCTAGGGACAGTAACTTTTTGTTTCTTTAAATATAGCTTGCCTATTTAGGTCATGGTTTCAGATACAGTGTTCTTGGTCCTTGTAACAGATTTCAAGGAAGACTCAGTCTCTTTGCATAAGGTACTGCACTGCACAATGCGTTTGGTAGACGATGGCCCAAACCATGTGGGTTCAGAATTATTGCTTTTTCTGTTTCCAGTGAAGTTGGTGGATGTGTATCTTTCTGTGCATGTAGACTTGCTGATCTAAGCTATGGATTTATATTTTAAACTTCAAAGAACAATAACCTGTCCAAACATCTATGGGAATGAGAGCCTGCTGGTACTTCCATTAAAAGGAAATGTGGAGACAAGCACAATGGCAAGAATGCTGAAATGAAACAGGTATTAAAAGCAAAACGCTGGACTGTATTAACAGCAATGGAGAACTGCAGGGGCAGATCTGGTTGCTGCATTGACTGGATTTTCAGGATTTTTGCAGAAGTGTGTATCTATGAGAAGATTCCTCTTTCAGAAATCACAGCCATAGATAATTTGCTCAAGGCAAGTAGTGGCTTACAGCAATAGAGACTTCTGTCCCTACAATTGCTCAGTACCCAGTGTGTGACTTAAGTCTGTGTAGACACTTCTGCATGCAGAAAGCAAGCAGGCAAGTCTGATAATCAACTATTAACATCAATCCATCTGAATATGAGAATGATGCATGTGGTATTAAATGCTTTTTACAATAAGAATGCTCTATTGCCTATGAGCCACTGCTACTCAGGATTCTCAAACAGCTGCTATTTCAAAACAGCCACATAAGCTTGGGTTTGATTTATTTCTCTTTGATCTCTAGGAGGATTGGGGATGTGTTTGTTGATAATAACAGATGCAGTTAGGTACTTGAAACCCAGGTGTCCAAGCCCATGCTCTTGCAGTCTTTAGAGGGAGTCAGTAGAGTGTTTTTCAAGTTTGTGATAGCAGGCCTGAAATCAGAACTGCCTTCTCCAGCTAAGCTGCAGTGCTTGGCTCTGGCAGGGCTTTTAGACTTCTTCAGCTGTATTGTAAAACACTCTTTGAGTTGTGACTCAACTTGTTGGCAGCCATGTTATTTGTGTGTATTTATTGTTTAGACTTGATGAGTGAGATCCAGTTTATCTCCATGTTGTGCAGAGTTCTGTCCCCTCCCAGTTCCTTGTGTCCCCTCAGCCTCCCTTGCTTACAGGGCAGTATGAGAAGCTGAGAAACAGAAATAGATCTGTACAGCAACAACTGAGCATGGGTGTGTTATCAGTATTATTTTACTCCTAAAGCCAAAACATATTATCCAGATGCTATGAAAAAAATCACCCCTGCTCCAGCTGAGATCAGGACATGGTTTTACTCAGTGAAAATTAATGGCTCCTGCACATTCGGTCTCTTCCTTTCCAGAAACATTCTTCAGATTTTAATAGATATAACTGATGGGGCTCTAGAAGCTAGAAGTCTATATGACAGTGAAGACAATCAGGTAAAGGTTTACAGATTGTGTTGTCAGATCCTGCTGGTGGTTATCTATTTATAGAAAATCCAGATATGTTCTGTCCCATAGGACTGTTTTGATGGCTGTAACTATGATCTCTCTTGTTCACAACTTGTCTCTCCGGAAGAATACGTAGCAACCTGTGAAGAGCTGCAGGTGTAAAATGCCCAGGATGTGGTGGTGGATTTTTTCTTTTTTTCTTCCGGTGGTACCAGAACAGCATTCCAGGTATCTGCAACAGAACAAGTAGTGGAAGAGTCAAAGTATTGATAGGAAGGGAGAACTTATGGCTGCTAGTAGCTGTGTGTCATCTTGGGGGATAAAAGTACTCCTTTGAACAGTGATAAGTAGAAGACAGAATGCAAGCTTCTTAAATCTCTGATGGTTAAACAAATTATGTGTATGTGTGTAGATAGGTTATTTAGAATTATATGGTGAATTTAATTTAAATTGATCTTCAAAGGGATATCAACAAACTGTTTCATTTGTCAGGGGAAATCACCTTTTATTGTTTTTAAATGAGAATGGTAATTAGAAGGAAGTTTGGGTGAAAATTGATTCTTGGGCTAGCTTGTTACTTCACTATTCACTACAATACCAAAGGGAAATAGCCATGTCCCCATCTAATCTGAACCCATCAATAAGTGCTCAAAGATGCACATGGCTTGTTAATGAAGTCTATAATTAAAAGGAGGAAGGGAAACCCTCTGGACTAGGACCTGAATAAAGGGTCAGCTTTCTCTCTTGTTTCTTGTCCTTTCCCTTCATGTGCATGGTCTAGTCTTAACTCAGGATTGCTGCTCTCATTATAAGTATTGTTTGCACATGAAATAGAAAGGTAAAATGAGAACTATAATCTGATCAGCCTAAGAAGCATAAATTCAGAACGATAATCTGATCAGGCTGAGAAAACTAGTGCCAATTTCAAATCAAGAAGAGATACTATTCTCTAAAGTAATATGCAGATGCAGTGTGCTCAGATAACAAGGTTGATATTCCCTTAAGTTGATGTTCCTGACTATTAGTGTGGAAGGGTAAGGTCTAGATTTTAACCTAAAACCATTAGGGGAATCTGAATTTGCCAGATACTTAGCTCTTACATCACATGAGCAGCTGGACACTTTAAGGCAGGAGCACCTCATGTTCTTGCCATCTCCATGATCTTTACCTTACTTTTTCTGCATTTGCAGAGTGTTGACTTTTTCTGGCAATCTGTTTAAGAAAAACTGTAAACTAAGGAGTGCATGTAGTACTTGGGTTCTCAAGTTTTGAGGTTGTCCAAGGCCCTCTTCATTGGTAGGGCTTTGTGCAATAATGAACCACTGCCTTGGCTTTTTTATGATACCTGTGATACTCAGACATACCTTCCTTCTTGCCACAGCACCATATAACTATATATGTATTTACCTTCAAGAGAAAATGAACATGAGGTTTCAGTTCCAATTTGTTTGTTTTTTTGAGTATAGCTATACACGAGAGTAAAGAAGGAAATAAGTAGGAAAATTGTCCTGGACATTTTAACAAACAACTGTTGCAAAATAATTTTATCTTTCACACACAGTTCCTCAGTCCTGTCAGGGGTGACCCTGTCTGAATATGCAGAGTGGAGAAGAAGAGTGTTTGGGTTGGTGAGGATTTCTGCCAAATAGATTTTTGAAACATTATTGTTATTCTTAAGGTGTGCATACTCAGCACAACATATTCATTCTTGGTTGCCTCTTCATTCTTTTCGCCAATTACAGCAATTTATTAGTGCATGAATATGCAACAAAGTAACCCTCAACAGATTTTTTTTTTTCCTCTATCCTGATTATGAATGTAGTCTGCAGGTTGTTTTTTCACATGCCTTTCCAGCTGTTGGTGCATATTTCCAGAATTAGAATCTTTCATCTCTTTTTTGAATGGCTTTGATTAAAGCTATGGGCTTATCTAATGCTGGTTATTTCTCTTGGTTTCAGAACTAAAATAATAATAGAAACAATATTAAAAAATAAGAAAATCCCACAAACTTGTATTTTCTCACCACAGTTCTTGTGAATATCAGATGAAATGTGTGAGGAAAGCCACATGTGTGTCTGGGCCTAAAAGACATGTCTTAGAATAGATGCATGTATGTATGGCCAAGAATATGAATTGCATGGTGTGGGGGTTATTGTGGAGATATATGAAGGCAAATTGTGTTGGTGGGCTTTTTTTTTTTTTTTTTTTTTTTTTTTTTCCTTCAGTCTTCTATGCTAACAATTAAGAAAATAAAAGGTTTCAGGCTTCCACTAGCTATATCATTAGGATAGTTGTGCTATCAAGTTAGTGGTCTTGTTTGTTTGTTTGTTTGTTTTTTGTCTTGCATCACTGTTGCCACTCAGGTGAAATCTTAAAAGCATGTGTATATATTCATAGATCTTAACTGAGGTACAAGTTCAGAATCATTTATATTCTTATTTAGTTGCTCTCATATTAGTACTGGACAACTTTGGACATAGGACAGTTTTTGTTGCAAGTCTGTGGATTGTAGGTGTTGCATTTTCATAACATCACCTTGTCAGTGTGTACCTGATCCAAAGAGGACTGAGAATATTGTTTACAGCTGTTGGGCTAACTGATGAATGACTGGAACTTAAGTCTGTGAAGTGTTGCAATTTTGCACTTGTCTGTCCAGCATGGGTGCTCTGATTGCTGAGCTCCTTTGAGGAAGTAACGTGTGCTGTAGTGGGTTAGGTCCACTGCCAACAAGAGGCAAAAGACAATTTAATAATGATGCTGTCCACACAGACTGGCCAGCTGGACGTTTCCAAAGCAGGTGGCAGTGTTTTTATACTTGGGAGAGAAAATAAAATGTGAGAACTTTAAATTGGACACATCATCTCCTACTAAAAAGCAAATTAGAACCCTCTTGTTAAATGCAAGCTAGAAGAAGCAGCCTCCCATGTATTTGATCAGATTGTGTGGTTTTGATTGAAATGATTTCACTTTTTACTGAGGATTTACCTTTTTATAAATTATGTTTAGTTAACTTGAATGTGAAATGAGACATCTATCTCTGGTCCCTCGATAACACTGAAATTATACTAGTTAGAATTTTACAAATCTGACAAATCCCTGGTAATCGCTAGCTGAGTTGAAATCTAATTAATAGTAGTATAGCATTACAATCTTACCTCCTTTGTGAAATTTAATAGTCACTTGGTGACTTTCAGACACTAGCTGCCTTGTAGGCATACATGCTACTGCAAAGGAGCTAGGAATATGCAAATCCTAAACACTCAGCAGTATGCACTTTAATGTGGTGTTGAGCCCTTTCCTGAAAGCTTCTGTTCCACAAAGAGAAGATTAAAATAACATTTTCCTTGTTTTTGTTTTAAATGGAATATGGGTGATGTTGGGAAGTGCTCCTCTAGATTTTTTTGTCTTCAACTCCATGTGTGGTGTGTGTAAGCTGGAGAGAGCTGATTTATTCTTTTCTTTCATTTCTCCAGATCCATGAGAAATATTTCTTGTTCCATGTGTTCGTAGGACTATGCTTTGCTATATTGTCTTAAGTTCCTTTGGCAGAATAAGGAATTGTTTTTCTTCAGTGGAGTTTCTAATATTGCTCAGCGAAAGCTATATATTTTCTCTCTCAGTTTAGCTCTGTTCGTGATTTGGTACAGAAACACAGTGGAAATTAGGTCCAGTGAACAACTGAGATGAAATAGCTGTTCAATTAAAGGTCAGAATTTCAATTCCTTTCCCTCAGAATTTTAGCATACACCTGAAGTGGTGCACACTGATTATCAAGTTCTCTACCAAAGCAGCCAATCAACTTGAACTCATGTCTTTCAGGGAAGGAAATAAGAAGGTGGGCATTTGACTTAG
Organism: Lagopus muta; assembly: GCF_023343835.1. Lineage (NCBI taxonomy): Eukaryota > Metazoa > Chordata > Aves > Galliformes > Phasianidae > Lagopus > Lagopus muta. Next base: position 31,780,405 of record NC_064436.1, read on the forward strand.
TTTTCTGGTAACTTAAGCTCCTTAGCAAAGCTTCAGACCTTCTAGCCTGTTTTCAACACAGGCAATTGAATTTTGTATTTGTAGAGAACTTCCCCATCCAAACAAACTAACTGTGGTGCACTTGGATTTCAGTGCAACTACAGTGCTCAAATCCACAGGTGATTTCAGGAGCATATGGATTTGGGTATTTATAAAGGTTAACATAACAGCACAAGCAAAGTGCTTTACTGGCTCAGTATTATGTGATATCTGACTCTTTAACTGGTTGCTAGATGTTAAGAGGTTTGGTACAAGACCTGATTGTTATAGTCAGCTGCTTGGAAGGAGCTCATGACACTCCGTGGATCTGTTTCAGACTTAGGTACATCCTTTTGTTTTTGTTTTTTTTTTTTTTCATTTAGGTAGCATGGCAGATGAGATGGGAATGTGTCGTGGTCCAACATAACAGGATCAAAACCATCTGGAAGCCACATCCAGCAATTGTAGCTTTACATTCTTGTAATACAGTAAATATGACCAGAAAGAAAGTATCCTACTTTTTTGTATGGATCTGCTGACTGTAACTCAACTGATCAGTTGTTGTGCATTCAAATTCTAACCAGGGTTACTGTAGTGTGCTCTGTTCACAAGATCACCAAAGATGGAATGCAGTGTCTGAAAAACCACCTACTCTAGTTTGTCCCTTGTGTTCTAGCTTTTTTGGAGGTTAAAGGAGTTGACTGGTGACAAGAACCTTCTGTTTGGTTAATTAATGCAGGTATGAAGTTGTGTGCTAGAATGCCTGCAACTGAAGGAAACATTTCCATGATTTTCAGATAAGCAATCTGTACATTAAATGCAATACTGCACAGCAATACCTTGGCCAAAATCCTAGCATACTGACTTTCATTTTTGTTCTGATGAGTACAAGCCTGAAGTGAAGTGATAGGAAGGAAGAAGAGGAACTGTAGAAAGTGCAAATGCTTTGAAAATACCTACAAGACTTCTAAAAGATAGAAAACCAGTGAAATCTTGGGACAGCCTACAGGCAAACCTAACTTGTCTCTAACACATATCTAGTCTGGAATTTCATCGTACCTCTGATTGAGGAAAGAAAGACCAATTAACTTGGGAAAACATGGATTGCATTACATATGCGTTCACTGCCAAAGGGGGAGAATGTCGATTACTTAACACAAAAGTGCTGGAGCCATTAGTACAGCCTTTTAGAGTTGAAATAAACATGTGTATTATATGCCTGTAAATCCCAGTGGACAGCACAACTGGTGTCATATTCCACAGTGGATCCATTAGCAATATAATGTCATCTAACCACAGGCCATGCTAATGGTTTAAATTAGAATGTGTGGGTATTTTTCTAATTTATAAATGACACTGCTGTGCGATTAAAATAAACCTCTTCAGCACAGAACTGCCTCTCTTTTATGAAAGCCCTAGTGATGCATCACTTCAAGCAATATCAGTGAATGGGAAGGTGTGAAACTAAGATTTCTGACCATACAAGAACTAACGAAGAGTTCAGCCAAATAAAATGCATTTGTGTGGTGCTTAATAGCACTGAAAAAGGGACTGGAATGTCTTAAAAAGCAACTGAATTCCAATTTTGGGCAGGTGACAGAGGACATACAATAGTATGTCTGTGCAAACTTGTAATAGCTGAAAATAATTGGCTCCACCACACTACGGGCAACAATGCCCCACTGGCAATAGTGATGCTAACTGCTATGAGCAGAGAAAGGAGTAGTTGTCATGAGTCCAACACAGAGAAGAATGTCTGTAAAGTAAAATTTAAAAATCAAAACCATGACCTCAGCACAGAAAACAGAAGAAAGTGAACTTGGCAGCTGTTACCCTCTTTCATGATTACTTTAAATATTTCTGCCAAAAGTATGGAGGATGCTACTGGAGGATTAAACCTTTTCAGAAAACATGGTGCTCATGTCCTGTACAGCTTCCCACACAATTCATCCATCAAAGCACTTCACTAGAAATCTGTGTTACAGTGGAATGCAAGTGATTCATGTTCTCCTCTGGACCTTGATGCTTTATAGCTAACCAACAGTACTGTTAGCAGTGCTTCCCTTAAAGTTGTGTATCTACTTCTGTTTCTTTCTGAAAATGCTGACATGTTTCTCTTTTCTCATCTTTCATATCACCTATGAGCTTAAAAATTCATGTTCCAGTGAAAATAAAGAGCTCCTTATAAAATGTCTGATGGGGTGCAAGTTGAAGGAGAAGACTGGAAACAACCCCTTCTAGTGAATGAAGAAGCATGATAGAGACATTGCACTCGTAAGAACTTACCTGAAATGCTCTTATTTCAGTTCAATGGGGTGCTAACTCCAGCACAGTTTTCTCCTAAGATGTTGGAGTGCGTCAGTCAGTTCAGTTCTGATTCTTTACTGGTAATTCCTCTTTACTACAAAGGTGATTTGATCATAATTACAGAAGCTTCCTGTCCTACATACAGTGGTTCACTTGCCTTGAACTGGCTGGCCTACTGAAGGCTGTGAGCAAAGCTCACAAACTGCATAATGGAACACATCACAGCCCAAGCTTACATTCCTGTTTTATTGACACAACTTTTTCAATAAAAGCACTGGAGTGGTGCGGTACCTGTTTTTTAAATGAGTTTGCATGGGTCAGCTACTAGAGTGGAACAAACCCATGCTGTGCTCACTAAATCAAGAAGTATTAAGTAGCATATCCCAGAGAGAGGGAGGAAAACTGTAATCCAATTTGTTGTATGAAGATGACAGCAGAAGTTCAGATAGAAGGAAAGCAGGATGAAGCATTTTGGGAAAGTGATCCTCTTCAATCTGTATTGGAAAAGGGAGTGAGACAGCCTTCAGGGGAGTAAATGATTCTAGTATTTCTACAGTGAAATAACCTCTAGACATTGAGATAAATCTTAACTCCTTGCTGTACTATGTCTCTCTTTGGGAAAATACTTGCATTTAGTTTTACCGGAAATATTTTCTAACTCCACTGCCTGTTTTGCATGTTTTATCTATATATCTATGCGTGCTTGAGGAGTGCTGTTTAAGAGAATGTTTTAACTTCCTTGAGGTGTGTGGTTAAATCTCCCATGCATTATTTTTACATATGCCCTTTTCTGAAAGCCAAGTACATTCTAGGAATTTGCTCTGATGCCCTTAGCTGAAACACTGGCCTTGGATTGTAAAATGGAAGGTGATACTTGTGATACTTCTTTTATAACAATTTATTTCATTCTATTCTTATTATTTTTTTTACATTTAAAGCCAACTCTCAGATTGTTTTTTTTCTCTGACAGAGCTAAAGGGAGCTGAAATATTTGCTTAGTTCTCTTCATTGTGGGGGACAGGACACTATCTATGGGAACTGATAAGAAAGACATTTTAAGAACTGCCTGTAGTTGACACCTGGCACCGTGTGATTTCTCTTGGACAGGCTAAGAGGTTAAATTGCAGCTGTAAGTAGAGCTGTGGTACTCTAACTGTGACTCTTAGCTCCAGAGCTAACTCTGATTACTGCCAGCATCGGCTGACAGGACTTTGTAAGCCCCATGCTGAGCTCAGGCAAAGTGGCAAAGCTCTGCCCTGACTCTGCAGGTCTGCTTTGTGAAGTGTTGTTCTGCGGTGAGTCCATTTAGCGTTAGTTAAGTGCACAAAGTCATGAGAACTTGCCAATTCCCAGCTGTATATAGGCTAAAAAAAGGATACTGTTGTCACCAACCTCAGTTGGTGCACTAGTAGATGGTATCTCTAATGCCTTTCCTAAGACTGTAGCTGCTGTGTGGTGCAGAGCTGCAGAGAGACTGGCTTTTGCAGCTGAGATGCTGCAGCAGCCTTTCTGGCCTGCTCATTCACTAGGGAGCACAGCCCTTTTCTTCTAAAAAATAGTATATAAAATTGAACAGAAGATAACAAAAAATGAGTTGCTAGCATTTCTGACGCTCTAAAGAAAGCAGTGCTGGCTTGCATTCAGTTTTGGCACATTACACCCCACCCCGCTTGTGCTCAGGGTGGTGGTCTAGGACTGTGTTGTTTAGATTGAGATGTCCAAAGCCAGGGTAATTGTGATTAGATAGTATTTTAGTACGAATGTGAAGAGTGACCAGTTTTGAGCTGGGTGCGAAAAGGCTATACTCCTTTTGTGATTTCTGAGCAGCGTTATTTGAAAGCTGTAGTTGAGCTTGTTCTGTCTTACAGTGAATGTCCCTGATGTTTTCTTTCTTGACCTTTGAAAACTTCTTTTAAGGTAAGCGAAAGGCCCTTCTGTATGGCTTACACCAATTCTTTTGCTGTAGAGGTAGCTTATGCGAACGTGTGTTTGCATCTTTTGTAGGACAACATTTTGAATGAGCTGAGTACAGGTGTGGTTTCCTATTTGCTATCACTGTTTCAGGGTTTATCACGACTGTTAATGTTCTTATGCAGTTGGTGTTCCGAAATAGTACTGCCTTTCTGCTTAAGGACCTTGGGATCTGCTTGACAATTTCAAAATTACTTAAGGGAGCTGTATGGGAATTAGACCTCAAATTCCTGAAATACTTAAAATATTAAATAAGACTGCTGCATGTTCTGAGGTACACCTAATAAATAAAGGGTAGGCTCTGAGCTTTATGTCTGTCTGGCTTCCCATCTTTGAGTGAAAATTTTTCAAAACTTCACTGCACCTTTTCCTAAAGAGTCTTGATTGCTAAAGCCACTTACTCCTTACCTCAGTGTATAATCAGCGTTCGGTGTTGCATAGAGCCTTTAGCTGAGCCAGGAAATCAGTCTTATGGTTCATGTTTGTATGACTGAGGATGCTTAAGAAACGCGCGGTCATGTTTTTTCCTTAATTCAAGTGAAGTTAGGATTGAATTTGCATTTCCAAGTTAACAAATTTATCTTCAGCTGAGGTAAGGAGATAAAAGTTCAAAAACTGGGATCAAAGATGGGAATGCAAAATAAAAACTGGCAGCATGGCATAGTTAGCTCATCATATTTTTCAATATCAGACATTAATGTGTAATGTAACAGTGGTGAAAATAAAACACTCAAAGTGAACATTTGGTGTTGAAATGTAGTTGAGATAACTGAACAGTCTTTTTGTAGTTGTCATGTTTGTGAAGACTGTTAGAATATTCCCTCCTTAGACGGGAAGCTGATCCAAAGGAGATGTCTGGTATAGGCTGCAGTATAAGCAAACATCAAGAGGCTTTCAGTTTACAAACCCTTTCTGCAAACTCTGATTTTTCTCAAGCGGTCATGTTCAAAATGCATGCATAACTCTACCCAACATGTACAATGCCAAGTGAAAAGCTTTGGCATGGGATTGTTTTAGTTTGGGTATCCATAGCTAGCATTCTTGATACAAGAATACAGCTTAAATGAGGCAAAACAACAGATATATAACTTGAAACATTAAAATCAGTTGCTGAAGTAAATCTAGAAGGATTTTTTTTTCAGTCACTTTTCTTCCCCCCCCCCCTTGAGGGAGTCAGCTTTTATCACACGCCTTCCTTGGCATGTTTAAGAATGAGTGCTTGAGGAACTTGGCCCACACATGGCAGCAGCAAGGAGCAGCCACAGGAATCAAGGCTCTGAAACTGCAGCAAGGGCTTAGCATGAAGGAGGTTTGTGGAATGAAGTTGGTGTGTTTCACTGCGTTCACTTGTGTCAAAAGGGAAAACTATGCTTTTGAGAAATTTGGAAAGCTTCATAACAATTTTTATTTTCTGTTTTTTTTTTTTTTTTTATCATAGAATGGGCTGACTCATAGAAGCCTTTAGGGCCTTAACATTCTCATCTTCGATACCCCTGCTAAGCTTTTCAGGGTTGGATTGCCTCAGCTACAACTGAGTACAATACAAAGTGAGATCATCTTCATAATTTATCTTGATGACTTAGCTTCAGTAATGATATACAGGACTTTCTCTTCTATAGTAGATTCTTCCTTCCAGCATCTAACTTGGAGAACCTTCAATGCCCACACTGTAGCTTTCTCTCAAGTGCCAACTTAGCAGAGACCTCTGTTTTAAATGTCATGATAGATTGCTATGGTGACAGTTCTGTTGTGCAATGCTGCCAGCAGGGATGGGTTGGGACTTAAATGAAATGAATGAATATAAACTAAAATAATACATTGTCTTAGTTTCAGGCTTATGAGTAACGGAGTAATTTCCTTTTTAAACCTAATGTTACTGAAAATGGATCAAAAAATTTCCATCTTCCTTTTGTCGTTGTATATCTTGTTATGGGTGTCCTGTCTGTGTTTTCTGTTTTGAGCTAAGGTAAAACTCTGAATGCTTTCTTGATCCTGTCTCACGTTCTCCTGCTTGAAGACCTGAGGAAGGTCAGATGGATCCTGAGCCATGACTGAGGGAATTTGTGGTCCCTGTTCTGTTTTATGGTCCTTCACTCAGTGGCACTGTATTTCCGGACCTCATGTTCCTCCCCTATCTTATAAAGACAGCTTTACATTCAAGATAATTTGTTGTGCATTTGATTTGTTTAAAAATCCCTACCACTCAAATAAATCATCTCATGCCAGGATCAAGTTTGTCTGTGGAACAGACGCGTTGTCATTATTAATGAATCTTCCAATTTCAGTACTGTGTGAAGCCTACTTGCAAGGACTTAATGATGACCTGAAGGGAAATAATACTGTTAAGCGTTTCCCACTTAAAATTTTTCTGTGCTCTTCTGCTGAAGTCCTTAGCAACTTACATCAAGTTGCAAAAGTATCTACTTTCCTCTATTGTCATATGAGACTAAATCAAATTTTTTCAAGTCCTTACTGGCTGCAGAAAAATATCACCTGTATGACTGTATCTTTATCTCACTGAGTTTTTCATACCAGTTTCTTCTACATTTAAATCAACGTCAAGCTTATCAGCCTAGGAGTTGCCAGGATATTGCCTGGATTTTTATAGAGAGGTGCAAAGCATTTATGAATACATTACTAGTACCTATTGAATAAAGGCAGGCTATCAGCACTACTGATATACTCAAATGTATTAATACCTGTCTTCCTCCTTATGAACCTGTTAATCTAATCCATCCTATCCAGTATAAGGGTGCCACAAATAAGCAGAAAGAACAGAAAGTACACTCCACCAAAACAGAACACCAAAAACTATTTATAACAAAACTGTAAAAAGAGACAGTATGGTGAGTATAATCTTTAATGTGCACGTGCCTTGCTTGTTTTGTTTTAAAGAAAAATGGCAGTAGGTGAGGAAAAGGTTGTTGAAATAGTTCTGGTCATCTCTCTTTTACTGGTTGAGCAGTGGTGCCAGCTATGCTGTCACATACTTGGATATGACTGAAGCACTTGTTTTGATATCTTCCTTAATGCTTCTAGAAAAATGAATTCAGATAAATTTGAACTGGGGTCAGGTGGATGGGAGATTGTCAGAAAGAGCATAAATAAAAAAAAGCAATGTATTTATTATGTCTGATGAAGGGAGGAGAAAGAGAAGTTGCTGAGGGTAAGGTGTTCCTCAGCTTTCATTAATGACCCATGAGAGAAAGTAAACAAAGCATGATTGTTTCACAGACTCTGTTCTGTTCTGATGGACTGAGAATGCCATTTAGAGTACAGATACAACACAGAGAGGAATGAATGGGATTAGAAACAAGAAGAGAAAATGAAGCCTAAAAATCTAGTATGTGTCTAGGGGGAAAGATAGAGCATGAAAAGCGTGAGTTTGTAACGAATGAAGACTTAGTTAGAGGAAAACCTTAAGCAACAGAAATACTTAAGGTAATGTCTTTTCTGACCAAAACTGAAGAGGCAGCTGGAGTGTGATATGGCCAGTCATTCTAATATGCCTGTGCTTTTATACGCACGTGTAGATACATCCTTACGTGTGCTGTAGGTGGTGGGGCATTTGTGTGTTTCCAAGTTAGGTATACATGATCTTTGCGATCAAACTGCTTATTCCTAATTATCAGATCTGTTCTGAATGACCTGGAGGTGAAATCATTTCAGTTTCTACCTGCCAGCATAGGATATGGCTTTTTTGCTGTTAAGCATCTGGCCAACTTCTGTAATGTAAAAACCAGCTTCAGCTAACAGCTGGTTTGATGGCCCTTGTGGGTTTCCTAAAGCCCTTGTTAGCCGGGCTTTGAAGCAGAGAAATTTGGGAGATGTGGTGGGTGACTTGTTAGGCTTTGCACTTGCTGTGTTTTTTTCTGTGTGACTATTTGAGACAAAAGGATGGGCAGCTCACATGGCCTAACACTGAGTCTCTGACTGTGGGTAGCAGCTTCTGTTTGACATGCAAACAGAAGGTGATGGGGAGTTCCATGACTGTGGTATGCATGGCTCTTTATTTGTTTTTGATTTGGCACCTCTGGGTTTCCCCTGATGTTCCCCTAGTGTCTTTGTTGGAAGAGACTGTGAGCAAACTTTGGCTCCGTATTTATCTTTGATTGCATTCTCTGAACTTCCTATTGTTCCCTTTTGCACTCCTATCCCCTTTGCTGGACTGAAGTCTCTGTTCTGATTGTGTGTTCCTGGCATAGAAGCTTTTCTGTAACCACTGATTACCTTTCTTGGCTTTTTTAACAGCATATAAACACTTAGGAAATTATTGAAAGGAATACATGTTTGGTGGTTTTTTTCCCACTTAATTGCTAGCAAATATTTATTTACTGTTTCTTATCAGTTCAAATTCAGGCTTCTGAAAATTGCCTGGAGAAAGCATTAGAGCAGAAGTGGCCAATTTCCATATCCTGCAAGCAGAGTTCTCTAATGCTTCTTTGGCCACACCGGTACAAAAATATGGTTTGAATACAAAGAAATGAGGGCAAGGTAGGGGAGAATCGAGGAGATCATTGCAAGTGAGCATCTTGCTGTTTCCCATGGTTTCTTCTTTTGAAGGGTAGGTAGGTAATTGCTTTGCAACAAGCTCCTGCAGCAACCTTTGTCTGTTGAATTTATGGACGCTGTTAGGTCACTTCTCCTTACAGACTGGGATTGAAATTCCCAGTGCTCTGCTGCTGCAGAAATGACAATTTACATTTCTGCAATCTCTATACCAGACTACGTTTAAGGAATATCAGAGCCTTCGTCTCCAATCGTGTGTCTCTAGCACACTAAATATATACTTTGTATGCTCAGATACAAGCCTGTGTGACATACTAACGTATTGCTCCTACATTGCCTGTTCTTAAGATTATGAAAAACTGTAAAATGCTTCTAAGACAACTTATTTTTGTGCTCTGGTTTGCTGTCTACTGCAAATATATTTGGCAAACCTAATCAATGTTGACTGGTCTGCTGTGTGCTCTTATCTCTGTTTGACTATCTTGTCCATTATGATTTGTTGAGTATAATTTTGTTTTGTTATAGCTTAAATTTCAATGAAAATTCCTAACGTGTCTGCTCACTCTAAGTGAGATTTATTGAGGGTGATGGAAGAACACTTATAATTTGCAGCGTACTGAATGAAAATGCCCTCATAATAATTGCGTTTGTTTTATATCTGAGTTGGTAAAAGAACGCAAAGAGTTTGAATTCAGAAAGAAAAACTGCCAAAAGGAGAAAAGACTTAGATTATGAAGGGGTGGGAAAGATTTTCCTTTGCTTTGCCTTATTTCTCTCAGGACTGTTTTTTCCAAGCTGCACTGTATTTATGAGGCTTGTTGCCTTTTGTCAGTAAAGCTGATTCGGATATCAGTCAAACTCCTGAGAATTTGGCGTTGAATTGAGAACAGTTTTGCGTGCTCCTGCTTCCAATCATATGCAGCTGCTCATGCACAGTGGGTAGAAGAAGGGGCTTTAGAGAGAGGAATATGACTGCATCAATATCGTGATACCACTGGGCAGTGCCAACAAGGAAAAGATGTACTACGGTCCTCTCTTGTCCTGGCAAATTCCTGACTCTTTTGAAGAGGTGTAGCCTTAATAAATAAATAAATAAATAAATACTTAAAAGCTAAATAAAAAACACAGAACAGCCCCCCCACAGCAATATTCTTGCTGCCTTCCTTTCCTTTCTTTGATAGCAGTACTGATCTTCAGTCCTTAGCTCTCTCATCTTCCTGTAGGTGAGCTCAGGGTCAAGAGGCACATTCTCCCAAAGGGCGGTGTTAGCCAGTGAGTGCTGTGTTGGCTCTGCTTCAATCTCACTGACATGCTGGATAACTATAGGCAATTGTATTTAGCCCTATACTTGATTGTCTTGTCAACAACTTCTTGGGGTCATGACTGGTTTTTGCTGTATGTTTGCGAAACTGGTGTTGTTTGCACTTCTGTGTATAAAAACACGGTGCCTTTCTCTCTTTCAATTATGAGGAGGACGGCAGTGCCATCTGTATTACTGAGAAGCAGACTGCCTGGGACTTCTCTCCCTTCACTAGAGTTAACAGGGCCTTGCTACAAAGCTTTGTATCTAGTAATCTGGTTCAGAAGTCAGCAACCTGATGATACGCAAGGTAAAACCAACAGAGAGCATACTTCCATGTCTGAGTGTGTTAAAGTGAAAGAACAGAAGGCTTACAGCCTAAAGCTTAATTAAACAAGTGGATTTTCATCTAATATACTTCTGAGAAGATCTGCTGTGTGTAAATGATAATAAGAGCCTTCCCTGTTTAAAAAACAAAAAGGAAAGAAACCCAACAAAAACAATGAAAAATAGCTGTCAAATTATTCTGAAAGCCGCTGGTTTACGTGTCAATCAAAGGATCTTGCTGCTCATGGCAACAGCCTTTACTGACACAAGATTAGAAACTACTTTTTCAACTGTCATCCAAGGCTGTACAAATAATTGATTTTTAGGTTCAGCTGCCAAACTAAAAATAACAATAATAATAAAAAATGGCTTAGAGTGGATCACATGTAAGACTCCCCCACTCCCCTTTATCCAAATGGAAAACCAGTATTATTTTGTGGGAATAAGATATTACATTTCAGGTGGCTTTTTTGTTTGTTTGTTTTTTGTTTTTAATAAAAGTAAGAAAGCAAATTGAGATATTCTTCTCATAGGTGTTTTAATGGCTTTTGCATTTGTAGTCAGCGTCTCAGAGGTCAGTGCATCTGGGGTGAAGGAAGTCTTCTGCAGGAGATTTCCCTTCCCCCCCCCCCAGACTGGACTCTCTCCAGTGAGGAAAATAGAGGAATTTAAATATTTCATATTGGATTAGACTATTTCATAATATCAATTAGCTACATATATTTTCTTTCCACATAAATGGTCAAATTTTGAAAGCTGCACATATTATTCTCGAGGGAGGCAAACTGAGCATCTGAACATACCTGATTACGAGTTCATGAGATTCTTAGTATATCTTTGTAAGAAAGACTGTGATGAGAAAGCTACCTTCATGATTTGAATCCTGTTTCCTTTAAAATAATGAAGTACTTTAAACCTCTAATATAACAAAACACAAGTGAAAATCTACAGCTCCCTTGCATCTCCTGTTGGTCCAAAGAATGTGACATCCATGGTAGCGTTTGTCTACAGAAAGCGTTATGGTGCCTTTTGAAATCAGCCCTGTTAACAGGAGATTGGTCCTTTATGTATCCCCTTATCCCTGTATTTTCCCACAGTTTTTCTTCCTCACATCACCTACGTAAGTCCTGTGCAATCCCTGGGAGCGCTTCCCCTGCATCCTGCTGATGCAGTAACCCCACTCCATCCAAGAGGTGACCCAGTTCTTGCTTCAATGACTGCACTGCACCTGGAGCTGGCAGCTCTCCTGGGACAACCCATCCCTTCCCACTTTGGGTCCCCTGCCTGTCTTTGTGACTCTCAGGCTGTGTGCTTGGAGATGGGTGTCCACAAGGCTGCTTGCTGCTGTGATGGGCGGGCAGGGTGTTGTTTGGGCACCTGCCATCCTGCATCTGCCTTCATTTGTGTTCGTGCAGGTGTGCTTTTAGTACATAACCTAATGCTGTTATCTTGGTTTATTTTTTCAGTAAGTTCATGTGTTTAAGGGGGTTATGGTGCCTTGAGTGCCATGTATGTTCTCTCTTCTGCAGGTCTGGTTATTTTGCTGAATGCCACGTAGCCTTTGTGACACTGGGCTGTGTTTCAGGAGACCCATCTCTATGAGTGCTGTGGCTAAGTTGTTGTTTATCCTGAGACTCTGGTCTAGGAAAGACTGAGATCAAAACATGACTGAATTTACTGCCAAATACCATTCAATGTCAAGGAGGCTTAAAAATGAATACCACCAAAATGAAATTTTGTTCACTTCTCCAAACAAAAATGTCAACACTTGTCCTAAGTCTGGAAGAAAACAGTGATTCTTTTTTTTTTTAACTGAGCTCTGTTTTTTCAGTTCATAGTTCTTGTGACTTCTGCTTTCTGTCTAGCAGTTGCATATGCAAAAGTCCTTAGATAAATTGCCTCCATTCTGACAGATCTGTCTTCTAACAACTTTATGCTGTCTCTTAGTGTTCCAAAGTCTATGTTAAACTCAGTCAGTTAGGACTACAAGGGCTCAGATAGAAGGCTGCAGTAAAGTAAAAGAATTTTTCTTCTTATTCTCTATTAAGACGCAAGTCACTCCATGGCTTTGACATAAGTTGCAGGCAATTAAAGCCTGTTCTCTGCAGCACACTGGCTATTCGTAAAACATTTGTGGAGCTCAGCTCTCTCTAGTTATCTCTTGCTAGTAGTACCAGAGACAAAATTGAGTCTACTTCTGTGCCCACTGCAAGCATACGAAGTCACCATGCTGTGGTGGAATGAGAATTACCTTACCAGAACTCTGTCCAGGGACCCTTTCTACCTGAATCCAGTGACTGGTATTGTCATTTCACTCTTGCCAAGAAAAGAAAGTATCAGTTCAGAAATACCCTAGCCCTAGAGAAAGAGCCTAGCTGTCTGGGCAAGCCTGCTTCAGGTAGTTACACTCATGGAAGTTGGTGTGGATGCTCCTTTTTGCCAAAGAAGCTCACCACTTTGCACCCGTGCTGGCTGCCTGTTTGGGAAGCGTTCTCCTCTTTGGCTGCAGCCATCCTTAGCTGCTGCTCAGACAAGATATAGTTCTGCTTCTGTGCCATCCATGTTGTACTAGGACTAGTAAGTAGCAAAACAACAGAAGATGAGGAAAGGGATGGGGAAAGGATAGTAGCAAATACTAATAGTTCAGTTGCTAGCAAGGCAGTACTTTAAAAAAGATTTTATGAGCACGCCATACACGTGAGCTTGATTTTACTCTTGGGTTTGTTCAGTTGAACGTGCAGGTAATGATTTTCAAAATTTTGTAGCTGATTTCTGTGCGTGCTTTGTAATCTAGGGAAGTAATGTAGTCTTTTATCTTCTTGTGTACTGCTGTGGCTTCACAGTGAAGATTTTTCTTACCTTTGTCTCCGGAAACCATTTGTGATGGTGCTGTCTTAGAGCTGGGCTCTTTTCCCTTGCCACATGGCAGTGTTCACACCTCAGCTGTTCCCTGTCTATGCATATTCAGGAGGAAGATGCAAGAGCATAGTTTTTTTTAAATTGTTAATTGATAGTTTTCACTATCTTTGTGTAATTTTGCTGGGTTTTTAGAACGGCAGTTATTTTTTTCACATAATCACAGGAGTCCAGAGGTAGTGGACTTAAGAAAACTGCAAAGCATCATGAGAATCACAGTCCAACTTAAAACAATTTTTCAAAATAAAGGATGAAAGAATGTTTTTGCTGCATTTACATATTTCAGTGTGGACCTGCTATAGTGGAAGGAGAAACATTAATGTAAGTCACAAATCTCTTGCTTAGTGATGTTATTCAGGACACAGCAACTTGCTATGCACGTGTACACTTGCTGTGAGCCCTGCCAGTGTTTCTGTTTGGTACAGTGTGTATAACTTCTTATATGATGGGTGACAATCTGTGACAAATTCTTTCTGAATAAAGGGCTGTTTCTTTGAGGCTCTGCCGGATCTCTTTTCCCTATAGAGAAACTTCAGCTATGTTCCCAATGTTTTCAACCCTAGTTTCATGGACTTCTCTTTCACCTCCTTCTCTTTGCTGCTTTTTCTTTAGGATGATTTCTGCTCATCACTTAGCATGAACTCACCTTGGCTGCTGTTCAGCACTGAACAGAATATCTTTGTCCTGAGGAAACAGCACAAAGGAGATATTCCACTGACTTTCCCTAGCCTCTGAAGAAATAGCTGATGTATAAGACCTTTTCTTTATACTCTGTAGTAAATGGAGCTGTTAAATATGTTATTACCGGAGACATAACTGATTATCTCCACAGCAGTTGAAAACCATTTTTGAGAACTTTTCACATGACAGAGCTGGGGGCTAATATGTGTAGCGCCATGAGAGCCCCCTATTGCTAGCAGAAATCCTTCTGTGGAGCGTACTGGCAACAGATGCAGCTCTCATCTGGCTGCTTAGTGGATCTGACAGTGCAGAGCTCCAGGCAACACGGTGTGGATGCAGAAGCATACATCCACTCCTTGATTTGAAGCTTGGTGTGGCATGTGCAGAACTAATGGAGGAGAAAAACCTGCTATCCTTGCATGCCCTCTTCTTCCAACTGAATCTACATTATGCAGTCTGAGTATCTCCTGCAGTAATAATTTCATTTCTTGCATGGTACTAAGAAAGCATAGGCTTGGGAGAGCTTTTTTTTTTTTTTTTTGAATGCACCTTTTTTTTTTTTTTTTTTTTTTTTTTTTAAATATAGATATATGTATCTTTTTTTTTTTTTTTTTTCCCAGGAATAATGATCAGAAACATAGGTCCTCTGGGTCAGAGTTAAGATGTGGTCCATAGACTGTGAGCACGATGACTCCCAGGTAGATGGCAAGAAACACAGAGCCACTGATGCTTCTGTCACTGGGCTTTCTGTTCTCCTTCTTCACAAATGGTGAGGAGGCTTGCCTTTCAGCCCTTCAGCAATCCCTGCAGGAGGCCAGTGACCTAGAGACAAAGACCCAAGCAGGGGCAGGCAGACAGCTGGAGACCAGTGAGGCCATAAGCAAACTCAGACTGTATTTCATCTGTCCTAACACAGGCAATTTCCATGAAATGTTTTTGATGTGATGGTTTTCTTTCTCCTGTGACTTGCTGTTCCTAGAGGGAAGAGAATTAGGCGTCCCTTGTAGAATAGGTAAATGGAAGCAGTGGAAAGCCCCATATCTGAATTTGTTTGCTTTCAGTGTAAGGTTCTGCAACAGGAAGAACACTTGGGTTGGTTTGTTTGTTTGTTTTTTGATAATGGTAGTTCTAAAAATGTGAACACTGAGGAAAAGATTAATAACAGGGACCATCCTGAAAATGTTCTCACCCAGATCTTCTGTCATCACAATATTGGAAACACAACTACTATTTTGTTCCAGTCCTTATTTATAAGAAACTCAAGGAAGTTGGATTTTGTTCAAAACCATTTGAATTCTGTTATCTCAACTTCTTAGGCTGCCTTTTAAGTGATATCTGAGTTCTAGTGCCTCAGTTTCAGTGCTCAGAGATAGACCTGCAGATTAAAACTTTTTCTGACCTCAGCAATATTGGGCAGTGCTGGAGTTAAATTGTTAGGTTGGGAGGATAGAACATCACTTAAAAACATTTACTACAACTTATGGTGAGTAGAGTGATGAAGAATAACTCCATAGAGTTTTGAATTTTGGTGGTGGGTGTGCTCCCAAGCTTTGTGAGGATGATTTCTCCTAACAACAGTGGGGAAAAAGGAGAATCAGCAGGGGATCATTGCCCCTGAATTGCTGTGCTAGGCGGAAAGCCCACCCCATTAAATGTGAAAATCTGCTCATTGTTTAAGTTTTGATTATATCTTTCTTTCAGAGCAAGGACAACAAAGCCATAGCAACGTAAATAGGTAAATGTGCATGATGTGCCAAATGATATGGACCACATCCTTTGCATGGAAAAGGAGAATTTTCTTGAAAATACATGATTAATGCCTTCAACTATTATCTCTAATTGAACAGACATGAGAAAGGCCCACTTTGTGAGCCCAGATAAGCCTATTGCACAGCTGTTCTGTTAAGAGAATATTGAGACCAGGTTGAACAAAGCTATTATATGCATTTTTTGTTTCGTAAGTGTAGATGTTACTGAAACCTAGCAAAAATGACTGCTGAAATGTCGTTCTTGTAATCTGCTAAGTACTGGTGTCTAAGAAGACAGGCTGTTTAACAAACATGCCCTCTCATTGTCATTAGTATTAAAGTAATGGGACTTTAATATATTTAGATTATAATAATCTATCAGTTTCATATCAAGTGCTCAGCTTGAAGTGTTCAACTAAGTGTTACCTCTTTCTCTTCATTTATCAATAAGCTTAACAGAAACTTGTTGCAGCATGAGTACAGTAGTTACTGCAGGACAGCAGCTGCTTTCAAGGCCATGTCTTCTCAGCCACCTACATAGAGTATGAAAATCATTTGAAGAAAACATTTTTCAGGTGGAAATAAAAGTTTAGAAGTAAAAGCATTTTTTTTTTTTCTCTCCCTCCAAGAGTAGTTTTGATGCAATTTTGGTGCTTTTCCATTTGGAAACTCTGGATTAAAACTGTAGTCCTGCTTTACTTCGTGTGGCACTGGTTCCCTCACACCTTCCAAGCTACTATATTTTTAAATCTGGAACCAATGTGTCAGCTGGGGGGAAAGAAGGAAAGGAAGGGAAGGAAGGAAGGAAGGAAGGAAGGAGGTTTTCAAAGACCTCCAGCTGAGTAGAGGGAATACTTCATTATTTTTTTTTTTCAGCATTCAGTAGGGAAATAATTTTTCAAGCATTTTTTCAAGACTTGTACTGTAAAGCAGTGGCAAGGCTGGAATTAGAAATCACGCCTGAACCTCTGCTCTGCATTTCTAACGCAGTGTTTGTCCCAAAGTCGATGTTTTTAGAATGATGGTGCAATCAGTGAAATCTGAAATGTTATGAAAAAGGAAAGCAACATGTTTTTGAAAAACCTCAGTAGAACATTGGGGCAGATGGCAGTCAGAGAGATGAAAAGCAGTCCCTTGTGCAAATAACACACATTATATTCTAGTTAACTCTGGGTATGGAGCACATTGCACTGAATTTCATTGCACAGTTTTATCACATCAAGAGCATGTGATGCAATTGTCTGCACTTATTAAAAAAGCAAAGCAAAATAACCCACATAGCAAAGCGAGTAGAAAACTCCCAGAGGACCATTATTAACAGGAGGCCTTGGAGCTAGGGGCACTTGATTCTTTCAGCTATCATGACCAGTTATTGACGTTGATGCTACAGGGAATCATTTTCATCTGAGGTCTCTCAGGTTTCCCAGAGATGCTTCCTAACATTGTGAAAAAGCAGCTAGACCTACAATGAAGAGCTGGGTGATATCGTGCTTGTTACTACATGATTTCTGCAAGTGCAAAATCACTGACACACATCATGCTGGTAGTGTAAGTTGAGTGCAAAATTTTTATTTTCAAGTGGGGGGCTGGGATATAAAAAGCAATCTAATTTGATTTTGTGGCCAATGGCAGCAGCAAAGAATTTAGTTTAATTTACATGGTGAAAGAGATAATGACCCAAACATCAGGGCTACCACATCCTGGATCAGTTATTTTAGTCCTGGTCTAAAAGGTGTGCACTGGCCTGACTCATATCTGGGGTTCCAGTTTACATTAGTACATCAAAGGAAGGTGGATTTTCCCCACAGGTTGTTAAAGCTCTGCAGCAAACATCAATGCAAAGAAAAGCGTGGTCTGGTGAAAACCGTCCGTACATTTATTACTAGTACTTTCTGTCTTGAGCCTGAATATGTTAGACGTAAATAACAGACCAACAAGGAGAAAATACAAGAGGATATACCCTGTTCTTTTCAACGTTCAAAGTGAGAGAGGAACCTCTTGTGTTTTCTCTTCATAGCTTTAAGCCTTCCATGAATAATGTACACCTGTTTTTGTGCCTCGGATTCCTCTTTGCTAATTATGCTTTCTTGTGTGGAATCTGTTCTAGAAAGAAAGCTCATCTTCCTGTCTAAAAAGGCTGTATGAGATGCTGTAATATATCCATGGTACAGGCTGCTGAGTTTAGCTGTCATCTCAACATAGGTGAATACACTAATCACTGCTGCTTACTTGGGTAATGATGGTGCAGAATGAATCGACCGCCTAGGTTTTGAGCTACTAGGATTCACTTGATGCTCATTACATTTGAGCTCCTAGGCAGTCTGTTTTCCACGTGTCCTGGCAGCTCGGTTAAGACTGTGTCTCTGTTTTGAGAAAATGGATGTACTTTCTCCTACCGGTGAGCCTGCAGTAGATGAACGCTCTATGGTTTGTGTGTCAATTCATTAATAGAAGGCCTTTATGACAAACTGCAACTACTTGAGTGGATTTCCGTTAGATTTTTCACCATGTGTTGGATCTCAGCAGAAAGACAGCAGTGTTCTCATCAGAGTGAAGAGAAAAGCGAGAAAAGGTGATAGATTCATGAAATCAGTTTGGAAGTGCAGTTTGGAATCAGTTTGGAGAGTGAATGTTTCTTTATGTTTCTTATTCTTGATAAGTCATAAATTGCCAAAAACTAAAGCAATCTGCTGTTTTATTTGTCAAGCCACTGATTTCTTCCATACCATTCTCTAGTAATGAATGATTTCAAAATAGGAAAAGGAATCATAGACCTTTGCTTGCTTTGTGTCAGTTGTGGTTTTGTCAGAATGTCTGACATCTTTTCCTCTGGATGTATGCAATAGATGTAGTTCATATAGTACTTAGCTATGCTTTCCCTAGTCTCAAGCAGTTGGCAGAGCAGGGCTTGTGAAGTAATCATGCTCTTGTTTCCTGTGGGAAAGCACTTTTGCCTGTGCATGCCAGAACCAGCAAACTCCTTCCTTTGCACCACCTCATATCTAACCAGGATGTCTAGTATCCCTGGGAAGGTCTTGAAATGGAGCCTTTGACTGTGCCTTGTTGTACTTGCCTCCTGCATGTTCTTTCATGGGATTGTGGCCCCTGCTTGTATCTACAGTGCCTGTCTGGTTCCAGTAAACTTTTTAACCTGAAATTTTCAGCAATGAATAGGTCTTTGTATGGTCCTGTTAGTTGGCTTGAAGAAATTTAGATCCATGTTGATTCCTCATAGCCTATTTTTAAAAATGTACCCTCCGTGAAAGAAAAAACCCAATCTGAATTTCTCGTGTGATAATGTGTGTAGTAGTTCACAAAATTACCTCTTTAAATTCGTAGATCTCCGTAAGTTGATTATACATACAAGAGAAAAAAAAAAAAAAGAATCAAGGAGGCATTAAAGAGGGTTGTCAGGTTGCAAGCATAAAATAAGTGAGAGGAGGTGGTTCTTCAATGAAGTCTATCTGTGGAGCCCCTTGATGCAGAATATTGTGGTTGCTGTTTATTGTGGATAAAAGCTGTCACTCTTACAGCAGTAGTCTGAAGCTTTAGCAAAAATAAATTGTGTGAGAGATGCTTAATAGATAAAAAAACAACATTTGGCTATAAGTCCTTGAGTCCACAGATGGTTGGGGGCTGGAAGAGGACCATAAGGAAGATAATATACCTGCTCTTTGTTAATATATTCTTGATGGATGCCATAGGTCAGGGATGGGTGGCTGGCTTCTGTCTAAGAGTGCTGATGAGGCTAGGCTTGCCCTTGCTCTGACCACACATGGCCATTCCAATGCTTTTTGCTCTTTTTAATAATGTGAAACTTGTACTGAAAAGAGAGTGGTTAGTTTAAAAAAAATGACTCTGCTAATCAATTTTTTGTGGTTATGCTATAGAAAGTTCATCGGTTTCTTACTGTGTTTTGAGAGAGCATGAATCAAGTAATGGGCTAATTTCTAAAAAGCACGAGATGGAAAAAAAATTTTTTTAGTTTCCTCAAGCTTCAGAATGCAAAAGGGGGAAAATGCATTATCTTTCTTGATTTGTCAGTTCCTTGTGCCCTCTATTGTTTTTTTCCTAATTTAAAAAATGCAGTAATCATTCTTAGTTTGCTAGAAAGGAGAGTAGAAAATCAATTTTATTTCCTTACCCTTAAGCGTGGTCTTATCTGGTGTTACACCTTTAGCCATTTCACCCGTTTTTATTCATTTTTCCTGGGCCGGTTTGTCTTAGGTAAGGAAGGTTCCAAAATCTGTCTCACAAAGATAGGAAGGAAGGAGTACTGTATTCGTAGGAATTTTCTTCACCACATTCAGGGAGTTTTCTGGTTGTTGAAGCTGACATAGCAAGCAATGAAAATATTTGCATTTTGTGCTCAGAGTAGTTTAACAGGCAGACACAAAAAAGGTGACTCAATGTTAGTAATACTCATTTTCATTTATTGATTTCACATTATAATGATAGAGGAAACCTGCTCACTTGATGCTGGTTAATTTCCAGCTAATCCTAAAGGAAAAGGTACTAGAGAAAATTTATTTTTAAATACTTAATCTCTTCAGCAATTAGATGGAAATAATGTAGAGTGTGCAGGATTTGGGATTTCAAATACTGTAAAAGGCTGTAATTTGCAACTTAAATAGGGTAGTTTGTGGTTACCTGGAGTCAAGGAAATGAATCCTAGAAAAGATTTAATAGAAGTTGCAAGGTGATGCAAAACATAACATCTTATGATTCAAGTGCAGCAAATTTTGTGTTTTGGCATCATTATTCTACTAATTATGAAGTCAGGGTGGAGATGGTTCTTGAGAAACACTTGAGTATTTTTTGGCACAGTATATTCCACCTCTTCAGAAAAGAAAAAAAGCTTTCTGAGTTTCTTGCCATGTGTCTGAAGTAAAGAAGTGAAGGGACAGGAACATAAAACAGAAGAACACCCTTCTCATGGGCCTCTGTTTGTTCTATTATCTTCAACCCTAAACAGAGAAGTATTGAGCAAGTGTAATGGCTGAGAAGAACATATTCCTCTATTCTTCCTTATTTCCCATGTCTGCTCTCAGGAGCTCAAGGGTTTTCTCCACACTCAAAGTCTTGCTCCTTTTTCAGATCAGCTCTGTGGTCCAAGGGGTGTGAAGAAAGAAAACAACACCTTTCTTTGTGAGTGCCTCAGTAGGGAAGCGGCCACTCTGCAGCCTGATGGGGTTGGAAATGCTGGGAGCTGCTCTGTGGCATAGTAGGATGAATGTAGGGAGCATTACATTGTTTCTTTCAGGGAAAACTAATTTCTCAACAAAAAGAAAAACAATGCCAGGACTACTGGGTATTCTGGTGACAAAAATAGATTGATTTTGTTAAACTACTCAAAATGCAGTGCACTCTCAGGTTGTGTCTAAAATGTTTGATTACAGGACATTATGCACAAAGAAAACATGTATTCTGCCACTTTTTTTTCTTTTTTTCTTTTTTCTTCTTTTTTTTTTTTTCTTAAGGAGGCAGGTGGCCACAGAAATGGCAGCTTGTTTTGTTATGCAGTGGGAGATATTTCCACTATAAAATGGTAGAATGGGGAGACTTGCATCCTTGAGAAGGAGCGTAAATCAAATTTGGGATGCTGAGAGCTCTGTGATGTAGTGCTTTGCAAGGGCCTGAGTGACTTGACCTTGTTACTCTGTGGTAAGGCAAAAGATGAGCTTGGGAATTTGGACTCCCAAGGGATGTCAGATAAGGTTCAGCTCTCTGAGGCTCAGTAGTGTGGGTGAATCAAGTCTAACTGCAATTAAAAGGCAGAGATGGAAATAAACTTGTTTAGGGATACAAAAAATAACAAGATGAGAATCTTTAGATGTGTTGGTCAGAAGAGGCAGATCAAGGAGAGTGTACCCCCTCTGATAAATGAGAAGGCAGAACTGGCTTCTACAAAGAAGGCTGGGGTACTTAATGAGTGCTTTGCCCCAGTCATCACTGGCAGAGTTGAGTTTCCCACACCTCTAGTGTTCTTGAACCTCTAGGTAGAGGTTGGGGAAGCAAAATCCCTCCCACTGTAAGAGCAGAGCAAGTTCAAGACTGTCTCATGAGGCTGAATATATACAAGTCTATGGGGATGGATTACTTGCATCCCAAGGTTCTGAAGGAGCTGGCTGATGTGATTGCCAAGCTGCTCTATCATATCTGAAAAGTTGCAGCTGTCAGGTGAAGCCCCTGGTGACTGGTAAAAGGGAAACATCACTGCCATTTATAAGAAAGGGAGGAGAGAGGACCAGTGAATTACAGACTGGTGAGCCTCACTCCTGTGTCTAGAAAGGTCATGGAGCAGATCGTCATGATCCAAGATAGTCAGCATGGCTTAATAAGGGGAAGATCATGCCAGACCAATCTAGTGACCTTCTACAGTAGAGTGAAGGCACACTGGTTGACAAAGGATGGCAACTTATGTCATCTACCTGGAATTCAGAAGGCTTCTGACATAGTCACTCACCACATCTTTATCTCTAAATTGGAGAAATATGAATTTGAAGGCTAGACTATAGTGGATAAAGAATTGGTTGGATGGTCATAGTCAGAGGATTGTGGTCAACAGCTCTATGTCCATGTGGACAGTCATGAGACATATCTCCCAGTGGTCTGTCTTGAGACTAGTGCTCTTCGACATGTTTGTCAGTGACATAGAGAGTGGTATCAAGTGCACCCTCAGCGAATTTGCTGATGACAACAAGCTGAGTGGTGCAGTCAATATGGCAGAAGGAAGGGATGCCATCCAAAGGGGCCTGACTGAGCTCAAAAGGTGGGCCCATGTGAACCTAATGAGGGTAAATGGGGCCAAGTGCAGTGTGATTGTTCCTCTCTACTCTGCCTTTGTGTGGCTCCACCTGGAGTATCCAGGCGTGGGGCTCCTAGCTCAAGAAGGATGTGGAGCTTTTGGAGAGGGTCCAGAGGAGGGCCGCAAAGATTATCCAAGGGCTGGGGCACCTCTCCTGTGAGACAGGTTGAGGGACTGGGCTTGTTTAGCCTGACAAAAAGAAGTCTCCAGTGGACCTCACTGTGGCCTTCCAGTTACTTGAGGGGAGCTTATAGGCAGGAGAGGGGCTGACTGGTTATACAGTCTGATAGTGACACTGTTGGAACAGGGAGCAGGATTAACATGACTTGTCAGTTTGGCTCAACAAAATGGAGTGCAACTTCTTCAGGCAGAAAGGCAGAATAAATCTTTTCAATTGAGAAACTGTTTAATAAAATTGAAACAGCTTTTTTTTCCCAAACTCTTTCGTTCTGGGAAAAAAAAAAAAAAAAAGTTAATGCTTTCTTGTAAGCACTTCTATTTTCTTCTACACAGAAGGAAAAAGATTGAATTACTAGAATTTCCCATTGAATAGAAATGTTGATTTCTGCCTGCCCTCTTCCCCCTACCCCATGAGGCAGAAGATTATTCTTGAAACTAGTAATAAAGGACCATAAATGGAACACTCAATTACAGTGGAGCGTGAGACACTTGTGTCAATATTGCCATTTAAGCATGGATGGTGTCTAAAAGAATATTTTTTTCAGAGATCTGCTCCTACAGTTCCTGGTTAGCCACTGTTGCAAAAATATATTTCTGCCTCTATTATCTTCTACTGAGATCTTTCTGCTGTGTTGAGCATGTCTGAAAACTTCACTTTTTCATACATATGGTTAAAGGAGAAATACAGTTGTTTGAATTCCTGTCTGGAGTCATAGTTGCTGAGAGCTTTTCAGAAGCCAGGACTAAAAATGCCCAAGAAATTTAATTTTGTTTTGGGAAAGTTAGTGAAAGGAATAAATTGGGGGTGAAGTATAAAGTAATGGGAACCTAACTGAATCTTTCATGGCAAGCAGCAGTTTACTGAATCCACGGTTGTTTTTGTCACCTGGCATGTTTCGTAAGCCTGGCAGCAGTCTGGTGGTGATCAGGGAAAGATAGTTCCCAGAGCTCTTCTCTCTGCATGTGAAAAAAAGGACAAAAAGATGACAAGATGATGGATGGATATGCTCTCGGAATTAAGGAGGAGTTCAGGAAAAGGTAGAAAGGAAATTGCCTCTGATTTGAAGTGAGATGGACATACACCTGGTGACCTGGCCAACAGAAAGAGTGATGTTTCTCCAAATCCAAGGGTGTTGAGGCTCATCTGCAAGGGGAGGGGTCAGAACACCCTTTCTCACATTGGGTTTGGTATCAGTATAATGTACTGGCTTAACAAAGGAAATCTGTATGACTTTTGGCAGATTTGTCAGCTGTTTTATTGTCTTGGCCAATCTGCAGTGTCTGGTCATCTTACTCAATGAATATAAGGCAGAGAGAGGGACAGACTGCGGTCTACATTTGCTTGTTGTCTGGAGTGATATATTGACTTCTTTGCAGGGCAGCTCAGTGTTTTTTCCTCCCTGGAGGAAATGTGAAGTCTGAAACTCATATGCGTAAACATTTCTTTTAGCTAAGCATTTGTGCAATCAGTTTCTGAATAGGTAAATCAAAGGCTTTTGTTGCATAGATATCTTAAAGGGTAGTATCTTACAGCCTGCAAGGTAATAACACTCTCCTCCCTCTATAATGTGTCTAGCTTGTTAGCTTGGTGAGTGATTTGCAATTCAAGGAATTAAGAGCTGTCCAGCCTAGACTGGATTCTGGAGGTAAACTGGTATGGGTATATCTGTAACACAGCTCCATATAGATGTCCCTTATTGCCACTGAATGAGGTGTAGGTCAAACGTGGAGATGTTCAGAATTTTCTTTGAGGTCTCACATTCCATTAGTGAGATGCCTGCTTAGAAGGGGTTGAAAAAAGTAATGACTTGTATCTTACCAGAATAAACGATGCAGTGTGCAGTGACAGTGTGGCCATATTAGAGATGTAACAGATGAACTCAGGAGGTCATTTAGTCCAGCTGCCTGCCCAGGCGCACCACATTCAGACCAGGTTGCTCAGGGCTTTTTTCAGCACAAGGACATATTCCTACCTGCTATGGGCAAGCTGTTACACTGCTTTTTTATCTCCTAAATGTGATCGGAAAATAGCCAAGATACAAAAATTATTTCTTGCAAATTCTGCTTTTTTTTTTTTTTTAAAGGCCAATCCTCCCTCTGTTTTCGTATTTCTTAAATTGGAAGGATGTCAGATCCGCTCTTCCATCTTATTTTAATTTTCATTTCTTTAAAAACTGAAAAGCTGAGGAAAAAGAATGCATGAGGGGGAAATTTCAATTTCTTACTGTTAAGCCCTTTTCTTTCTGTGCACAGGATAGAGCAGGACTGGAGCAGATCACTTGCTGTTTCTGACATAATCCTTTGGGATTTAAAGAAGATATGAGACTGGAGTCTATTTCTGTTCTGTTTTACTTTCAAAAGCAATGACTGCTCTTGGGAACTATGGACTGAGGGTCAGTCCCTGCTTTACTGAAACAGAGGTGATTTACTTCCCCCTATCCAACTCATTCCTAAGAGAAGCTGCAGTCTAGCCGTCATACTGCTGGGGGGTTGGGCAAGAGTATCACAAGGGAACAGCCATGCTGCAGAGGTGTTGTGGTATGCTAGCCAAAAATTGACACTTCTCAATTGCTAGGTTGCTTCCTCTCAACCAAAATGTTACTGCCTTGGAGTACCACCAGAACGTTTGGCCCATGCCCAGTTACACCCACCTTCCAATGAACGGATATTTTAAAAATTGCCTGCATGCAGAATAAAAGGTTTATGCTATTGCTGGACATGTGAACTGTCAGGAGGACAAGACTATTGGAAGGACATGAACCAGGCTCCTAAAGCTGAGCTGCTGCAGGCTATGCTAATAGAAATAAGGAAGTAATCAAAAACAAACAGTTGTGGAGCCAGCTTCTTGCACAGAAGGCGGTGAAGTGAGGAACAAGTCCATGTTTGCCAAATGGGAAGAAGGATGCTGACTGGCAAGGAGAAATGTTATTTGCTGGTTTGAGGATCAAACAAATGGAAGAAACCCAATTAGCTGCCTGTTCGTCAGAAAAGGGGGATGTAGAAGTTAAGGTGGAAGTTTGTAGCTGCCATTTTGCAATGACAAATCTCCTCAAACTAAGTGGTAACACCAAGACTGGAGCAACTTAGCTTTTTCCTCTGTGCTTTGTGCAAGATCTATGTAAAGCCTGGTGATGATGGGCAGATTGTTGATTTCAATTGTCAGCCCAATGGGATCAGGGAAGTGTGGCAGCAATAATAAAAAATGGGTGCTTAGAGTAAGAAGGCTAACAAAGCAGTAGGAACAAATATTGGCAAGTATAAGCAAATATTTGTTAGCACCACTGCAGTTATACAGTGCAGTGTGAACTCCAGCTAGTGCTAAAGAAAGTTGAGAACTCTGCTGGAACAAATCATAAAGTCATCATGGAAATTTTGGAACCAGGGTGTTTGGAAACAGCTGGAAATTGCCAGCAAGCTGAATTACAGTGGTAGTAGGGAGCGTGATACCTTAGATCCCATGAAAAATCCCATCCTATGAAATTGCTTTCTGCATTGCATTGATTCTGCAGGTAGTGTGGATGTGTGCTTCTCTCACCAGTGGTAGCTTTGGCACGTGCTTTCAGTGGGTCTGTGCTTTCACTCTGCCACCTTCAATTGCCAGATTTGCTTTATGTTGTGCAAATGCTGAAGTGATTCATTTGTCAGATTTCTGGACTAGGTTCAGACCAGCTCTAGTTTAATATGGAAAATACAAAAGGCCTTTTAAACTACCACATGTTCTGTAGCACTGTTGGACAATAAAAAGAGTATACAGGGGACAGAGCAGTTATCAATGTCAGTCAGATTTTGGGCTGTCTACTTTTTGTTGAAGGCTGAAAGGTTCTTTAATTCACCTCAAAGGGCCGTTTATTGCCATCTAACAGGCATTAAATACTGAATTCATTTGTTGAATTGAAAAATATTCCTGGAACGCGTACTTAGATTCTCTCCTACATTCATCACCCAATATGGCATAACTGGTTTATAGAAATGGTAGTTTTAAAAAAAGTTCTAAAGAACATAGGTTTGCTGCCTGTATTCTAGGAGTGGCATTTCATATTTTTGCTAGGAAAAAAGTCAGAATTAACTGTTGTTTTTTTGTTGTTGTTGCTTGTTTTTTGCTTGGGGTAAGAGATTATTGAGGCACTCTTGCATTTCTCCATCCTCTTTGCAATCGTAAATGTAGATGAAAATGGAAGACTTGTTCAAGATTTTGAAAAGACTCCTGCAGCTGAACAGGCTGGTTCTACAACACCTTTCAAAATTTCAAAACATGGTTTGGAATTTGCACTTGTTTTGAAAACAGGTACTTCTGAATGTTTTCATTATGTTACATAGTACCAACACCTGTTCCTCCTTATTATTCTAATAAGAAGAGAAAACAGTGCCCTGGACCTTAACAGTCTTTCCTTGTCAAAAAAAAAATGTTTGATGTAGCAAAAAATATTTCAGCCAGCTTTCCTCAGGATCCATCATGTCCTGGGGCAGATCTAGAAATAATTTCAGGAAAGAAGTGGGCTGTATACCTTGCACAGATTTCGGTGCCAGTGTTCAAACAAATGTTACTACAGTCAGCCAAAGTATAGAGATGTTAACTATGCAGATAATACAAATAATCAAATATGAAAAACTACTTTGAAAATGACACTTCTGAATTATACCTGTGGTCCTAATTTCTTATGTTGGTTAAAAAAGATGACTTCTTTGGAAAACGAGCTGTGCAAATCACCTCTCCTGAGCTGCTGTAAAGTTGAAGTCAGAGGTTACGACTTGGGTGCTCACACTGAAATGCAGATGACATAACGTTTCATCACCACAAGCTTCTTCGGTTCATTTAAACCAGGGTAAAATAACTACTTTGATTTGTTACTGAGATAAACTGGCATTGCACTGGCATAAATTAGTATGTCAGATGTAAAATGATAAAGTGAGGATTAGTATTTAGATTTCTACATGGCAGTTGAACACTGTAGCATAAAAATACTATATCTGAATGCAGGGGTACAGTAAGAAATTATTCTCACACCAGGTTTTGATTAAAGTAGTATCAAGCCTGTGAAACTCCACTGAATGTCTGAATTTTGCTAGACTGAGCAGAATCCCGTCAGCTGTGGCTTGCATCTCTAATGTATGATCCTATTGTGGCTAATTTATGATAGACATGTCCCTACTAAGCAGTACTAATGGTGTCAAAATGAAGCGCATGCCTACAATAAATGGAAACATCAGTTCTTCAAATAAGAAATGAGATGGAAGTTCTCATTTGCTGCTATAGATTTCTTGCATAGACAAATTTTGAAATGTAATGTTTTTTTCTGCTTTGCCAAATCCCTCCATTTAGTGTGGTTTTTTTTTTGTTTTTTTTTTGGTTTTTTTTTTATATGAAAACCTTGCAGCTCTTCTGAACATGGTATGTGTCAGGTGGAGCTGTACTGTTTTGCACAGAGGAATGCAAGTTGCTGAGAGTGCTTGAGAACTGTTTAAATGCTATTATAGACCAAAAGGTGCAACTTTCTCTAGCCTCTGGAGTTTTTTGATGGAGTTGCAATGCTTTAGGTACTGTTCTGTTCCTAATTCATATAGCAAACACACTGAGATGAAGTCTCCCAATGTTATAGTGTCCCAAGGTTATAGTGAAGTATACATTAGTTGAGCTAATGGATCTTCAGTTTCAGAGGAGTGCAGTGAATCTTGCTGAAATAAACTGGAAGACCGAATTGACCAGAATAAATATTTGTTGTACTCTTAGGGTTAACTTATGTTTAAACATTGGTAGCATGCCCTGAATTGTCCACACCTAAATTCTTGTAGTGAATGTTTAGCATGTGGAAAATTTAACAGTGTTAACCATACCCATATCATATTTCTGTTTTAATTCTTTAAATCAAACAAACAAACAAACAAAAAAAAAAAAAAAAAAAAAAAGAAAGAAAGAAAAAAAGAAAAAGGAAAAGCGTTTATGCATGTGTGGTTGGTCCTGGTCCACTTCTGCCTCCCAAGAAGGAGACTGTGGGCGGTGGTTTGGCCAGAGGTTCGTGGGGGTTTTAAAAATAGTTTTGTTAGTGAGAAAGCAAGGGAGAGGAGTTAAAAATTCTCTTTTGTCTGATAGTCAGATGTGTGGTAGGAGTCCAGAGAAGTGTTACTTAGCTTCTGCATTTCCATGCCTCTGTTCAGCATGTCACAGGCACGCAGGGCTCCGGCTGGGCTCTTTCTGGGGATGTTTTTCCATCTTAGTCTTTGTGCAGGTGTGGTTATTGAAGGGCTATATTTGATGCACGTGACCTTGCTGTTGTCTAATTCTCCTCTCCTGGTGGTTTCAACCAGGAACGCTGATTGTCCTCCTCAGTCCTTTGTGCTTTCTCTGCTCTCTGGGCATCCAGTGAAGGGAGCTACTGTGAATTCTTCTCTTGACTCTAAAACCAGCTGGCAGTGTAGAGGCTGGAGAGAAAGCTGTGAGGGGGGTTCTGAATAGGAAGGCTGGTGCAGAGGAAGCACTGCTCTCAAGCAGGATGCCCTAGGCAGAGGTACTGCAGAAGAAGAAATGAATCTGAACATGTGCTGAGTGGCTGTTGAAGAGAGTATGTCCCAGGGAAGCAGAGAGGTGCTGAACCTCTCTTGCTGGGGGTAAAATAACCTGAGACAGGTGGGCAATGTGGAGGGCTATATTGTGATAGTAAGGAAACCAGCTAATAAAATGCAGAAATATGAAGAAAGAGTACTTAAATTTGTGCTTATACCAACAAATGTGCTCAAATGCCTTTTTGAATCAGGGTACTGCTGCTTTGAAGGAGTAAGACTACCAGATTTATCACTATTTGCTATTAATCTCTCTCTGTTTACCATTAATCTAGCTCTATTTGCGATCTGTGTCTACTATTAAGTCTATTTACTGTTTATTTGTCACCTTTCCCTCACTCAGCAAATAAATGATTAAAGAATAAGCCTAGACTTCAACAGAAGCAATGAGATATTATATGAGATTGTCATAGGCCAAATCATTACTTTTTTGTTCGGCTTACGGTTGAAGGTATGCTCTTCAGAAAGCATCTTACAGATTATAAATCTGTTCACCTCCACAGACTTGTGGCTTTGTTTGCACAGTAAACTAGATTAATTTATTATGCCCAGTAGTCATAAATAGAAGCTAAATTTAAATTGATCTTGGAATATATTCTGATCGGACCTACCCTCTTGAGACAAAGTGCTGCTGAAAAAATAGCATTTTTTCAGATACACTGTAGTAACTGATCTTTGACTTCCCTGCATGTTATGCTTCACATGAAGAAGACCTGCTGTCACCTGCACCTTTGGGCATGCAGTGTAGATGGTGCTAACCAAGGTGTAGAATATCAGGTGGGTTGTCTAACAAGGGAAAGTAGGACAGGATCTGGACTTCTTCAGGATTTATTTTTGTTTTGTTTTGTAGAGATTCACAACACTGATTTGTTTCCCAAAAATCAGAGAAAAACCCTCCAGTGGCTGCCTGCCCTTCTGAGTTTTAATATGCAGCTCACCTACACACAGCCCTTTCTTCTGTCTTGTTTAGATCCTACAGTGGCATTTCTTTGAATTCTTTCAATGCCCATCTTGTCAAATCTGCCAATTCATTCTTAAAATGCTAAGGAAACATGGAAGACGAGGTGATGTGTCTAGCCTGGTATTTAAATCTGTCTTTGTTTTGATTTGTTATTACTCCTTATTCTTCTCCTTGTGAGGCACACAGAGGATAAAGAATAGATATCAGATCAACAATCAGGTGACAATGACTACTTTTAGCGGTGTATGCAGTCATGATTCATTGCAATCAACATCGGTACTCCCAGTGCAGGAATGGAGTTGAAGTAACTCCAGGTAACTTAAGTCCACTGTAATTAAGCTTGATCTAGCCCAAGCTTCTGCTTCATTAATACTTCAGGTTACAGTAGGATGTACCCTTTATAAACATTGTTTGGGGGTGCAGATCTCATGGCTGCAATTTCGTAGTTATTTGGTCTCATAGTAGTGCTGTAGTGGGTTAATCTGTGCAATCATTTTTTAGTACAGCTGTTCCCCAGAGAGGCAGTAAGTTTAGTTACGGATTTGTTATTACTCATATAATTTCAGAGGCTTAAGAAGAATATATCAGCCTAATCAGCAAAGAAACAATGTTAGAGAACATGTAATTATGGTCTTCCACATTATTGTTGATTGTGTGTGTGTGTGGAAAAGCCTTGGGTAAGGTCAGACCATGCAAAATGTTTGTCCTGGCTGCATGTGTTGTGATTGTGGAAGTGAAATCCAGATGTAAAGGCTGGCTGGGAAAGCTGCAGAGGCTCTGGGTGGCTGAGGGACTGGGGCTGCTTGCAAACATATCCAAGGAAAATCCTTTACTGGGCCTGCAGTTTTGCAGAAGGGGAAGCAGCGATGCAAACTTCGGTAGAGCTTGCTTCCAGCTGCAGTGGGCTCAGTCCTGCAGAGTCCATACAATCTCTGTGATTTCTGGACTATACCTCTTCAGAATGCTGTGGGTGTGTATTAGCCTGCCACAACGATAGTGGAACAAAGCTGACTTTCCTGAATGTGTGAGTTGTGGAGAGGAGAATGAAGGGCCTCAGCTGGCTTCTGTGTTGCTGAATGGGGCTGCTGTGTCAAAAGCCTCCCACCTGTTTTTTGTTGTGGTTTTTTTTTTTTTTTTTTTTTTTGCCCTCCTGAGGTGTAAATGTGGGAAGAGATGAGTTAGCAGCAAAAGATGTGATGGTTCACTCTGTGGCTGGGAAGTGGAAGAGATTTTACAGCTGAAATGGCATTTCTTTGCTTGCGTGAAAGTAGCAGTGTAGCTTTAAAAGCCTATGAGCTTTTAGGTGTCTTACTTTTTACATACATCATAAATAAAACTTCAAAGGTTTGAGGGTAAGGGAAGGGGAT
The DNA here is from genome assembly GCF_023343835.1 of Lagopus muta. Classification (NCBI taxonomy): domain Eukaryota; kingdom Metazoa; phylum Chordata; class Aves; order Galliformes; family Phasianidae; genus Lagopus; species Lagopus muta. The sequence goes on from NC_064436.1 coordinate 31,812,053, forward strand.
GAGAGCACATTCTACCATCCACTAGAAATGTTTTTGCCTGCCAGAACCGTTTAGTGAATCTGCTAAACAGCTTTGTTAAAGTGTTTATCCCACCAAGACAGTTCATAGCTGTGGGCATTCAGGGGTATAGAAATGAATTCAGGCTATGCCAAGCATACAGGACAATTTTTCTGGGCCAGACACAATACAGTGACTCATCTGCATAATCCCTCCATCCTGCTTGAGATGGAGGAGAACTGAAAAGCAGTAGATACTATATGTCAGCCCTGACAGCTTTATTAAAACTACAGTCAGTTCTTCTGGTCTTGCTTCTAATTGCCAGCATTCAGTCTGTATAGAGAGGGCTGTGCTGCCTCATGTGGGGAGCTGGGAAAAAAACTGCAAGGGAAAAGGATGCTGGGACTTCTCTGCTGTATGTGATGGTGCTGTGGCTTGTTACTCTGCAGCTAATAATGTTCAAGGGAGAATGTACCACTTTGTGGCCCAGTGTATGTAACATACAGTGCATAGTGTGTGAGTAGGGAAGCCGGGGAAGGCTTCCAAAACTGCCAGCTCTTAGGGATGCCCATGAAGTAATCGGGTTTCCTCCAGGTTACTGCTCTTTGTAGAAGTTGAGTGCTGAAACCTTCTGAAAATTTGTCTTCTTGACTGTGCAATTCATTACTTTGTTGAAAAAATTGCTGGGAATAATCCATTCTGCTGGGGTGTAAATAATATCTTTAATATTTCCCTTCCTTTTTTTTCCTTTTGTGTAATATTACAAATCTTTCTGTCCAGAAAAGGCAGAGAGAGGCTATTTGTCTTCATTGGACTTGACTGAACAATTTGCAATTAATAATTTATTCAGAGAATCAAGTCTTTTTCTGCTTGCAAAGAATCTCCGCTCTTGAGTTAATTACTCAAACGCATATGCTAATTATTTTTGCTGATGATTCTTTGTCCTTTTGCCTTCTCTCCTATCCCTTCTCTTGAAGCTGGGACAAGTTCAGTTTGGGACCCCATTGCTCAAAAGTGCTTCATCATCTAACTTCTCCGTGGTCATGTGGTCACATGGATCTGTCATGCAGGAGTTTAAAATGTTACCGCTTCCCTAGGCGTTCAGGACAATATAGCTCAATTCTTCAGGGCTTGCAGAAAGTACCTTTGAAAGGGAGTGTGAAATAATTTGCTGAAAAATTTAGCTGAGTACTGATATAAAAATGGATATGCTTATATGTTTGACTGTGTGTTTTGCGTGATCCTGCCATATGACCAGTGCTGATGGATAAGAATAGGAAAGAAATGAGGAAAAAGTTCTCAGATGTAGGGTTCTTCATTACTTGCCACATTCATTTAAAGCAGTTGCCTACCTACCAGCTACTTGTCTCATGTCATACAGATCTGCTGAGCCTGGGGTTTCCAAAGCTTTGCATAGAGAACTACTTAACGTGTAGGATACCAGATGCTAAACCTTAGGAATGATCCTCTGCTGTGCGCTGATGATCTGCTCAATAGGTAGAATTATTATAAAATTCCAGTGAATGGGCATAGAAACTGATTGCAGTCTGTAAGTGGCTCTGAGGCTTTGTTTTTGAGATATCTGCCCACATGCTTCAAGTGAATATCCAAATCAAGGCTTGCAGGTATTCTTGTCCGCATTATTACCAGCCTTACCCTGTTGTATATTACTGGACTCAATTTAGATTTTTTTTTTTTTTTTTTTTTTTTTTTTGTGTGTGTGTGTGTGTGTGTGTGTAGTTTTCCTGTATGGATTGCAAAGCATTTGCAACAGAGATTCTCTCTTCCCAAGTAAATCTGTAGGAGGCAGAGCAGTGGGAATGGAGGGAGTTGGATGCCTTGCCCCTTGATGGCACAAGAATGGGTGCAGCACTGTGCTGGGGAACATGAGACACAGGATTCCTGGATATTTCAGGGTCGAGGGTCAGACTTAAAAATTTCTTTTTCCAACTCCTTGAGTTTCACTGAGCTATTTAGAGAGTAAAGTGCAAGGTCTCTACTAGCAGAATTAGTCTAGAGAATGGGATATGATGTGGAGAGAATTTATATCTCTGGAAACTGAAAGGCTGATGTACCGTAATTGTCAAAAGGGACATCTCTGTCAGATGGAACTGGCAACCTGACTGATGTGTTCTGGGGCACACTGAAATCTGATCGGTAGAATAATTTGGGCATCTCAATTAAATGTTTTAAATGAGACAGTGTGAATATGTATCCTCAAAATAATCATGAGCAAAGTGGTTGGAGACGCATCTGGTCTTTCTTTCTCACCTACAGCATGAAGGCTTTTAGGAGATAATTGAGTTCTAGCAATGTAAATAGTAAGGCATGTGACATTTATCTGCAGGTCCTGCCTGAATTTGCATGTGATCCTTTGAGCACTGCCTCAGGTTGCAGGTGTGGGGGCACTTATGAAACTAGTGTTGGCACCATGTCCCTGGTACAAGTAAAAACCAAAGTGAGCAGTAAGAGTGTGAAGGCTCCATGGATGCCTGGAGGCAAGATAGAGCGAAACTGTTGTTCTTATCCACTGGTAAAAATGGAGGCACTAAACAAAATGTAAATATTACTGAAGTAATGTGAAGGTAGATTTCTTCAGTGTTCCTTTGTCTGCTTGAGCCAGTGACCTGTTGTAGTCTTCCTCCTGGAAGATCAGTGCTGCTGAGGATTGCTGTCCATCAGGAGCCACTTCTGGGACCACAGCGATGGTGTCAGGGAGCTGAGAGCATTTCTTGATAATCTGCGCCCTGAAACTGCAGTGCTGCTCCTTAACAGACAAACCTTTGTCAGAGAAACTAAGTAATGAACTTCATGCAAGCATTTTCCAAGAATTAATGCTAACTAAATGAATAGCAAGCCCAGCCTGCTACCCTTAGCTTATTTCCTTCTCTTTTCATACCTGAGCAAATGCTGACATGCATCCTAACTCACAAGTAGCACAGACCAGTGGAGGGTTGAAAGGCATGAGCACCTGGATAGCATGCCTTCAGTGAGTTTTGGGACCAGGCCTATGGTAAAGGAAGAGCACGGCAAGGGCATTCTGAAATGTGCTGTGTCAGGTGATATGTCTTGCCTTATTTGTGTACCCTTAATTCTCAAAGCTGCCTGCCCTTCACGTCCCCTTTTTAAATTGTTGCAAATTAACAGAGAACTGTGTACATCAGATACTCTACATGAAACATCCTATGTGAAATTCCTATACTTTTGAAGTTCAGATTGCAATTGGCTGGCATCAAGGTCCTTCTTATGGCTACCCAGTTAGTAGAAGTCCTGGGGACATTAAGTGATGGCTTATGTCTGCCTGTGGATGCCCATGCCACTTAGCCGCACCAGACTTTATCTGCATATCTGTATATTACTGGGGCTGTTAGTCCTTCCCTCTGTCACAAGCCAACGTTAAAGGGCCTTCTAGTATGAGAAGTGTTCTGTTTTTGAGAGGTTGAGGCTCATGTAAGAGAAGAATCTTACTGATGTGAAATCTCTGTGTTGTCATGAATCATCTTCTGCAAAAATTTGAATGCCCTTTGGAAGAAAAAAATACAGTAAAACATGAAAGCAATATCATATTAAATCAGTTTTTAGAATCTTGTTTATGAGGTTATGTTCCTGTGTAAGAGATTAGTAGTGGTTTTACAACATTAGAATCCACTATTTGGATTTGCAACTGTTACACGCACTACTAGGTATTGCTCAGTGCAAGAGCTGAGTGCTGCCTAGTGAGAGACCCGAGCCAAAATAGCAAACTTAAAAACCATAGCAGAAACTTGATTCTAACAGATAAAATGCAGCTTGAATCCCTCTATAAACTAAGCCCCAAGGGTGCTAACTACATTTTTATGAGATGGTTCCCAAAACACCAGTTTTGTAGCTGCATATTATAGCTTGAATGTGTGTTTCCATGACTTTCTGTAGAAATTTGTGTGAGGCTTATTGTATCTCACAGATATAATACTAAAAATAACATTTTAGTTAGGAAGTACAGGGCAGCAAAAGGGTAAGGACCTGCATAAAAACCTGTTTATCTGCATTTGGTCTTTGTTATTGTGAATGTTTTAGTGCGTGCCTCTTATTTTAGATTGTATGAGCCCTTAATTTGGTTTATCAAGCACCATCTGTAGTCAACGGAGTACAAAAAGAGGCTATGCAATACTCTGACATAATAGATAACTGAATGTTTGGTGTCGTTTTTACACACGTATTATGTGGGTGTATAAAATTCTCCCCAAGCAGCATTTACCAGTTGACACTCATGGACCACTGGGGACTACAATGTATCAGTAAGCTGCCCATGGAAAAAACTGTTCAGTGAAACAAATCAGCAACAAGAAACACTCTCACCACCCCCAGGCAAGCAACTATAATTCAGAAGTGAAAAGTAACCTTCATTGATGGTTGGTGTAAGGGGATAACAGTGGGGAATGGCTGTGGAGAACAGTTGCCCAGGGTGGAGGGTAGTTTACTTAAAGCAGAGCACAAAAGTTTAGTTACATGAATTCATAACACTTTGAAGTATTAGTGTGAGCATTACAGTGCTGAACATTGCATTTGCAACTGAACCAGCAGAAGGTGAGCACAATTACTGTCCTTTTATTCTGGTTTGCATGTCTGATGTGGACTTGAAGAAACCCTGTGCTTTGCTTAGAGTGACAAAAAGTCTTGATTCAGGAATGGAAATTGGAGGAGAACTGAAGACATGGATGATTAGAGGACATCAAAGAAGAGAAAAATCTTTTTGGAAACTTTAGTAAAATGTCTCATGGGCCTTTTGGATTTGTCTGCAGGAGGCAGAAATGGAAAAAAAAAAACAAAAACAAACTTCAGTACTTTGGAGACCACAAGATCCAAAGAAATCCACCCCCAAATTAATTTAAAGATAACAAGCAAAAACTCCTGGCCAAACAATAATTAGGCAAAAGCAGATAGAAATCTCTTACAGAATTGGTTCTGCCAGAATTATAATATTCGTAATGTCCCACTAGTGGCCGGTAAGGGAAATGGAAAGTGAAAGTCATGCCAAGATTACACATTCACAGCTCTGCCTACTTGCTTCTCAGTGCCCAGAAGCCTGAAGGCCTGAAACGTCATCTTTAACATTAACCTAAATCTTGTCGTGTGAAAGTATAAGATGAGCCAAATATAAATATTGCCCTTCTGCTACAGAAGAGGAAATTGGATTCTGAAAAGTGGTATACTTTTAGGGCAGGCAGCAAGAAATCTATGGTGCTGACAAAGAGTCTGGCCCGCAGTGCATATTCCTCGTGGTTTAGGTACAGATAAGAATAGCTGAAATATGGAGCAAGGTATTTGAGGCAGTGGGTGGTGCATTTCAGCGGTGGTGACAGTGACAGTGGGTCGTCTCTACTGATGCATATGTTTACAAGTGCAGCATGCAGGCTCTCTTGTTCATTGCTGGCAAAAATGTACAACTAATGGTGATGACTGTAGTGAAAAAGAGCATTTTGTAGCTCTGTTTGCTCTATCAATTGCTATTATTGTGTTCTTTGTATCTTGAATTTTCCATGGAAATAAGTAGGGGGCATTACTTTCACAGCGAACTATATGCAGTACAAACCAGCTGTTGGAACTGAAAGCCAGCACCAACTTTTGTCTCGTCAAGGGGAGGACATAGCAAATGACCAGGTGTCCTGGGTGGGTCTCAGATTGCCTTAGGACACATCTCCTGCCAGCAGTTGGTCATGTATAAGAAGTGAAGGCTCTGCATGGTGGTGTAGTGGTGATTGGTCCTGTGCACCTCAGGATGTGTAGGAATTCCCTGTTAATGTCAGAGAGTGAATTTTGTTCTCCCACTGCACCATCAGGGCTCTGAATGAGCTATTAGAGTCCATCAGGCAAATATGTATTTATTTAGGCAATTTTTTAAAATTGATTTTTGATCCAGTACACAGTAAAAGCTCCTAAGGAACGAGCTATGTAAATCTTTCCTTAGCCGTATAAATACTCTTTTCATTCTCTCCGTAGTTATCTTTTCATGTGATGGCACAAAGGCTGAATAATGATTAGCTGGAATCAGTGCTTAGGAAAGAGGGAGAACAGGGAAATGGATTCTATTTCATGTATTTCCTTCAGAGACCCTAGTAATTAAACACTTTGCAAGTGGAGTAGTAACTGGTAGCCTTTGTTCATCATGGTATTTGTCCTGGCTCTGACATTCAGGTTGGCCAGTCACATCACCTCCATTTCCTCTGTCTGTACAGTGGGAATAAAAGTATCGACCTTAATAAAATTCTCCGAGACTGAGGGAGCAAATGTGCTGTAAGATCCGCATAATTATTGTCAACTTCAAGCTATGAGCAGTTCCCTTGGAGTCACTGGGGCTGCTCACATGTGGGGTTAGTTGGTCACAAAGCATGGGAAACTGGTACTGGCTTTCTGATGGGTCACCAGTCTGCTTGTGCTGAGCTGGGTGTGCTTTCATGTGGGCTGGAAATTTTGATGGTGCTTTCGCAAGTTGTATGCCAGGGAGCTGGGTCCCCTGAGACAGCAGGGGACTATTGTTGAATCACAGGCTACAATTACAGACAAGCATTTATTTAAAAATAAGGGAATAGAAGAGTTTTCAGTTAATTTTGAAAGGGAAATTAACAGGAAATGAAGAAAACACTGATAGCTGGAAATAAACTCATTTTTTGCTATTCTAAGGCAAATGTAAAAATTTTATAAGAAAGTGGACATTTCTATCTAGGGAGGGAATTCTGAGGCTTAAGTGCAGGTGACAACTTTTTTTTCTTAATTGTATCTGTTGTAAATTCCTATTATATAGTCTGAAATATCAAAATAAGAAGACTGGTTTTCAGCAGCGCTCTTAGCAGCACCCATTAAAGAGAAAACAAGCTTCTGCACCTTCCTGCTTTTGAAAACCTCAGCCACTCCTTTTCGTTGGTGCCACTTGTTTTCTTTCAGTTTTGTCAGTGCCAGGGAATCATCTCACTTGAGCCATGATTTCTCTTCCATTTTAAGTGAGTAATATCCACATGCAAATTCTCTAGAAAGGTCTCGTGGTAAATGCAGGGGGAAAAAAACAGCAAAACTTAGCAACAGCTGGGAAGATCATCAAGAAGGAATTTTTTTTTTTTTGTCAGCCTTGGAAACGCGTTGGCATTCACATTTCTGCTCAGCGCGCTGCTTGAGCTGTGCACTTAATAGGATTCTTACAGTGCACTGATTTAAGATATGTGCTTGTGCCACATGTTTTGTCTTTATTTTAAGCAAAAGTCTCCAGAGGTGCATGCCGTGGTACTGATACAGAGTCCTTACTGACCTCCGCATGTCTTTACTTACACCCTCTTCCTGCAAAGTCCCCAAACCTCTGTGCTGTGTCCCTCCTGTAGAGGAGCTGAACTGATCCAGAATGCCTTTGTGCTTTTATTGCAAACACTTGCTGCCTGCGCTTGGTCTGGCAGGGAGTAAGTCGTTTGGCCTCTCTGGGGAGTTGTTACAAACAACAGTTTGCCAATGGAGTGGCAAGAAAACATGGGATACCCAGACCTTTATTTGCTTCAACATCAGCATGTTGATGAGATATCGGTGGTTATCAGTGGGATAAGGCCATAGTGAGGACAACCATGTCAGAATTTTTCTCAGTCTAAATTATGGAAAGGCCGCTCCTCTTTCAAGCAAAAAGCTCAAGAAGATGGCCCTTGTAATTATGGCCTTTGTAATTACTGGCAGTCTGCTGTCACTCAATTTAACCCATGCAGACTTTGCGTGTGCAATGGATCCCTTTCATGGGTGTGATTTCAGAGAAGGGATAGTCCATATGGCTTAGCCAAATGTTGCTTTAAAGGAGGATGATTGACAGGTTTATTTTCAGACCCGGAGTGCAGCAGACTGCCTGGAAGCTGGTTACATTACCAGCTTGGATACAAAAGATCATCGCTATATTAAGCACGCTATCCAAGTAAAGGTAGTTGACAGTACTAGCAGCAGCAGGCAAGCAGGCAGTGGGAATGTAGCTGAGCAGGTAAGCCAGAATTCCAGCAAGCTGGTTGTAATGTGAGGTGATTCAGGTATAAGGCAGAAGAAAGGCTCATCTTTTCTGGACGGACAGTGACTTCTGTCAGTAGCTCTAATTGGTAAAATCTGCAATGGAGGTTACCTTAAAGCAGAAAAAGTTCAAAAGGGTCAGAAAAATGAGCAATCGTTTACACTGCACCCTCATTTCCTCTCCCAGTTTGAGGTACTTTTGCTCTCATCTAACTATTCCAGTATAATGTTTCAGAATAATTAAAAGACAGCACCTATTTTTCTCATTCAGAGTTCCCAAAGCTGCTGCTAAATACGTTGTCCTGCACGTTTGCCTACTTAATTTGTGCCTCAAGATGCTTTCTTTATATTTCCTTTTCCTGTTTGAGATTTCAGATTACTGGTCTGGAGAAAATGGGCAGTTTGCCTTGATATTGTATGAACAGTAGAATAGGATCCTCTCACAGATGAAAGTACTATATTTGCGTCTCGTTATAATCCATTCATTGATTCATGGACTCAGACCCTTCAGGGAGTGCCATAAACTCACATTATTGACGAATATGAAAAAGGCTGGAAAAAAGGTGCAGAAAGGCAGAGTCTGTGTGCATGCGGATGCTGAGCAGTGGCATACAGCACCATCTTCACACCCACTCCTGCTCCTGCTCCACACTCCCTCTGTGACTGAGCCATAGGGCTGGGATGAGCTCCAGGAGCTGGCCAAGACTGGCACAGCCTTAATGATGGCAGGCCTGTCACAGTGAGTGAGTGCTGGTGTGACAGGTCCCTATTGCACTGCAGCAGGACAACAGAGGGACTGAGCTGTGTTTTCACACGATGGCTGCTAGTACATAGGATTGTCTAAAAATGCAACTTGTAATTTTTATCCCTGGAGTGCCTGAGAACATGCTGAGCTGGTATTACTGAGAGGATTTCCTAGGTAGAAATTAATAGTTTTCAGACAGGTGCTATAAAATCTTTATGCAGAGTGTTTTGGGTGATGGTGATGCAGCGCAGGTGCTTTGGCTGTGCCTTGCCGATAAGCTGATTGTTGCTTTCATCAACAGCTTTCAGATTGCTGTGCATATCTGATGCGTTGCTGTGGGGTCTGCACAGCAGTGTTGGAAATCTCTGTGTAGTCCTGTGCACATAGCAGTGCAATAGAGCAGGGCTGGCTTAGTGGGATGCTTGTGTCTGAAAGCTCTTTTGGCTTTTTTTGGCTTGGGTTTATGGAGTAGATGTTTGTCTCTCTCCTTTATATGAGAAATAGCTTTTGAACCACATTTGCCCTGTTCAGATTTGAGAAGTTTTGCTGCAGTAGCTTGCAGAGGCTTTTTTTTTATTCTGACAATATTATTTGATGCATTAGCATGCTGCTTCAGTTGCAGCATGTGGAGTCTGTCCAGAGCTGTCCGCTTCTACGTGAAAATCTGGCTACACTGATGCCAGCCCTCTTCTTCTGTGCCTTCTGCAGCAGTTATTGTTCCTGCATCACAGTTCCTCTTCTCTTTTTCTCTCCAAAATTAGTCTTTTTTCTAGCCAACGGGAGACAGTGAGTCACTTCTGATCACTTTGTGGCACCTGCTAATTTTCTGGTGATGCTTAATGGAGCGTTTCACAGAAATGCACTCCATTTCGTTCTTGAACTACTGTGAAATACTGCCAGGCTGCATGTGATGATCAGAGCACAGACAAGGAAAATATCATAACTCTTTCTTTATGAAGTCCATTCCAGGGTAGCAGAGTGCTCTATCTACCACCAAATGAGAGTTCCAGGGGATGCCTGGGGCATGCTCTGCTCTAGTGGTTAGGGGGGGACTCTGCATGTGGAGACATAGGAGCACTATTTACTCTTTACTAATCTGGAGGGATTATCCATAAACATGGCAGGTCTGAAAGCAGATCAGGGCTTCCAATAGCAATTCAAACTCTGTGGCTCCACAGGTTTCCCTGATGTGTCACCTGCTGGGGTTTAAAAAAAAAGAAAGAAAGAAAGAAAAGGTCTCAGTATGATTGATTGATCTGGGTAAGATTTGATTTAGAGAGCTGTTCAGGAATTCAGGACACTTATGCACTGAGTAAGTATGGATTTAATGGCTTAATTTAAAGCATCCAAGTTTTAAAACATTAGACTTGGGGTAGTAATGTTTCGTATGAATACTCAGAAGCACTGAAAATCAATCAGGATCCGTCCCTTTCCACTGCAGGCAGGACAGTAGCTGCCAGCTAGAAGATCACACTGTCCAACATGCAAACTGCATATGTTATTCAGTTGCAATCAAAATTAATCAGAATAGAAGATAATAACAATAGCTTGAGCTATGACAGCAGTGTAGCTGACTGTTTCGACTGGTGTGTTTTTACATGGAAATCAGAGGTGCCTCTCTGCCATGCTATTACTGCTGGGGAAAGGCAGCTACAGTTAGTTTTATGGTAAATAGAATTATTAAATCAAAGAACCATTGTCCTACTGTGTAGGTTGGAAAACACCTTTAAGGTCATCCAACCCATCCCCACTGTGCCCACTGGCCATGTCCCTCGGTGCCACATCTTCCTTCTTCTTAAACACCTCCAGGCACAGTGACTCCACCACCTCCCTAGGCAGCCTGTGCCACTGCATTACCACTCTTTCTGAGAGGAGATGTTTCCTAATATCCAACCTGAACCTCTCCTACACAGCTTAAGGCCATTACATCTCTTCCTGTCACTGGCTACCTGGGAACTGTGTGCACTGTGATCATTGTATAGGAAAGCTTTAATATATATGTTTAACCAGATGTCTTCAGTGAGCACATTCAAGTTTCTTTCACCAGCTCCAGTGTTCTCATAAAAGTGAAGGCACGTGCATATCTGTTTGCTTGTGTGAGTTTGAAGTACAACAATTTGTTATACTTTAATCCTGCTTAGACTGTGAGCAGAAAAGCCTCCGAATAAAACAGCTACCCAAGTTCTTAGTTGCACTGTTGATGCTTCAGTGACTCTGGCTGTATTCAGACCTGTCTGTAGCATTTGTAATTGACCAGATTTGCTATGTGAAATTTAGACCAATATAGAAGCACATAATCTATGTTAACAGGGATTTCCTGGATAGGAAACAAAATATCTATATTTTTTTGTGATTTTTTTTTTTTTTTTTTTCCCCACAACTGACAATGAATGATGTCACTGCAATGCTTTTATCTTGCTTTTCAAAAACATGGCCAAGTGAGAAAGAAAAAAAGATCTGATTAGAGAAAAACCAATCCGGTTGGTATTCCTCTTAATCTTGTGCTATTTTATTTAAAGCATCTTAATATAGTTTTTCTAGGCTAAATGCCAAAACGCCGTTAATAAGGGTTACATTTAACTGAGCAACCCTGAGAAATTAACCTGCAAAAGACTTTTTTGTCTTTATTTGGATAGCTTTGGGATGATGGGATTTGTGAGCTGTTGAAGGTCTCCCCAGGAAGAGCAGTAGTTCACAGCAAGCCATTTTCACTGCTGATATCACTGCTCCATGGCAGTGATAATGGTCATTAGTTGTCATTGTTTTGAACACTGCTTACTGCCCTCAAGCACAAACTTAAACTTGCACACCTAGATGTTTTCTCTCAGAACATACTTCCCTCTGACCACCCAAATGACCAAGTTATAGGGAGTCAAATCATTTGATTTAGAGGAACCACAGAAAAATATATAGACTCTTTAAATATTGGAACTCTATTTTGGAAATCAAATGTTTATGCAACATCAGCAAAGAAAGCGGTAAGACATCAGCAAAAGAAACCTGTGCCCTTAATGGCTGGGGCTCCAGGCAGTGCCAAATGTTCCCAAATTTTGGTAGAATGTTGCTGGAACAAAACAAAGCCTCCAGTTTCTTTAGGAAATTCCCAAGTAGACAGAATTACTGCCTCTTAGAGCAATCTGTTTTTATTAACTACATTGCATGGAGTTTGCCTAAAGACTAAGCCACCCTTAGAAAATGAGATCCTGCGTTGGCATATGCCAACATACTTTTGATGAGCTCAGCTCACTGCTACCCTTCTGGAGTTATTTATGTAGCCTTTTTCAAATTATATAGATTTTTAATTAGAAACTCGATAGCATTGAGTTTTGGCAACATAGTAGCAGAAGTAACTGCATCTTCTTTAAGGAAACAGCTTTCCAATTGACATAACCCTGTGAGAGGGAGAAAGGGGGAGATGGGAACGGCCTTTCCCATAGTATCCCAAGAAGAAAACAGCTTCATGGATTAGGAGCTTAATTAGGACTGAAATCCATAGCAATAAGTGAGGAACAAATATAGTTAATTTGATTAAGCCACAGAGTGAATGAGTTGCACACTGCATTGATTATTTTAAAGCAAATAACAAAGGCAAGGCTGTTTACTTTATGGCACTATTACTGCAAATGAAATCAGTATCAAGCAGGTTGCTGGGGAGTGTAGCTAAGACAACCTCATAACCTCGTCTGCACATAAATGAATCTTTGGCTAATCAGTAGACTCAGTGTGGAGGATGCTCCAGCAGTCTGTAAGTGAGTCTCAGCAAGGCAGGTACTCTCCTAAACAAGAGGACTAAGAAATAAACAGGCCTTGGGTGTGCAGCAAAGGTCAAGCAGTCTTTGTGTTTGAGACCATTCCTTGGATCAACCACGTGCAATCTCAGGGAGGACGAGAAGGAATTATATTGATTATGTAAGGTTTGTTAGGGACTGTAAAAAAGGTATGAGCACTTATGAATGTTCATACACTCATGAACACTTAAATTCCTGAGAGTTTTGCTGCTGGCATGAAAAGGGAGACAATTTGGTTGAATGGCAGTAGAACTGGAGGGCAATCTCTGTGGGGTTCATCTCACTCTCCCACATCTCACTTTCCCACAGCACACTATGCCCTGCTTTAGGGCTGGTGCCTGGAAGCTTCTTGACATGCCTTTACCTCTGCAAGTGGTGTTACTGGAAGAGAAAGAAGGGTAGTTTTTCCCTTTCCCCTCTGCTCTGTGCTAGAATAACGGATCTGCCTGTATTAAGTGATAGAGAAGCCAAATGTGCTCATTTGCTTCAAGTTGACATTCCTCAGAAGCTGTGCTGAGACGTGACCAGAGGAGGAGTGAATGGAGTACTTCTCCTAAACTCCTTTTGCTGGAGTGGATGCTTCAGTAACAAATAGTGGTCTTAACACAGTGGGTAGGATTTTAATTAGCACTGAGCAGATCCCAACTGCGTGGTGTTCCCTGAGGAGGTGGGTGCTCTCTGTAAGCCTGCAGGTGTGCAGAGTCCCCTGTAGTCTCCTGATATTAGCACAAGTGAAATAGCTGCCCTGCCACCCACCATAGTTAATTGTATTGCTCCTGCATTTCTGAAAGTAATAATAGTCAACCGCTTGAAATTTGGAGACAGGAATTCTTCAAAAGCCCCTGCATCTGTTCTGAGTCCAAACAAGCACTCTCAAGAGGCCAACTTCCCATAGGCCATCATGCATAATGTGGATGAAACCTCTTGAATTATTGATCTTGCAGAAGCATATAATTGTAGCTTACACAGTGTGTTTACTCTCAGCGCTTTGATTTATCAGTTCTTATAATAATGTTCTCACTTTTGGCGCTCGTAAAATGCAACTGGCTTGTAGTTTAATAAATATTGACTTCTAGCCATTTGCTGCTTTGTGATTATTCCTCCTAAAGAACAAACTGATTGCTTCCTTCATTTGACTGTGCTGCAAATGCTGCAGCAGCATAATGCTTTTAATATTGCATTTCCCCCACCAGGGGAAGCCTCTGCTCGGCAGAGCCCTTCCCACTCCTGAAGATCAGGACTGTGTTTCTTCAACTGCTGGGCACCTGAAGGTAGCTGTGGTCCTGTCTCTGAATTCTTTTCCTGCTGTCAGTGCTTGACGTTGTGCTGGAGCTGTGCGTAGGGCTGCGGAGAGGGAGGGTCGGAGCCACCGTGCTAACAGCTATGAGGCAGCTGTTGCAAAGTGGATGTAAATCACTTATGGTATGGTTCCTTTAGGTCACTTTGACTTTCCCTCCTCTTTCTGCCTTCTAGAAAGCAGTTGCCCTGGAATCAAACACTGTGCAAAAGCAGCACCTGCCTTGTCTGCTACTTGCACTGCTTGTTTTCCAGTTTGCATCTAGGCAGTTTATCTCTGTTATGTGTTATCATATATCCACACTCCTCATCTGGCTGACAGCAATCATAAACTAAACTGGATACACTGTAGAGGTATTTAGCAACTGACAGTCACGCCATCTTTCCAAGAATGCCAAAAGCTCATGTTTTGGATGTAAACCCAGGTGGACAATGAGTTTTTATCATCTGAGGGGCTCCTGCTATCCTTGAGGCTTTTTCCTAGGCTGGAGGCTCTCTGTGCCGGGTGGAATACAGACACGCAGTGGGAGCCTGTCAGTTACGCTGCTTGCAGCTCAACAAACTGGAGCACAAGGGTGGAAAAAAACGCAGATGATATCCTAGATTCACAGCCCGATGCTTAAATAACTTTCCCTTGTCTCCTGCAGGTCCATGGGCAGATCCACACAATGAATATGCGTTTCTTGGTTGTCAGCCCCATCTTATGACCCAGGGGCTCACCTGGCTGCTCCTGTCAGCTTGGCAGCAAAGACCAATTTTAGCAGAGCCAGCAGAACTGCAAACCATTATAAGTCGTGTTTGCAACAGTGCCAGCATCAAGTTCCCTGCTTGTCTTCCTGTTAATTGACAGTAAAACCAGTGCAGGCAGTTCTAGAAAAATTACTTGTTCTGCCCTCCTTGTTTATTTACCTGTTCTTTGCCCTCCTTCTGCCCTCTTTTCATCCTCTAGCTATTTTCTTGGGGGATGCTACCAGTCTTCCCTTACTACCTGTTTATATTTTGAAATTAGTTTAATTTATTTAATGAAGGAATGTGAATTCGAAAAGATGAAAATAAAACATTAGTTTTTTTCTAATTGGATCTGCTTTTCTGCTTAATCCTTTATATCCTTTCTCTTTGCCGACTGACGAAAAGTAGATTCATTCATCCCAGAAAATATTTTGCTACGTCCTCTCTTATAAGTGGATTTTTCTTTTGCACCGTCTCAAGATTTGGACTGTAAGTAGACAACCCATTTGGCGTCTGAGTCCCTTCCCCTCTTGCTTTCCTCAGGTTAGGAGGAGGAAGATGCAGATGCGAGGCAGCCATTCTTGCTGCCCTTCCCATGCTGCTGTCTCTGGGGCACTGCTTGGCCCCTGCATGGCAGGAGCTCCTCCAGCAGGGTCTACCTTGGAGCCTGCATGCTCTGGGGTGACAGCACCATGACCAGCCTGAGATTTTGTTCCTCCTCTTGTGTTCTGGCTGTAAATTTGTCCTAATTTAGAACTTGAAGTGTGAAAGCAGACAGACCTCCAGAAAAGGAGAATGAATGTTTGACTGTCGCTCGTTGTGAAATCTCTCCTGGTAGCTGTGAAGTTGATGTCAGATTCTGTTATTGGTATAACAGGGTTGATATGTTCTTTTGGCAAAGGTAGATCTCCACATCTGCTTTATCCACTAGACGGATGACATAAAGCAGCTTGCTTTACAGTGGGTGCTTTATGCCATCTTTAATCTGAAGTCTGTTTCTGTACTCTGTCAAAACACGTTGGTGTGAATTGTTAGGTCAAATGTATGTGTGTTGATCAGCGCGGCAGAGAAAGATCTGTGTCTCTGCTAGAAATATTGGTGCAGACAGACATTGATATAATTGCATGAGCAGCCCCGTGCATCTCAGCACGTGTGCACAGTGTGTAACTGCAGGACAGCTGAGAAACTCGATCGTACAAGGACTGCAGAGGGTAGTTGATTTTATTGTCTGTGTCTGTATCCATCATCTGCCTGCCTGCCTGCAGTGTTTCCAAGATGTGATATCCAGCCGCTATAACTGAGGTCTTTAGCTCTAGCTGATGAATCCGAAAGCCTCCATCCCCAGCAACTGTAATGTGAGTGGGGCACTGAGATCTTTTTCAGAATTCCCGCAGATTTCTTCTGAAGTCATTTTCCTCTGAGGAAAATGCTATGTCCATCCACATGGGTTCAATTTCCTGAAGCTGATGCAGCCATGTACTTGTCTAGTGTTAAACCTTTCCTCAGAAGAACCTCTGAGGGTTAGCGCTGTCATTTCTGGGTCAGTGACATTTTGCAAATACACCATATCGAATTATAGTGGTCTTCCATGTGAAGATCCCTGTTCATAGCAAAATAGTAACCTGAGCTACCCTGTGTTTCTTCTTTCTTTCTTGGCATTGAGGTAATCACAGTTGTTTTTTTTTTTCCTCTGCCTTGAGCTTTCATAAGATGCATCAGTTGCATATCAGCAGCAAATCCTTATGTATTGCTTTTCCACACTGCTTTTTCACCTGCTTTTTTTCAAGTTGGATATTAGCAATCTTTTTTTCTCAGAAAGAGTGGTGATGTAGTGTCAGAGGCTGCCCAGGGAGGCGATGGAGTCACCATCCCTGGAGGTGTTCAAGAACTGTGTGGATGTGGCACTGAGGGATGTGGGTGATGGGGATGGACTGTGGGTTGGACTGAATGATCTGAGAGGTTTTTTCCAACCTTAATGATTCTGTGATCTGCAAGCTTAGAAAATTGCAGGCAGCTTTTTGAATGACTAAGTACCATCACACCAGTGATATGTTACAAATATGAACACAGTAAGCCTCAGACACTGCTGGTAAGGATAAGAAAGCAGTCTCCTGACTTTATTCTGAGGGAAACTGAGGCCCAAAGACATTGATCAAGAGCTGTGGATGGCAATGGCTGCCTGGACAGCTTCCTGCCAAGTTCCTTCCTTCCAACTCAGCCTCCCTTCTTTCCTCTGGGAAGAGAGGTATAGTGCACAAATTCACTCTGCAGAATCGTATGTCCTTAATAAAATTCAGCTCTAGTTATGACCCTGTGAGATGATTAGTGAATTAGGCTTCTTAATTAGCATTTTGCATAATTCATGGCAATTACAGTGCTCTCATGGATATGATTGTCAAGGTGCAGATGTGCAAACGTGCAGCTATAATTTTCTCATCTAAATAACTCTTTTGGTGAAACATCTAATTTTTTTACAACTCTATTGTGCAAGAGCCATTATTCCTGTTGTTATTTTTAAGGCATTAGAAAATGGATGTGAATATCACTTCAGCTTCAATAGTTGCAACCAACTGTTTTTCAGAAGCTTTAAAAACTGCCATGGAAGTTTACTCCTGGGTGAGAATTAGGCATTTGAATTTTCTGAAGGGCCCATACTACCCAGTTTTAAGCATCCCAGAGGGGATCGTATTGCAGTTTTTCAGTTACAATAGTAAAACAAAAGCTAAATCCAACATGTACTCTAGCCAAGATTTATAGGGCCAGATTGTTAATGGAATTGAGCTCCCATTCCTCCTTCAGCTGGAGATGGATTTCCAAGTCTTTTGTGCTTCAAAGATCCTTTCCTTTTGTCAGTAACGGATAAATGGTTGCAGCTCTGACAGGTAGCTTGGGGTGCAGGGTAAGAAAATACAGTCCTTTAGAAATCGGAGGCAGGGTACAGAATTCAGTGAGGAGCCAGATCTTCAAAATGCAGTCGTGCCCAACTCAGCACTTCCAGGTACAGCTTGTATTTAAAAAAAATTACCGGGTTCCAACTGACAAATTTGAATTTCTAGTTCCTTCATTAAGTGCCTACACAGACGGTATTAAATGTAATTAATTTCACTTTCATAATTATAATCTAATATGCAAATCCACTTACGGTATTCCATTCTATTAAAGTACAAATCAAAATGATAATTTCTAAATAAAAGTTACGAATTTCCTTAAATGAAAGGCATTTGTAATTTCCCATAGGAAATTCTAATCACTTTTGGATTTGTAGTCAAAGAAAATGAAGGAATTTTATGGAAACAAGATTTGATGGGTGGGAGAAAGTAGCAACTCATATATTCCTATTAGAGGTGAATGGCATTTGAAGGAAACTGGATAAATACATTTGCCTGTGCATATATTGCTCTGTAGAAGTTGATCCTTATGGCATTCCCCTGAGGAATAGCTTGCAGAAGCTTACCTGTGAGTTTCTATCAAGAGCTGTTACCAAAAAGGCTTGCTCTCCTTTCTGGCCTTTGTCTGCCTGTTGAACTTGAAGGGAAATGTATTGCCCTTTGCGGCAACCACAACGTCAGTTGGAGCTTTATAGCCCTCTTGGAGCCAGACTTCTCAGCCCACTCATACTGTCCCTGGGAAATGCTTAGCTGTGACTGAGGACCCTGTCCTTATTTTCTCACATTCCTCAGCAGTGTTCCTGAAATGAAAAATCAGATCCAAAAAACCTGATTTCTCACTCTTCCCACGTGAAATGTTGAAGCAGCTTTGCATCCATTTTTATCAACTGATTTTAATGTCTTTATTGCTTTGAGCATACAATGTTGCATACAGCAGCTTCCTTCTTGAATGTCCTTACTGCCAGTGTCCTTACTGCTATCTTCAGCGGGGTTATCCCCTTCCTTTCTCTCCCAAACGCTTCTTATGGTCTTAACACAAATGCATAAAAGTGCACGGCCCTGTCTATGTATCTGCTTGCTGGTTGATGAATTCTCAGCGCCCCTATCCAACATACTTACATTAAGAAAGCTTTTCACGTGTTTTAAATTGTTCATCACCACCCTTACTGTGGAAAAAACCAACAGTGAAATTAAAGTAAGCACTTTGCTCCCCAGCAGAGAAGGAAAAATGAGTGTGAATTATGAACCTTAGAGGAGATTTAGAGGACAAAGGAACTCAGCCTTCCTCCCACTGAACACAGTGCCAGTTTTGCCTCTGGCTAGGAATAAGGAAGCATTCAAACAAAACTTCTTTTCTTTTTGTCTTCTTTTATTTTTTTTCGTGTTAGCCAAAAGCATTTATGAATTTGGGTCAAATCTTTTCAGCCGAAGGAGGATGAGATTGATAAGAATTTGGGAAAGCCTGAAATATTTCAGCTTTTCTTATCTAAGTAACCTTTCACTTAAGTTAACTTCTAATTCTTAAAGGGAAGAAAGATCTGCTCACATAGAGGACAGGTTTTTGTTTTCAGCTGAGTGAAATGTTTGGACAAATCAAGTGTATTATGTTTTCTCCCAGAGTGTGAGGAAGGGAACCAGAGAGAAAGAGGGAATGGTTTCTTTTGACCATGGATGTTTCAGTTGTGTTTTTGTAAGCCAGATAACTAATTCTCTGAATTCGATACTTACTGCGGGAGTGGACCAGACACAGAAAGCCACAGAAAAAATATTTGAAACACTGAATTATACAGTAATTTGATGCAGTTTCTGTCTGGAACCTTGAAAAATCTTATCACAAGCAAACAGTTCAAGAATAAATAAGTAAGTGATGGCTTCCAACTAAAATCTGTCACTCTGAATTGATCAGAGCGACCTACTGTCTTGCTCCAATTCCTGTTCAGCTCCTCTCTGAACTGAAATATACTGGGGGAAATTCTCAAAGTCATGAAGGACAGTGGAGTATACAGTTCATGTGCATAGCAAATGGAAGCTGGGGGCCGATTTACCCCCTTGAATTTAAATTCCTTTTAGTCTCCTGGGATAGGATTAACCTGCTGGGCAGCTGAACAACTCTAAGTGCCTCTCAATACTGAACACACATCTTCAGTTGTAGAATCATAGAATTATAGAATCATTAAGTTTGGAAAAGACCTTTAAGATCTTCTAGTCCAGTTAGTTCCTAACTGCAGCAGTGAGCAAGTGCTTGGCACATGGTTCAATGAATGAGCTGACACTTAAAAGTCTCAGTCCAGCAAGTTGCTTAAAGGTATGTGTCAAAGCCCCTTAGAATGCCTTCATGTGTGCACAAACTTCTGTGTGCACTGCCTACTGGTGGTCAACATGCTATTAAGAACTTGTGAGACACTTCATTATCTTTGGGAAACCACCCCCAAGCTGTGCCTCATGCTGCTGCCAGCCTAAAATGCACCACAACTGGGTACATCTGATTGGAGTGGGAAATGTCTTAGAGGTCTGAAGCATGCCGATCCTCTGCAGTCCTTTGGTTGAAGCTATGGCTTGGATCTTTAGATTGAAGATCCATCACCTAAAGGTGTTCAGCTGAAAAGGCTGGAATTCTAAGAAAGAATATGACCATTTGGCTGTGTCCCATCCCTTGGAACCTCTGGCTGATGAAAATAATGCCACGCTTTTCTGTACTGAAATACATGTGTGTGAGGAGAGACTATGTGACATGTTATCACCTGATGCGATCCTCAGCTGAAGTTTGGGAATATGTTGTTGTGCTCACTTCCGTTTGGTCTTTAATATTATAGATTTTGGTCTCCTGTGCTATAAGTGTTCAGTTTGCTATGTGTTAGTGGAGTGGTTTTGGTTGCTGTTGTGTATAGGCGGCAAATGGAGCACGAAGCATTTTTGGATTTAGCCTCTTTCTACAGCTTCTTCCAAATGTGGTATGATAGCTTGATGAGTAAGTCTCTTGTATACTGTTCCCAAAATTTTATTTGCCTTCCAAAATTGCAATTATACCTTACCTTTTTGTCAAATTAATTTCACAAACTTCAATTTAAATGCAGGATGCTCAGCTGAGTAACATGACTTTCAAGGTCTGATAAAGATACGCCTATACCTTGCCTATTTTTGCCGATGGTGAAATATTCAAGTAATCAAGTTCAAAAACAAGGATTAGGGATCTGTTTAGCCCAACTTCTGAATGCACTGACATCCAGTGGCTGTATGTCATAGTCCCTGCCTGTCCTCCTGAGAACTCTGCTGCATCTCCCTTGGGGCAGAAAATAAAGAGGAGGCTGACAGTGATAAAATGTAGAGGGAGCGTATGTATGGAGCAGCTGGGTATCAGAGCAAGATATATGTTTGCTGTTATGTGGGGTGAAGGGAGAGTAAACAAATGAGTAAGGGAGCAAAGCAGGGTGAAGGACATCTCCAACACAAATGGAAACGTGATTGGCAGACATGGCAACAAGCCACTGGCAGAGGGATAGTGGATTGGAAAAGAAATGACAAAGGGCAGAAATGAGCAAGAAACTACAGAGAGTTAATTTGGTGTCTACCAGGAGCACTTCATAAACAGTGTAAATTTTATTGACCTGTCCACAAATCTTAAAGCAACTCTCAATTTTCATACTCTTAAGGCATTACTATCATTGGGCCTGACCTCTCGGGTGCTATAGACTATTGGATTTTACCCTGTGATTATTGCATCAAGTTTTATGCGTTTCTCTCTTGGTTTCACAAGTAAACTTGTTTCCAAAATCTCTCCTCTCATGAGCAACGTGTTCAGTCCCCTTCAGTCTGTCTCTTGCGTTGCTTTTCTCTCCATGGGCTTTCTGCAGGTGAGACAGACGAAATCAGAGGCTGAGAAGAATAAAACAAGGTAAAGGTGGTTCGTTTGGTGCAAGCCTCTTAATTGGACAGGCACAGATTGTGTTTGGTTGCATAAGACACCAGGAAAACTGCGTCCACACTTCAGAATGTTCCAAAGTAACTACAGCTGGTTTGCAGCACAGTCATTATTTTCAGGACTGTCTCGCTTGGTTTTGCAGTAAGATTTTCCAGTTGCAGTACTCTAAGCAGGTATGTCTGATTGCAAAGACAGCAGATCACATGAAAGCCTTGCTTTTCATGCATGATTTGGCTAATGTTGCCAGTATCCCTTCAGGTCAACAGGAAGATTACCTGCTCCATCACTGAGGATGTGTCTGGAAGAGAAGTAAGGCACCATTTGCCATGGGGAAGAATGTTAGAATGCAACTCAGAGTAATGAATCTCACTGAAACCTCCCTGTCTTATGATCATTTAAGGTTGTTTGTATGCTTTTAGCAGTATTTAATAGGTGTGTAGTCAGGATCCTTTTGATCTATTTCATCCTTTTCAGTCTCTCTCAGTGCCCCTGAGTGGGAAAGGCTGCATCTGCAAGAATTCATTGGTTCCAGTGAAACTGTTACCAAATTTTAGAGTGGGAGTCTTCCTTTTTCTGAGTCTTTCTCTACAAATTGCTTTGATGTTCTGTGGTAAAATACACATGCATTAGTTAAAACATGTGAACCAAGTTCTAAGGCCTTTTCCGCAGCTGAGCATCATAAAGTGTATCTTATCTTAGACCAAAATATAATGGGGCTGATGAAGCCAATTGTGGAGCTGCTTATGAAATTAGATGCTACTTGCGTTGGATTTTGGTGGATAGCAGGATCTTTCCAGGGGTAATACTTTGACAGTACACTCATAAGATAATTTCACAGCAATTTCCGTCCAATCTTAATTTTATTTTGATTCCACTAGCTGCTTACTGTAAGTAATGTAGTGTATGTGTTCTGTAACATAGAAAATAGTGTTCATGTGATGTGGAAATAGAATTACACATCAGTAAGCTTGGAACATATTCTCAGAGTAGGAATGGAAAACGTTGTAAAAGAAGGTAAGGAAAAAAATATTCTCTATAATTCTGTCATTAGGATAGCAAGTGTGCTTGAAAAAATATATGGGAAACTTTAAAGACTGCCTAAAATATGAAAACTCTCTCACAATCTAGTATTTGGATAATAAATGATGCTTCACGCTTTAATGGAATGTAGAGAACGTGTTCAGTGCTTACAGTAAAATCCTTCCAAATATCTTGGAGGGAGAAAGGATCTGTATTCTGAAAACAGCACGCAGAGTTGGAAGCATCTGGTTGGATCAGGAAGCCAGTTTATATATACATTCAGAGATTGCTCAAATGAACAAACTTTATTGTGGTCAGGATGTTTATTAGATGCGGTTACTGAGCAGGAGTTGTGTTTTCTGTTCCACGGTAACAGATTTATGTTCTTTTTACATGCAGAGAACAGGCAATTGTATGCTAAGGATCTGAATTGCCAAATATTTAAGTGAATGCTTAGCTTTAAGAAGCCATGAAATCTGACTGAAATTGATGGCCTGTACTTTCAGAAAGGACAGAACAGAGTACATATACAGGTGTAATCTCCTCTGTGAACAACCTCGTTATTTTGTCTCACAGTCTTGTAACCAGGCTGAAAAAAACCCAAACAAATAGGAAATTGCGGGTAGGCTGAGAATAGGAGCTTTGGGAAGGTGCTTTGGGAGTCCACACCAAGTCCAGTCCAACCATTCTACTGTACTTTTCTGAACGATTCACAGAATGTATCCCTGCTTACAGTCATTTTTGAGTCACTTTTGAGTGTACACTGCCTATCAATCACTGCACAGATGCTTTGTACATCCAGGAAGAAATTTTGCAGGGGAATCCCATTGTACAATGTGAGAAGATCTTTCTGGAGTAAAAGTGCAGTAAAAGGCTTGAGCTTTCTCTGTTGTGAGCATCCCTATACTCACAACAGAGCAAATGTACTTCTCCTTTTATGCCTAGAAATGAAGGTGTTGGTACACAGCCATGAGCTTGCATTCGAATTGTTGCAGCACAGGAAGAGCAGCCATAGGTGTTCCTTCCTTTGGAAAAGCAAGCCAGTTTTGATGACAGAAATGAGAAAAATGACTCTTCACACAAAGCATTCAAATATACCTGGATGGTTTTACACACCATATACTTTTTCTAAGTGACACTATCCAGCTTTTATACAAACGCTCTACAGCCACTGTTTGATGCTGGCCTTTTTTTCCTTAGTACTGAGAGCTGAATTAAGGCTTGTCTGTAACAACGGGCACAAGTTGTGGTAATGCTTGCTGGCCCCAAACCAAAGAGGAAGCAGAAAAGGACGAAAGTGGAGTCCTTGATCTTTGCACCAGCTTTTTTCTCTTGTGCTATACCATGACTCTCACTGCCATTTTCCAGCTGAAGGAAGCACCCTGTCCCTGCACATCAGATCACTAAGAAAGCAATGTGAGGAAAGGAAACCAAGTGAGAGGAACAGTCTGGTCTTTCCTTTCTCCTTCTGTTCTTTGGGACAGCTAGGTACAGTAAGACTCCCTGTTTCCATTTCCCACTTTCTATTGCTGGTGATTCAGAATGGTAGGGTGGTTCTGGCTGCTGGAGATTGCTTCTGCATTTCTATGAGTCACCAAAACCTATCATATTTGTCTTAGCTTGACAAACTGCAGGCCTTAACTGTGCACCAGTTGCACGGATAAACAATTGATACACGTCTCAGGCCTACTACAGGTGTGAGGCTCTGACAGGTCTGATTGTTGTCATATCTCAGCATTTCTGTGCAGTACGCTTGTCCAGCAAGTAGATGAGAAAACATCCTGTTGTATATTTGTATGTGAATGTGACCATTAGAAAGTTGAAACATACTTTCACCTTGAAAAAGAGCAGATATGTCAAAGCTAGAAGTTTCTATTTCATAGCTTTTTTTTTTTCTTCTTTCTTTATAGTTTGTCTTCTTCAAAGATTTGCAGCATAAGAGCCTACTCTCCTTCATGCATTCGTCATGATGACTTTATAGTGCAGGTGTTTTTCTTACCAGTCTAGTTGATCATTATGGTAAACTCTTCCTCTCCTCTGAGATGCACCTCAGCGCCATCACCAGCACTTGTTATTTACTTCATGCATGTGTATGTGCATGTTTACTTCATGTGTAACAGGCTGCTCTTTCTGTGGAAGGAAAGGGGCAAAGAAAGCACTGCTAGTGATGGCAGCAGCGTGGTTTAGCAGGAGAATACAGGAGTGGTATTTTCCCCTACCTGTGTGGTCCTATAGGGCTAAGCATTGTCTTTCCTTTGCATGGCTGCTCAGGCTCACATCAGCGCTGGTGTCTCCAGCAGCCCCAGAGTGCCTCTCAGCTTGGCCAGCTGGACGTCTTTGGCACAGAATTTATTTTGACTGAACTCTTTGATTTGTTTGGGTGTCACTTCAGAGATCTCTTGTATTTGAACACACCCAGTGTGCCACTCTAATGAAAACAGATACCAAGGCCAAAAGGTGCTTGAACTGAGAACAGAAAGCATCACTTCTATCTTTCACCTGAAGATACCTGAAACTCCGTGTTCCCTTCCCCGAGTCCTTCCAGTAATCTAAGCATGGTTTAATGTCTTTGGGGATGCAAGATGTCTTTCTGCGCACTGACTGTGGGAGTACAGCTCTTGGACAACATTTCTCTAATATTAGTCATGTAATTAGTTTACTGAATATTTGTGTTTAGTGAAAAAAAATAATGGGAAAGCATGTTATAATCTGAAACTTGGTTTTGTAGTTTGGGCTTGTACCGAATGAGTGTGGTCCAAGGAATGAGGACTGTTTTGCAAAAACTGTGCTGTTTCATGGCTGAAAATATGATAGATAGCTGACCAGCTTCACTGACAGCTCCTGTGAGGGGAGAGTGCGATAGCTGCTGGGGCTGTTAGAAATACTCTGACCACTGTACACATGCAGCTTGCTCAAAGATTGCTCTGTCTCTGGTGGTTTTTAACCATGCTTTTTGTGAGCACAACTCACCAAATGTTCTCTAGCTGCTGGAAGTTTATGCTGCTGTTAATAAAAGGATTCTCCCCTAGATAAGCATTTGATCTGAGCCAAGAATATTACTACATGGTGACTTTTCATTTACTCAGTAAATCAGTGTTTGCTTTCACATCCTTCCTCTGAACTACTTACACAGAACATACTCACCGTAGGACTTTTCAGCACAGAAAATTTTCTCTAATACAAGACCAGAATGGTCATGCTAAATTCCAGTGGTGTAGGCTATATATTCCCATACATCTATTGTTAAAAATATGGCTTTCATGTGCCAGATACCCTCTGGCATTCACAAGTCTCCACTGTGCTTTTATTATTTAGAAGAGAGATGGTGAACCCTAATTAAGTGTAATCACAACAACCCAGAAAGATATCAATGGAGGTATGCGTTTTGCCCTAAAGTGCTATTTGAACTCTTTGGAAAATGTTGAGTTACCCCTACAGCTATTGCCGATTAACCACCTAATGAAGCATCTACGACTGCTGGCATGTCCCAGCCGTATCACTGTGATGCTTGAAGGACAATGGAGATTAACTAAAAGATTGATCATGGTGATTTCTTACGTAGCAGCCAATCAAATCTAATAAGGGACACTTTGAATTGAAAAACATGGAAACAGTAATTTGCTATTATATAAATACCTGTTTTTAGAATTACTCTGTTTAAATTGCTTGAAATGTACCTATTCCTGCTTCAGTAATGCCAGCACTTCACCACATGGACAATGAGTTATTTCAGTACAGCTACTATTTCTGTCTCATGTTTCCCTATGATTCTATACCAAATACAGCACTAAAGATCAGGTACGTGAATTTAGCTGAAATATATGTAGCAGTTCAAACCAAATTAGATGTCACTTAGGGGATCATCTAGGTTGGAAAAAACCTTCAATATCAAGTCTGTGGTCAATATGTATCCTGACAGGTGTTTATGCATGTGCAGTTTATGCATGTACATACATGTATGACTCTATACAGAAAGGTCTGGTCTAGACATGCACATATATTTTAGGTGCTATATTTTCAAGCATGTAAAATTTTCAACTTATTTAACAATCTGGAAGGAGAGCACGTATACATGGATTTTTTGTGTGTGCTTTGCGTGAAATATTGTTTTGCTATGACTCATGGCATTGCCCTGAATATTCACTGCAATTTTAGTATTAAACACTTTCGGCGCAGGACTTACTGCGTCTGGAAAACAGTGGTGTTTAGATCAAGGCAATCTGTCATTTCCTGAAGAGCTGAAATTTCAAGTCTAAATCCCCCTTGTTGTTGAATTAACATACCTTGATTATTCTCTGTACGGTATTTTTTATTATGTCCCTTGCCATACCACATGGTGTTTGCATTACCCTTCTGTCCCCTCTCATTGTATTGTTATCTCACTGCTCATCTCCTTCATAAAGTCGGGTGAGCAACCAACCCAGACCAGGGGGAAGTCAAGATTTCAATACTGTCAGTTGTGTGAATGCAAACAATTTTGAATCAATTGACTTCATCCTCATCTGCTCTTTGTAATTTTTCATAAGTAGACAGGCTTTGTATAAAATAGCACTTGATTAAGTGCTTTTACTCACCACAAAGTGTTACCAGTGCCCTCACAGGAAGAACTTGCTTTCAGAAAGCCATTCTAGGGATCTCTTAGCCTATTATTATAGGTTTATTTCTCTGTCAGTTTACCTGGCTCAGGTCACAGCTTTTAATTTCTAAGATACTCACTTTTTCAGAATAGAAAAATAAACACAGCTCAGTAACACACTGAACTGCAAAGGTCTGAAGTTTCAAAACTGACTCACTGTTCCTCAGCAGGTGTTCGATACACAGACACAGCCAGCTGAAATCAGGGGGCAGACCAGGCAGTGATCAAAGAAGGAAGCAAACGGGCTGGAAAGTATTTAAAACTCCTTTAAATGACAGCAGGAACTCCTGTTTTGGCTGGTACAGCACTGAGGTGTCTGGCTGCCCACAGCCATGTTAAGAAGAGAGGTGCTGTCACAGGAGGGCAGCCAGGGAGCAGAGCCTGGAGCACCCTGCATGCTCTCCCAGGCAGCTGTCCTTGGGAAAGGGGAGTTCTGCTTCAATTAGATTCTTGGTTTTCAACTGTTGGCCTAAAGCTTCTCAGAAACTAGACTTTGAGAAGAGAAAGAAAATAAGAGTACTTCCTAGCAGTTCACTTCCGATTCACTGGTTTGGTGGAATATTTGGTTTAGAGCATAAGGTACTTTGGTGCCTGGGAAGTAATATTGTTAGTACCTGCAAATTCATATTAAAAAACATGTGTTTGTGTCTGCGAATCCCTTTGGGACTCCAAAGCCTACTCAAAATGAGAACTGAGCTCTGGGCTGTGGCTGTGTTTGCTGCTGCCTGTGCAGAGGTGTTGGCTGAGGCTTCCTCTGTGCTGAGAGCCAAGTCTCTTCAGCTCCTTCTGGTGCCTCGTGTGAGGAGGTTAAACAAAAACACAATAAAACTCTGAGCCAAACATTTTTCACTGCAGCCCAGACAGACGTTTTATTCATAGTAATTTCTTTATTTGTGTCATAAATCCTTCTTCTCCTTGTGCTCCTCAAGGAGATTAAAATGAAGGGCATCACCTCTGCCATCAAGGCCTAGACCCCCGAGGCCCTGCGATGGTTTCACTGCTTCTGCATGCTCTCCCACCCATTGCTTATTTGACGTCTGATCCTTTTAATTGCGCAGACAGCCTTTACCTTTTCAGCTTCTACAGCAGACCACATGCTGCAGTCTTAGTTTGCGACCACAAATAATAATGCCCTTTTCCTATTTTCCAGTTTCCAGAGACTCAGTAGCAGACGGCGTGTGTAGGGAAAGGAGGGAGAAAGGCAGGGTAGGCTCAGTAATAACAGCAGGAAGGCAACAATAATGCATAAAACTATTAATAAAATTTGCTATTGTTTCTCAGAGCATGACACAATCTGGCGTGCTGCTAGCTTCTGGGAATGGGAAACTGTGAAAATACCCAGTGTTTGTATTTTAAATATGGTTTATTTATTTTTTGTTTACCTTACTTATCGATTGATTTGTTTAATGATTTATAGAATCATTTGGCCATCAAAGCTGCATAGCAATTTTCTTCCTAAAGACTTAAAACCAGAAAGTAAATAAAAACAAACTGGATTTTTTATATTGAAGTCTCATATAGGTTTTCACTAGTGCTAGGATTTCAGGGGGAGAGGGAAGTTGTTTGTTTTCATTCTCAGAAGCACCGAGCTCCTCAGAATGAAAGATGGCAGGTTCACACGAGAAACAATTGAAGGCATTAATAACTTCCATCCTCTCCCTATGGTTATGTTTATGAGATTTTAAGGAATTGGTGTCTAGCATAACACATGTTCATGCAACTAATAGGCATGTCAGATTCTTTTGGATCGGCTTCAGTTCCTTTCTTTTATAGCACCCCCATGTCTGAGATAAGGACAATGTAAAATAGAGTGAAAACTTGTTGGGTGACACAGCAACATCCTTGCTGTGTGACACCATGCAGGTGCATAAAAGGTGCACAGGTGCTCACCAGTTCTTTCTCTGGCCTCCTGACCTTCCAAAACCTGTGCAAATCAAGGGCATTGGGACCATATGCCAAATAACTGATAATGGGTGCTTCTCAGCTCCATTAGTTCCAGCCAAGAATGGTGAGCAGAGTTATCCTAATTATCTTTTAAGACCCACTGAGCAGGGAGTGAGAAAGGCGCAGTGCTGAGAGCAGCAGCACAGCAACACCTTTGTGTCCCACCGTGCCCCCTCCCCTCACTGGAGACCCACAGCCGTGTCTGCGCTGCCACGCACCCAGTCTTTCTTAATCCATCTTTCTGGCACACAGATCTATCTGCTGTCTGATCAGCGAATGTTTTTGTCTAAACCCACAAAGCCAGGACGCAAAGGGCCTGAGTGAAGGGGTTACTTTTTCCATAACAACTTCCAGCGACTGTCGAGCCATCCCTGCCTCCCAGCTCACGGAGGGTCTTTTGTGGCTGAGGATGGAGGCTCCTGGGAAGTCTGGCCGTACTCTGGCTCTCATGCTGGGGCCCTACAAAGAGGCTGCCTGCATGCCGCAGTGCCTGCCCGGCACCTTCCCAGCCAGGAAGGCAAAGCCGCTTGGAAACCATCTTTTCTCATCCTGCTGCCCATCTGCCTGGGAAGCTGACTGACAGCTGAAGGGTGAAGGGCTGGAGGTCGTGCTAATTGTCTGAGGCCTTTGCTCAAACATGGATGGAAAAAGAGGGGGTCCCCATGGGCGAAGGAAGAATGGGAACCTTTGTGAGGCCTGACACAGTAAATGCCACCTTTGTGAAGATTTAGACTTGCTGAGGTCAGTTTTTAACAACTTGGGATGCTCCGGTCTTTTCCCTTTGTCTCCTCTTCCTCCTTTATTTCTGCCTTATGAACAAGCATTGTTTCAGTCAGGCTCGAAACCCTTTTCAGTGGCTTAGCCAAAGAAAGACAAGTCCCACCCTGCTCAACAAGCCTCTTTTTGGGACTGCTGGAGTTTTTTTTCTTTTCCTCCTCCTTGTCTCACATGCTGTAAAGAATGCCTCTTAGTATTCTCAGGGGAGCAGGAACATTTGCATATTAATTTAATTGTGTGTGTTCATGCAAAACTACTCACAGCAAACTAGCCACAGTTATTAAAATTAATTTGCAAAGGAAGGGAGCTATTGTTTTCGAGAGTGGGGCTGTCAAAGCTTGTGTTTTTATGTGTGCTAAAAGCACCTTCCTATTTGTTTACTGCCTTCATTGGCAATAGAGAATAGCTGTACAAACACAACAGAAGTTCCTTGGAGAAATCGGAGAGGCAAGAGATGGGAGAAATTCTGTGCTTTTCAGTCGCTCCCAGGCCAGGTTTCCTCTCTGTGATTCAGACCTCCCTGGTACTTGCTAAGAGAGAAAACCTGCCCAACCCTGCCTCTAACAGTGTAGAACAAACCCAGCTCAGCTGCACCAGTGTGTTTCCATTGAGCTCCTTCCAGTGCTTTTGGGCATATTTCCATCTGGCTTGAGCATGTATTTCAAAAGAAAACTGCGTAAAGCTTTTTTGCTTGGGGTTGGTGTGTTTGCAAGCGCCGGCACTGTGTGTGCATGTGTCTTTGTGCGTGTACACCAGAGCCAGACAGCAGAGCACATGCCTTCTGCAGAAGGAGTACCAGGCTGAGGCTGGAGAGGCTGCCTGCCTTCCTCTGAGGAACAATGCCTCTTCTGATCTGCAAGGAGGATGTTGCTCGAGCCTTTAGGAGGCTGCTCACTGAAAGCATACTGTTAGGTAGGAGGAACCTTGTGGCATTCCTCTATGGCTTGTATTCATATTCCTGTATTTATGTCTTCATTTTATAAAGCTTTTTGGGACGTAATATAGATAGATTTTTTTTTTTTTAGGTCTGTCAATGATCAGCTAGAAGTCAATCTGCATTGCTGTACTGTATATGCAAGACTAAATTCTAAATGCTTTCCCACATTTATACGTGTTGGCACTTGATAATTATAAGTGATATTGCAAGAGTGGCTACCAGCCCACAGATGGATGCACAGAGCAGCAGAAGGTTTTCTGGAAAATTTGACAGTTCCATACATAATCCATGGATGTGACATGACCTGGGACTGGTCTTAAAACGTATTATCAGAACTATCACCAGCACAATATCTGAGGTAATTTAGCTTCCCGCCATGCACAGAACGGTAATACACAGTGCTTTTGCCACATCGCTTTTGCAACATTTGCTCCTGTGTCATTGGTAATAAAACTGTCAGAGTGACCTTGGGGAGGTAATAACTGCTCATTGATTTGGATTTAAAGCTTCCATGGCGTTTTACCTACTGTGTGATATTTGTTAAAGGAAAAAAAAAAAAAAAAAAGAAGCTTGTTTCCACAGTCTCCTATAAAAGACATGGGGGGTCATTTAGAGATGTAGGTTGTCTGTTAGTTGTGTGACCCTCTGGAAATTCCCAGAGACTGAATTTCCTTCTGCTTTGGAGCTCCCTGGGAGAGGAACACTCTGACTCATAAAGCATGGGACTTAGAGCCAGTTTCACTGGAACTTTGCTTGTTAGGTAAGATCAGGAAAACTGTCTTTTCAACTAGAGTAACAACAAAAGATTTCAGGAAATATCCAAATAATTTGGTTGGTTGTCTGTTCTCCTCTCAAAAGTTAATCTCAGTTGCACATTCTGGATGCTTAAAGAAATGTCTCTAGATAGCTGGCTATTTTATACTTTGGAAAATCCATTCACTGATCTACAAATCTTAAGATAGAGGAAAAATTTGGGTGTGAGACTGTCAGCCTTGAAGTCACATCACTGAAACACATGGCTCATGCCCAGCCTGGCACATGTTGTGCCTGTGACCAGTCAGATAGTCCAGTGGGTAATTCTGACCAGCGACCACAGGTAAGGAAGTCTCAGCTGTTCTCACCTAGAAAATTTGATTTCATATGCTGTGTCATAGGATGCAAAGGTGTAGTTTTGTCCTCTTTTCAGTACTGAGAATGAAGTTTTGATTGCCTTGGAGGGAAGGACACGTTTGTTGCTTGGGCATCGGTTTGGTACTGGGCTCTAGAAGCACCTGTGCTATGCAGGTCTGGGGCTGGAGCAGCCCAGGAGCAATTGCTGAGGACAGGGCTCAGCTGATGCTCTGACTTCTCAGCACTGGTTTAAGAAATGCAAGTGTCCTTCTAGCAATTTAGCTGTAGATCAGGGGGGCTGTGCCTTAGCAGGAAAGGCACATTTTAATCCACAGTAGTCAGGCTTGCTTCTGCTTACCTTTAGATACTGCTGAGACATTTTTAAACTGTGTGTGGAAAAAGCATTTTTCAGAATGGCAAGTTCAATTTTTGCATTCTTCTTCCTGTTGCTGCAGGTTTTCCTTGATGAGAATTTCATTTCCAACAATTTATGCTTTTCTTCATTTCTAAAAGAAAGAGAGTTTTATAGTTCTGTTTTCAATTATTTGGCTTTTTTTTTTCAGCTGAAATGTAGCATTCAGAGGGGCACACGTGACTGTAAGAACAGATAGAAGATACTTTTTTGTTTGTCCTAACCATACTGGCTTTTAATTCCTTGCATAAGTAATGTACAGTGCGATTCTGCTGCTGATTTCTAGCTTGCTGCATATTGCACTCAAGAGCCAGTCCTAGTTGGGTTAATTAATTTGAATTAACTGCAGGGATCCTTTCCATTGATTTCAGTGGATGGTGGATTATGCTGGTAGTATAACACAAATTGCTGCTTCTTAATTAACCCCTCTACTCTCATCTGATCTCTTCAGGTTACTCTCCTGGTGCATGAAAGAATAGGAACTGAAGCCTTGGTCTCAGGTAGCAATGAATGTCATCAAGAGTGGGTTTCAGCCAGATTTTCTCTTGCCCTCCAGCCAATTTGGTGCCTGTGTTGTTTTTATTTTTTAATGATGACTGAAGAGAAATGAAAAGAGACTTGCTCTGTAGTAGCATGTAGTAACATGCAGGAGAAGCTCAGGACAGATTCATAGCATAGAGACCTTGAAATTTGTTATTGCTCCCGTTGGGGCAAGTTTGTGCCAGATCCCACTGTTTTTCTTTTCTGCTGCTTTTTAGCAAACTGTAACATTTTACTTTGACCAGCTTTAATCTGGGGACCTAGAATAAGGGTGAGCAAGGCTAAGTGTTGTTCCAAGAGCAAGCTGCATGTGTCTGACTGAGCAGAGGTGGTCACCTTTCACTTTGATGTACAGGTAGAGAATCTCAGAGGGTTTTTGGAGGTAAAATTGTAGATGCAGAAGATATTGAATAAGCAAACTTGAAGCATGATTGTTATGGCATATGTAAACAGTTTGTCTTCACAATGCTGCTGTTTGAATTGGTAAATTCTCTATTTTAACACACCAAAAATATAATGCATGCAAGAAAGTGAAATACTGACAAACCATCAGACCCCAGCTGTTGCCATTGCCATCTATGGCAGGCAGGCTACAGACTGGTGTGGCTTAAGACCTGCATTGCAGCAGTTGCTGGAATATATTTTCTGCAGTTACTGAGGAGTTTTGGAGCCTACATGTGCTACTTTGAGAGCTATCATGGGTTTAGATCCTTATAAACATCTCACTTTGATGGGACTCAGGATGCACTGAGGCAGGACAAATCTGAGGGATTTGTTGAATGTTTAGATGTTGCTGTTTTCAGTGGGAACTGTGCTAGGTGGCACTTGCAATTTAATCCTTTCGATCCTGAGTCACCCAAATATCTGCTTCAATTTTGAAAATGGTAGTAAGGCGACAAAGCTTAGCAGGGAATGTGGTTATTTATGTCTCACTATTACAACAGAGAACAGCAAAAGTATTGTTGTAGGGTACTTAGTGCAGGCTGGTCACTTGCGTGTGTCGTGGGAGATGGAGCCAAACTCCATAGTATGATATACAGCAGGCACAGTAGCAAGGACTCTTGTGTGCAGAAAAAATATTTTGAGAAGTATATTTAGCCTACCCAGCAATAAGGAGTCACAGTAAATTACCATAGTCATTTACCTGTGTACTTCTGCAGTTGTTCCCTTAAAAGAAATGATACGTTATTGATAACCCCATTTCAGAGGGGAAAAAAAAAACAAACAAAAAAACCAAAAAACTGATGTCATGCTTTTTTGTCAGTTTGCTTTTTATTTAGTGATGTTTTTGAGAACGGTGTTTTAGAAACTGCTGTATGCTTTCAAAGCCATCTTCTGGACATTGCTTTCTCATGACCTATGTATCAGAGTGAAATTATATTAGTAAGACATCAGAAAGTGAGTGACTACAGGAGTATCCTCAAGCCTGAGGTCATCTTGGTGTCATCTAAATTATGCTTCTCCTTTAATATAGCATGCTGGAGGCACATCATGCTCTAAGTCAGCCAGCATCCCTAACAGGACAGCACTGTGTCCCAGCTGAAGACCTGACCAGTGGGTTATCAGGCTGACAGAGAACAGAGATTCTTTGCGTGCCAGTTTTTTCCCCAGTGGTGCATTTTTGTGCCTCTGTGCTTAGTGCAGGGGATGAAGGCAAAGAAAGGCAGAATGATGATTGAAGGAGGAACAGTGTTGTTTCCAATGAGAACAGAAATCCTATGCTCTAACTGGGGCTGGCAGGACCGGCTCACAGCTTTGCCAAACCCATACCCTCACAGTAACTGTCGTATGGGATGTTTATCTGCAAGTTATTTATTTCATATTGCAGTGAAAGGGAAACAGATTCACTGTTCAAAATACCATGCTAGTCGCTGGGAAGCCAAGACATGCTGCTTGGCAGGCATTTTTGCTTTATTTTTCTGCTTTGGAAAAGGGCTCATTCCTTGGGACAGTGGTGGTTGGGTTACAGCTGTTCAAGCTTTGAACAGCTTTGTTTTTTATTGCCAAAACTGAATAAAATGTAGAATTCTTCCAAATGTGCACCAGCAAAGTTTGAAAGGATGTTATGTGAGTTTTAAAAACAACAACAACAAAAAACCCTGTAAGAATAATCACTGTTAATCTTTACAACCAAGTATAATTTAAAGCATCTGTAGTAGAAAACAGCCTGAAGTTGGCTAAGAAGAGATATCCAAAATTGTTTTGTATTGCATTGTCAGGAAGGATAACAGCACAAGCAAATTGGAGGCTCTGATCATTTGCCCATGCAGAAGATGCACCATGCGCCATGTTTTACTCAATTTGAAAGAAACATTTTCATCTTGATATTATTCAAAAACCTAGATGCTATTAAAAAGGCAGAAGCACCTACAGATTGATCTAATCCTGTGACTGTAACTGAAAAGACAAAATAATATTGTATGTAGAAGCCTGCGCTTTTGGTAAGGCCATAAAATGTTAAAAGATCAAGATTATTAAAAACTTGAAGAAATGACAGCCAAGGAGAGAGAGTCAAAACGGTTCTGCACAGAACTGAGTTCAGGACATACATTTTAGC
This sequence comes from Lagopus muta, assembly GCF_023343835.1. Lineage (NCBI taxonomy): Eukaryota > Metazoa > Chordata > Aves > Galliformes > Phasianidae > Lagopus > Lagopus muta. Next base: position 31,847,352 of record NC_064436.1, read on the forward strand.
AGTGTCGTGTTAGATGATTCAAGTGCTAAACTAGTAAATGTTAATATAATATTAGGAAATTATAATGATGAATATAGCTGGATACCATCTGGTATTAACTCAGTTCCCAGGGCATTTAAAATTCTGATTGTGCAGTTCCTTGTAGGATTACTGGGTTGGAAAGCTGTAGTGAGGAATGTTGTAATTTGTCTGGTGCTAGAATTACTGAGCAGCCAGCCAGTGCCGAGTTTTGATGGAAAATATCTTTTTTTAAATAAATAACACGTTTCAGGGAAAGAGCGCGGGTTTTTGTGTGTGTGTGTTTTTTTTCCCCCCAGATAATTTGGTTAACGTTGATGCTTTCTGGATGCTGTAGCTCTGTAGCCTCAGTCTCGCTTTTCCTTACAATCTAAGAGGTTCTCAAGAAGCCCAGCTGTGCCCACCGTGCCCCTCAGCCCCTGCCTGGTGCTGGGTTCTCCTCCCCAGGGCTGTGCAGGGCACTGAGGATGTGCCCTCACCCAACCCATGGGTGAGAGTCAGCAGCTGAGAAGCACAAACTGCATTTCCCAACTCGCTCCTTCTAACAGGTCAGCTTTCAGGATTAGGGCTGATTTTTTGTTTCTACTTGCTTTTCATAGCCCAAATAATCTTTTTACACAGAAAAACAAGGCTTTTTTTGTCCCACTCACGTATACTCTTTGACTTAGAGGACCAAATGAGGTGTTGGCTATTGTAGGGCATTTAATCCTTATTGTTTATTAGATTTAAAAGTAATGCTGAGGATAAGACAGGCAGTAGCATATGGTATCACTAAGGGATGGAATGAGCAGAAATTATAAGTAGAATCTTGATGAATAAGGATAGCCAAAGTTTAAGTCAAGTAAGTTTGTTAAGCAGGAATAGCAGAGCAATAAATGTGTTATGTTTCCATAGTCTGCAAGTCCATAGAAAGAGCTTTCACCTTATTAACATATTTATATACAAAAAATCCTATTATCTTAAATTTTATATTGTTATCAGAAGAGGTTTCCAGCACCTCGAGTACTGTACACATCACTGAACCTGTGCTTAGTAGATGTTTCCATATATAAATGTCAGAAATCTCTCTGACATTTAATGTGCTTACATAAGTTATATTTCTTCCGTAATCAGCAACTTTCTGTTAGTGTTTTTGGAAGTACTCCTTGCTCTTGGTGGCTTATTTTTGTCTTTCTTTTACATTGCTCTTTATTCCGTGCTGTAATCTTTACGTTTCTTGCCTGTTGCTGCAACATAGCAACGGAATTTGCTGTGCCATCTCAGCATTGCATTGGTCTTTATTTCACTTATGGCACTGAGTGATTCAGTTTAGAAACAGAAATTGTGTTGCCTGCCCTGAACCTTTTGGGGTCCTTCGAGAATTTGTGATTTCACAGCTAATGTCAGGGGTTTCCCACCTTAGCATCAGCCATTGGTTCCCCAGAAATTACTGATCTTAAGAGAACAGGGTGGCTGAGATGCAGAACAGCTCTCTATCTCCTGATGTATAAATGTCTGCTGTTTCCCCAGCTGTCTTAATTAGGCAGATCTGTGTGGTTCAGAAGGCTGATAAAGCTCCTGTGATCCTCTTCTCAGTGCCGTTCCCTTCAGGCAAAATGCAGGTGCATCTCCGCTTCAGATTGTTTTGATAAAACATAAAGGAAGGATTTTCAGAGTAGTTTGGGCTGCTTTGCTTCTGAGGCACCTAGATGCATCCTTGGGAGGACCTGAAATTCAGAAGGACAGGCAGAAAAAAAGGCATTGTGCCACTGTTCTCCTCCTTTATTCCCTATTTTCAGGGACTTTCTGCTACTGTCCCAAAAGAACCTTTTGTGTCTGTGTATGATTTAAAAAAATACAGAGTGGAAGAAGAGAAACCAGGGTGTGCATTGATGGTGGGGCAGATGCTAAGAAACATTCCTCTGGGCAATATTTGTTTGAGTAAAAGGCCCAGATGATCAGAATACTCAAGTTCTCCCAAGCTCTGGTTTCAAGATCTTTCTGTTCTGTCTCTCACAGGATGCAGTCCAACTCTCTCACTGATCATCTTTATAATTTTTCATGGCACCAGCAAGACCTGTGGCGAGTCCAGTGTGGACAGAGCTATTTTCTGCCCACCCTGAGATACCGTCGCAGCACACGTCTGACTGTGCTATTTGCTAGCAGCTCAGATGCTGGAGCACCATAGTTCCAGCTATCTTCTCACCTATGTGTCTGTAGGTTATCCCAATGCCATGGCAATGAAATTGCAGACAAAAGGTTCTCAGCTGTTTGATGAATTTCAGCATTTGTTTAAAATCCATTTCACTTAATGACTGGGGATTTTTCCTCGGACGCTGGCACTTGAGGGCATTTAGGCACGCGTCTGTATTGCTGGGGGGTTTTCTGTACTTTTTAGTGAAGGTAAAGTGACTGTGATTCAGTCTCCCTTCCTTCTTTCTCTCCTGATTCCTCTCCACTTTGATGCTTTTTCTTTCCAACAGAGGAGTGATAAATGGCCCAGAGTGGAGTTTGATGAGGTCAGGAGTTACTATTGGCTGTAAATCCTTCCTGCTTGTTGGTTCAGCAGCAGTCTCTGGCCTTGGACTTTTATGGCTGTTCAAGTGGAGGAGGGGACAGGAGCAGGATGCGCTGCCAGCACACCAGAGTGATTTGCCAAAGGGTTTTATTTGATAGCTTCATGCCTAAAGAAACTCCTCAGAGCCCCGGAAAAGAAGGCAGTCCTTTAATCAGCTCTTTGTTTCTAGCTGGCGCTCTCCTTCTTAGGGAGAACCGGCCGGCCTATTGCTCATGGAGCCATAATGTTAAGAAGAGATCATTAGAGCTCACCATTAGGATGAGATGATCTCTGAACACAGACAGCTTAGATACAGAGATATGGAGATAAATTGCTGTGTTAACATTTGTAGCTGTGTCTGTCTGAATAAGCAATGTATTTACTTCAGTTGACATCCAAGCGTGTGAGGTGAACCTGCATTATTTTTTGGCATTCTAACAACCCACCATATAATGCATGCTGCAGTGTTTGCAGACTATCAACTTGTAAATCCAAGGTAGTTGGTGGCTACCTAAAACCACCTTCACTGTGTTGATTCTGGCAAAAGTGCCAGAGGGTAAAGGTATTGGGGAATGGTGAGCATGGCAAAGGAGCTACTCTGACTTAGTCCCAAGCACCTGTGCCCTTGCTGCACATAGCAGAGCAGGTAAGGAGAAGCAAATGGACAGATAAAAATGTAGCCTAGCCTGTGTCTTTTGAAAGTTTCACTGGCTCAGGCAGCCTGCCATTCTTTTTGCATTAAAGAATTCAAACAGGGATGGAAAGGAAACATGCTTCCCTACAAATGAGTGCAAAATGAGTGTTGCCGCTTCATGTTATCGAAGCGTTTTATTCTTCTCAAATACCACCGTCACCAAGTAGGTCAAGAACTTGTATCTGTAGTTGGAGACCTCTTGAGCAGGAAATGAAGCACGTTTATTAGTGGGTAGAGAATAAGTTTATTCTTTACACAGAAGTATGTTTAAAACTCAGTGGAACAGAAGATGTTTTTCTAAAAAATTTAGAATCATAGTATCATTAAAGTTGGAAAAGAGCTGAGTACAGAGGGATGATCACCTCCCTGGTTCCTGCTGCAACACTATTTTTGTTAGAAGCCAGAATACCATTGGCCTTGTTGGCCACCTGGGCATACTGTTGGCTCGCATTCAGCTGTGCTCATACCAACACCCCCAGGTCCATTTCTTCCACGTGTGGAAGAAGTGGCTACTCTGCCCCAAGCCTGTAATGATGCCTGGGGTTCTTGTGGCCAAAATGCAGGATCTGGCATTTCATCTTGTTGAACTTCATCCCTTTGGCTTCAGCCTAGTTTGTCCAGATCCCTCTGAAGTGCCTTTTATTCCCAGGCACATGGAACACTTCCTGCCAACTTACTGTCACCTGCAAACTTACTGAGTTTACTTACTGAATTACTTTAGTGAAGAAAAAATGAAAGCTTATATGTAAAGAAAGCTTGTTCAGAAACACTTTCACTCTGTAATTAGACAGTTCAATGAAACCAGAAGTACAATGCCACAATAGAAGAGCTATTCAAAATGCAGCATTCCTCTCCATTTCTCATGCTTTTTTAAGCTTTGGTTTTGTTAATACCATTTAGTAAAATCACAACTCTTCTGGCTGGCTTTTTAGGTTTTGTAATGATATTGTTAATATTCAAGGAGGAGGACAGTCATTAAAGGATTGACATCAAAAATGATGTTTATTTATTTGGATTGCTAGGAGGTGTTGATGTCTTCTGTGTTCTCCGTCTTGTCTCTTTAAACCTGCTCGATCATACAAAAGAACATGAACAGAAGAATTTGCCTCCAGAACTTTTCATTATTAATGATGCTCTATGACTAAATTGGAAATCTGCTACTGTACCCCAAGGGGGTGATTAATTTAGCAGACTAGGAGTTTTGATTAAAAGGGAATGAAATGTCTGACACATAGTCTATTTATCAGTTATTATAATATTAAAACACTCTAATCATTGTGGTGCCTAAATTAAGGCTTCACAGCGCGAATGTCACTTCATAGTGCTCTTGTAGTTCTGGCTGCGTGATACAAGTTTATTATCAGCGGGCACCTGAGAATGTATGAGTATATAGAGATCTTCAATAGGAATAGAGTGGTTTAGTAAGAGCTCTGCTCTTTACCTCTTCTTGTTGAAGAGGAAGTGAGCACAGATTTTAAGATGCGATCTGTACTAGTAAGGCACATGCAAGATGCAGCTTCTCTGATGTCACCAGGAATTTATTGCACAGACTTCCTCAAAACTGGACTGAACCTAGAGATTAAAAAAAAATCTCAGCTAGCATAAGAATCTAAGTCAAAACTAGTTTCTTACAGAAGGCAGGTGTCTTCTGAGATGAAACACTTGCAATAACAATTTTGTGTCTTTAAATTCAAGGTTAGGGCAGGAATCAGCAGCAGTCAATCAAGAAAGAAAAACAGCTGTTGGTGCCAACCACGTGCCATTTAAGCAAGCTGCAGAGTCAGAAGTCAGAAACCAGAGCAGTGGGTCACGTGATTCTGTAAAAATGCCTAAGAAATAGCTGTAAGCCATGGTATTGACTTACCAGACCTACTGAAAGATTCCAGGAGGGAATACGGAGGTCATGGGGCACTGTAAGACCAAACAACACAGTGTTCATGAAAGATGGAGTCAAATAGCGGTGGTGGATGTTGCTTAGTGTTAAAGTTTGAAATCAAATCAGATCAATAGAATAGCCCTGTCAGCAACTCAAGTTTTACACTTAAATAGGAAAAATACTGCATTACGACTAAATTATCCATTGACTGACCAGGATAGTAACAGTGAGACAGTGACTGTGACATTTTGAGAGAGATCAGAGTGCTTCTAAGGGCAGCAAACACAATAAAGATAAACAATTTCCATGACCCCTTTGTAGCTTGGGTAAATGTCATATCAAGGCCCAACGTCAAGTCTGTTCTTTGAGACCATCAGTGACCACTTTATGGAGCAGCAGTCAAGGAAGCCACAAGAGCAGCTTCTAAGAGCCAGGCCAGAGGACTGTGCTTAGTTTATAACATCATTGTCAAAGGTCCGCTCTGCTGAAGGGACCGTGATGCAGGTAGATTAAGCATTCCTGCAGATGCAAGGAAAGCTAAAACATCTACTGCTGTCACGCTTGATTTTAAAATGGAGAAGCTAGACAAAACTAAAAGAGTAAAGTCCTACTGTGTAACATAGAGACAGTTTAAAGATGGTGATGGAATCCTAGAGCAAATGTATCCTATTTATCACCTTGCGGACAAAAAAGAAAAAGAAAAAAAAGAAGGAGGAAACTAAGATGGCTAAACAGCAGGAAAAGTTTATTACTAAAAGCAAGAATATATCCTTCAGATAGATTGGGCCTGACAAATGAGAAAAATAGAAAGGCTTGTAGACCCAGACAAGCAGATAATAGGGAAAAATGCAGTAAGAAAGGCCAAAAGAGTTGGAGAAATTTACAGAAAGCACCAAAAAATCCCTAGTAAATCCTGTTTCAAACACAGGAGAAGCAGGAAGCTTTCTGGAGTCTGTAGGACCAGTAAGCAATAACTATGCAGAAGGAGTGCTTAGAAAAGTGAGATGTTTCATGGTATTTGCTGTGGAGGATCATGGGGGACTCCCACAGTGGGATGTCTTTCCTGGCAGGTTGATGAAATAGGGCAAGTGTTACCTCCAGTGTGCACTCCTGGCTTATGTCCTGGTAGCAGAAGACAAACACCAGTTTAACATCCTTTTTAAGTGTTTCCTGTGAGGTTCCCAGAATCCCACAGTGGTAAACCTAGTATTTGCAATAAATACGTTAGCAAAAACTGTAATAATAATGGAATGAGTGGGAACATCAGTAAATATCAGTGACAAAGAGCTATCTGGGGGTTTGCAATGAAAATCATGATATACAGATCTGTCGGGTAGGACTGGAGGAGTGGATGGGCCAGACTGGTGATATAACTTACATGGATTTTCAAAAAGCATCAAAGGGCTGTTAAGGAATGCAGGTGCCATGAAACGACAGCGAGGTGCTTCAGAAAATTGATTAAAATTGGGAAGTGGGAGGTAGAAGTAAAAGGTTGAAGTTGTCACTGTGGAGGAAAGCCACAAGTCTGGTTCTGAAGGGATCTGTGCTGTGGTGTTTGGTAGGCTCACAAACAAGGTGAAGCGGGGCTGCAGTCAGATGGTGAAGTTGGATTATGAGCTCAATTTTTTCAGGGAAATGAATCAGTTTGCAAAATGACCATCTTAAATTGAGAGCCAGGTTAGGAAAGTGCAGATGAAATTCAGTGCAGATAAACAGAAAGGAATGTAAATAGGAAGAAAGAGTCCCAATATTTTTATCACTCAGGAACAGTGGGTTTTTTTTTTCTGTTTTTTTGTTTGTTTGTTTTGTTTTGTTTTGTTGGATATTGGTAGATAAATTGAAGTGATTGTCAGTTCAGAGCTTTCAGCAGTGGTCAAAAACTCATAAAATTGAATGCTAGGAACAGAATAGACTAAGTGGAAACCGTAATTATGCCACTTTCTAAATCCAAGCAGTACATCCACTGCGACTAGCACGTGGTGCCCTGCCCTCTGCCCCTCAGGAAACACATCAGATGTGAAGGAGGAACGGAGCAGGATGACCAAAGCAATGTGGGTGCACAGTGGCTTTTGTGACAGGGACACCTGAGTAGATTAAGACTTGTCACCTTCGAAAAGAGATAGCTGAAAGGAAGAGATTTGATACAAGTGTATAAAACCATATGTAGCCTGGAGAAAGTGACTGAAAACAAAATGTTCTGCAGATTGTTTTGGAGGCAAAGATCTGATAGGAATCACGTCAAATAACGCTCGAAGGAAATGAATTCAAAATAAATTAAATACGCCAAGGTTGGGGACTTCCTTGTCACAAAAAAGTTGTGTGGCATGTTACTGTTATAGCAAGAGTCACACAGCTTCAGAAAGCACTCCAAAAATTCAAGGATGAAAAAGAATACATCAGGAATGATTAAAACACAAAGATGTCAGCTTTGGGTCTGTTAAGTGTCCAAGGTAAAAACTAGCCTGGAAGAATATTCTTCCACAAGCTCATCCTGGTTTTATGCAGTCTTACAGACGTCTGTGCTGCTTGCTGTACAATGAGATGCAGGGTGCTGGGCGAGGCAGCTTTGTTTTAAGTAGTAGTGTTAAGTGTGGCTGGAGAAACATCTCAAGAGTTTTCATTTTGGATCTGCGGCCAAATGGGAAGTAGAATGAAGTTGAAATATTCTTTACCTTCTGCAGTACTTAAACAGGTCAGTCCCTTAATGACATTTTGTTTCCATTTTCTTTTACTTCTTCAGGTACTTAAATATTAAGTGCTGTGTAATATGCTATCCATTATTTATGGCAAGTGTGTGTATTGTACATTCCCTAAGACATCAAGCCATCACTATTGCCCTCAGGATGGGTAAATCACATTGCTAGAGAAGAAAATAGGCTAGTAACATTCAGTGTAAGCCTTTTTCCTCCTAAAATCTGAGATACAGTGAATGAAAGTGTGTTGTGCCAGTGGAAGGAGGGGTTGCACAAAGATCCCACAAAGCATGGGTACGCTGAGCTTTCTAGGGTGTTGTTTGGTTTTGTTTTTTGTGGTGGCTCCTCTGAGAGGTGTCTGTAGTGCCATAGGATCCAGGGTCATGTGAGAATTAGGGTTTCTCCCAAATACAGAGCAGCCCCTCTCCACAGGTTAGCCTGGGTGGGGATCCAGAAGTTGTTTGCTTTGTCCTCCACACTACATATGCAGAGATATGTCTCTATGAAGACAGGCACAGAAGTGAACACGCAGCTGAAAAGAGATCCAGAAATGAAAATAAGGGGCCGATGAGGATGTGTTTTAAGAGAATCAGGATGCAAAATCAAAGAGGGAAACTTCAGGGATACAGAGTCTTAAGATGCATTATCAGAGAACAGCGCTTTGCAAACAATGCTTGTAAAAATGCAACAGGGCAAGGGGAATGTGCCCTAGGAATCAGTGGCAGATATGGGACAAGGGGGGTCTCATCAGTCTCTGTTTTCTGGATTAGTTCTTCTAGCAAAAAAAAACCCAAACAAACAAACAAAACAATCAAAGGGATCTGTAGGCATTGAGATCTTCCGTGGGGTTTTGTTTGTAAATTAAAAAAGCAAAAACAAACAAACAAAAAAACTGTCAGCAGATAAATGCTTCCTGAAAAAAAGAAAGGAAAACCAATCCCCAGAAAGCCATCCTCTGCACACTGAGCAGGTATGTTCTGCTCCTCCCCCTGCCCCCAAAGGGCAGGCTGGCTCACTGCCCACTCCTGCAGGTGAGGATGTGTGAGCACTGCCTGGCTGCTCTGCTCCCTTCCTTCTACTCCCCTGGTCCCTGCAGCTGCTGCTGCATGAGAATAAGGAGGATGTGGCTTTGTGTGAGACACAGTACGGTCTTTAGGAGACTCTCTGCAGAGTCCTGCAGTAATGCATATCTTGAACCGGCAGTGCTGGAGGGCTTGGTGCTTTGCTCCTTTGTTTGCCCATTCAGGGAAAATATTGCAGTTACCTCCATAGTTTTAAAAATGATAGAAGGCAAAACGTTACCTGGCAGGGTGACAGGGGAACTGTTGTGCACAGAGAGAGCGTCCGTGTGTTATCCAGCCCTGTTCAGTTATTCCTGAACAACTGGAGCACATTGCCGGACTGTTCCCTGCAGAGATTCCTGCATCTGACAATCTGCTTTTGGCAGGATTTAGCACTGAAAATCAGCAAGTGTGAGTGAGGCACAAAGTGCTCAGCCTGACGGAGGCCTGAGGATAACCAATGCATGGAAGTGTGGGGAGTTTCTACATTTCTGTGAGAATGCTGCATTCTGTATAGTCTTTTTCAGTATCTTTAATTCATTGTTCTGGATGTTGTTTTAGTGACCTGGAGCTTGCCAAGGTGGAAATTGTTAGAGAGAATAAACCCGTCTGTGAGTTAGTGACAGAAATACTGCTGCCTTTTATCTGCTTTTCCTGCTTTGATTTCTCAAGAGCTTACCTGAGCTGTCTCTTGTCCAAGGGCTGCTTTTATACCTGTGCCAGTAAGTGGTGGAGCGCTCAGGAAGGGCACAGCACAGTGGCAGCCTGGGAGGGAGGCAGTGAAAGGCTGCCTTTAACACTGCTGTACCTAGCAAACCCAATTTTCAGCTGTATGTGTCAGCGTGGCAACTCCTCTTGTTCCCAGCCGGCATGCTACAGGGTAATTGAGAATACGGCTTATTGCAGGCTTTTGTTTCTCTTTCAAGATTCGTTCCTTTTCATTCCTTTCTGTGCTGAGTATAATAAACAGAACAGGAGCTGTAGGCAGTTTGGCAGGGGAAACAAGGTTCAATAACTTTAAAAAAAAAAAAAAAAAAGGCAGAAAAACAAACAAAAAGCAGGTCAGTAGAGAGCTGGAAAGATGGAAAGATGCCTTTGACAGAAGAAAAGTAGAGGAAGGAAAAGAAATATCCAAGCTGCTTCCTCTGCCCTTCCCAGTCAGTGTGAATGGAGGCTGTGAATGAAGGAATGCCGAGACTTCTCTGTTTCCCAGCCAGGCAGGTGGGGCCTTCCTGGTGCTCCCTTACTGCTATCAGATCTGCTGACATCAGCATGGCCCACAGCAGAGTTGCTTGATGGCCCTCATCACAGGAGTGAGGCTGTTCGCTACGTGTGGGGTTACAGTGATCCCAGGTGGCCCAGTGAATCTGAGTATTGCAACTGGGCTCTTAATTCCATAAGCAGCCTGCAGAGAGATCTCTTTTCTCTGGTGGGCTGGGTTTGGTGAAAAATTGAAAGAAAAATGACTGAAGGAATGAAAGAAATGTATTCTGGTTCTGTTTTATTTGTGTGTGTCAAGCTTTTGTGTACATAGAAATGCAGATTTATGAGATCTCGAGAAAGCAGCACTTGTATCAATTCCTTCCCCGGAAGAATCTAATAACTGCCAGGTTCTCTTGTTGACACAGGGAGGATCATCATTTGGATGTAATCCAAACACTAAGTTTTACAGATGAGCCTAAGGCACTGCTAGTGACATATTATCCCATGTCTCCTCATAGTGATATTCCCCTTTTCTGAACAGGCATAGATGAATCTTGAGGCAGATGTGCTTTAAGAATCCCTGTTTCTGTGTTTTACTTGGACTATGCAGCTACAATTCGGGCAACTAGAAAAGTGCTAAATAGCATTCGCTGCCCTGCTGGGGCCCCTGCTCTGCCCCCAGTAGCTGCCAATGGTTTGGACAGAAAGTGTACCTCGTACCACAAGAACGGGGCACTTGGCGCTCCTGCCAGGCAAGTCAGCTGAGATAATCCGCTGCCTGCGACCTCATTAAAACAGCCTGATTGGGGCTGCTAATCACATAAATAAAGAATTAAATCATTGCATTAACCTTCCGCAGGGAAACCTGCCCTGGCAACACTGACAGAATTAGATCTATTAATTATTTACAGGGTCATTTGATAGAAATGTATATAGATGGCAGATTATGAGCACTTGAAGTTAGCCATAAATTATTGCTCTGATAAGAAGTTTTTAATATTTTCTCTTAATGTCCTGAATTAAAAGCCACCTTGCTTTTATCTCCGTAAGACAGTAGCATCATGCATCATTTACTGCAGGTAGATCAAACAAATGCCATGACCCAACAGCAAGGATTTGTGCACTCCTCTCTTTTTGTGAGGTTCTTTGTTTTGTTAGCTGTCCCTCTTGTGCAAGCAGGATTTCTGTAGCTAAATTTGGGGCCAGTTCCTCACCCACTACTCAGAGCTTCTGTGGTGGCAATCACTTGCCATCACTGTGTGGCTAATCTGGCTCACCAGCTATCTCCGGCATTTCCCACTGCCGCAGAGCACTCAGATGCTTTCTGCAGTGGCTCTCCAGTGTTAAAAGTATTCAATTTCATTAAATGCTGCGTTGCATTTCCCTTCTATCTAAGGATTGCTTGGAAAAAAATGCTCTTGAATCAAATGGGATGATAAGTTCATTATTTTACTGATTCTACTGGGCTTGCAGGAATGACAATGGCACTAGATAGGCTTGTTTGCTGACCAGAATTTGAATGTGTATCTGCAGCTAGCACACAAAAGATTTGGGCATGTGGAGTGGAGGGAGGGTGGGGAGACTGAAGGGAAATCTGTCATTATTTATGGAAATATCCAGTATTCATGGAGCCATCTGCTGTGAATGATTTAAGTCTGAGAAGTGTCATAAAATGAGGAAGCATAATGTAAAAAGAAAAAAATAAAATAAAAAACCTGGCATCGCTCAGAAACCTGAATGTGTAACCTCAGAATCTCTCTTTTTAAAGATGGTTTGTAAATCCTCTGCCAGATTGAGAGATAAAGATAGATGATATTTCTCAGGTTTCTCTCCTCACCCTTCTTGGAGCAATTCATTCCATTTGTTCATTTCCAGCTTTTTAATTATTGATCATGTCTTTTCTTTTTAACTTCCTCACTGTTTGGGGCTGAGACAAGGGGGTGTTAAGAAAAAGGTGTCTGGGAGACTGCTTAGACCTTGAAGCATTGAGAAGGTCTTTATTGTAGCCGTCATTTTCTCAGATATCGAAGCATCTGCTTTGTTGCCAGAATTCACATTAATATTAAGAAATTTTATTATGAGTGGGACCCTCATAATGCTCCTCTGGGCCCAGTCACAGGCAGAGACTCGCCTGCTGTCCTGTACTGTGTCCTTTCTGATTGTTCCTATTCCTTACTCATTGATTTGATCATGTTCTTCTTTGCACAGTCAGTACAGACAGACTGTGGGGAAACTGAGGCAAGAAAGAAGTAATAATATGCAGAGCAACACAGTGATCTACTGACAACGCTGGGGACAGGCTCTACTTTTCTTGATTATTTCTCTGGGAACAGAGACATGCTGCAAGTCCTTTTCTTGGGAGCAGCTGGAAATCCCTGTGATAAGTTCTGTCTATCTTGCTTCTCTTATTTTGGTTAGCTTTTTAGTGGCATGGCATATTACTAGCAGGTGCTGTGGTGTACTTGTGTGCATTTGTCTTGCTGTACTTCCTTTCATCTCTATCACTTTGTTCTCTGGCTACTTGTGGCATGTTAGAGTAGAAGTTGATCTTCAGCCGCCGTGGTGTCTGCAGTCCGTGGCTATGTATTTAGAAATCTCCCTACTATTGCTCTGACTTTTTAAAATACTTCCTTGCTTTATAATTTGCCATTAGTTACGTTGGTTAATCTTGAAGCCGTGCAATAGTCCTGTTCTCCATACAGCTTTTCTTTCTTCATCCAGTATTCCAATTCCATGCCTTAAAAATTCCATCTCCAGCCTAGCAAGCACATAAAAATGTGCTGAAGCACCACAGATTTTGATTCTTCCCTCTTCTGCAGGCTTGCTTCAGTTCTCGAGGAGCTTGTGGTTACCTCAGCTGAAATGATCTCAGAGGTAGGTTTCACATTTGATGCAAGATGCCTTAGCTCCCATTTCAGGAGGCAGCATTGTTTTCTCAGCATCCCCTTAGCACAAGAAACAACTCCTTTCTTCCATGTGTAATTTGTAAGCTTTCAGCTGTGGGTTTGTTGTTTGTTGGTTTTTTTTCCCCCCCAATCTCTGCAGATAAAATCTGCAGAAAGAGAACCTGGCTGTGGATTACAAAGTTGTGGGATAATAACTGTAAGGTGTTAGACAGATCATTTATTCCCTTCCTTTCTTTAATTATATAGGACTTGTTCCAGCTACATTCATGCTGAGTAGGATCTCATTCAGCAAACAGCCTCTCAGTAATCAATATGCCTGCGGGGGAGGAAATACAGAGTGCCAGGTAAGGGAACCTTTGCTTCCTGCCCCAGGTCACTCGATTCTCTCAGCTCCATCAAAAGTTCTGTTTAGTCCAGTAATGAGAAGCTGATTGCACTGAGACATCTGTGAGGTACACAATTGTGCTGTCTGCAGCACATTGAAGAATGGTCCTTTGTTTGCTTGGGACACCAAACCCATTGCAAAAAGCAATATTTGCAGCTAATCACCATAGTGATTTGAATTTTCATTTAGCCTTTGTGCTAATAGAGGCAGCTGGAAAAGGAAAAAAAATCAGCACAAATAAACATAACTACTAAGTACTCTCAGTTTTCAAAACCAGGAGCTGCTGGAAGTAAATGCTGATGCCTCCAACTCAAGAAATCTTTTAAATGTGAAATGATATATATGAGGCCAGGAGAGGAACACATTTTATCTTGTTTGCTTAGACTCCAGAATAGATCTCTGAGTCTCTGGACATAATGATTGCTTAGGCAAGTCAAACACTGTATATCACCTGCTGAGCATCTGATTCATTGACTCAGTGGATTGAAGCCAATTTAGCCAGCTGGAATCTGTAATATTGACTTCTATGGTGTGATACTGATCTATATTACCCAGAGGAGTTGGCTGAGAGACAAAGAGAGGTTGCATTTCCTTTGGGTGACAACTTTCCTGAAGGCCAAGGTGGACAGAATCTGTCTCACAAAGCCTGGTTGTCTTAGAAGTGGTGTATATGGCCCACACAGTACTATGAGATTTTGTTTTTCCTGGACTTTCAAGCAGGGTAGCAATCAGGGACAACAGCCTCTTTCTCTGGCTCTATCCCTCTATTTTGAGCTATTATGATCTTATTGCAGTCCTGGTATGGTTTCTCTGCACATACTGACTTCTACTGTGCAGACCCCTGTGCTGATCTGAGAGAAGAGAGATGACCCAGCTCCAGCTTTCCCTTCTGTCTTACCAAAGAGGAGGCAGATGTCACAAACCACCCTCCTTGCTTTTCAGAGAACCCAGCAAGGCAGTATAAGTCACAGCCATGAAGAGCAGCTGGAGACAGGCAAAGCAAGGCAAGGCCCAGCGATGTGAGTACCAGGCCACCCTGCTGCCCAGCACTGTGGATATTAGAGTGACAACGTTACAGTACTATTGCTCGTCATTATTTCCTAGGTAAGTAAGTGACTACACTTTACTAAATCTCTACAACTTCTGTATCTCCATAAGAAAAAAAAAAAAATCCACAAGGAAAAAAGGCTAAGCGGAATTATCTGTTGTTCTTTATTATGATCAAAATTTTTTCCTCTTTTTTTTTTTTTTTTTTAAGATTTATGAACCTCTATTTAATTGATTCATCAGCAAACTGAAAAAGCTTATTGTGGGTTCATACGCATTTCCATAGGCACGGGCTCATTCATTCCCATGCCAGATGTCAGAAATATGTGATCCATGCAAATGGAGCCTGGCTTGTGGCAGACTGCTGCCCGATCTGATTAACATTGTGACTCCAGTTCACCCTGAGTAGGAACAGAGCTTAGGTTTTGCAGAATTCTAAGGCTAGGGGCTAGGCACAATTAGAAACGCAGAGCTGAACTCTGGTGTCTCAGAGGCTCAGTTTTGCTGTGCTAACACTGTTACTGGGATCAGATATGGGAAAACGATGCAATAAGCAGAGTCCTTTACCCACAGGGCCTTGGAGACTCTGCAGTGCCTCTACCCAGCCCTCGCAACTGTTTGCAGGGGTAGAAGGGACTTACCTATTAGCTTGAATTCAGGGTCATGCTGCATCCCTCTTTGGCTTGCTTTTGACCCTTCTATTGCTGTTATTCCCCCTAGGTCACAGAGTACCAGATTGCTGATGCAGAACACCGTTTCACTTGCTGGGTTCTCCAGGGCAGCATCAGGATTTATTTGTTGTTTTGTGGAAGAGACGCTCACTAGGTGAGTCAAGTCCACGAGGCCAGGACCACGTGTCGGCACCTCACAGCTTCCTCTGGGCATAGGGATTCTCTTTAGGGAAGGTACACTTTTTTGGGGCTGGTTGAGATTTTACGTTTTCTAAGGCAGGGCTCAGCCAACCGTGGCCTGCTTTTATTTTTGTTGTTACTAGCATTATTAGGACACAGCTTGTTTTCCAAGATAACAGTGTGGAAAAACAACAGCAGCTTGCAAACTCTTTCAGTATGCTGGTTGCAGGTTGTGCTCTTTTATCAATGTCCTACTATGCTCACTGGAATGGTTTATAAACTTTGTCTTGCGAGCTATAAAGGCAATGAAAATATTGAAATACATCTCTCCCTTCCCTGTCAAATAGACCTTCCTTCTTCTAGTACTTTTCTATCTGTGAGCTGTATTGTAGGGATCTTGTTTAGCATTTAAAAAGCTACTGCTGCACTCTATTATCAGACATATTTGTTAAAACATGCATATGAAAGGATTTGTAATTGAAGTACAGCTTTGATATATTTAATAGGATGTAAAACTGCCATCCCTTTTTAATAGGAGATGCTTTATGTGCATTAGTAGTAATATAATAATGCCTCTCCACTGAGCTCTACCCATTAGCAGACTTTTTTTTCTCCCTTTCTTTTAGTTAATCTTAAAATTTTAATGTAATCTAAACACATTAACATCTTTTTTCTCCCCTTTCTATACTTGGAAGTGCTTTGAACTGAACTTTGTTTCAAATAAGAGATAGCTACAAACATGGCATCAATATGCAGTGCCCCGGCACTGCCTGACAGATGGCCCATAAAGCACAGCATCTCCTTGCCTTGGAAATGGTAACAGTAATGGGAGTGTAGCTGTATGTGGAAGTGAGCAAGCAAGTGAGCACGTGCAAGAATAACCTTGTAAACAGCACACCACGGTAAGCGTGTGCTTTTGTATATTCCCATGTCTCAAATGTAATCAAACACCACAGCAGCAGAAATAGAAAATGTCAAAAAGAAAAAAAAAAAGTCTCTTTAATAGCTGTCTCCATTTTGCAACCTCAGAATGCTTTACAAAAACTCATTACAATTCAAAAAATAAGTATATAAGCTGGCAATCTTTAAATACGCCCAAACTGACCAGTGGTTTAGGGTACTTGTGGTTTGGTGCCTCACTTTACGCACAGCTGTTTTCTGTTCCCTCCAGACCTCAGGATCATGCACTACTTTGCAAGCTGGCTATCCAGAATTGGTAAAAAGTGCTCTGAAAAATCCTGGATGCGTCTCATGACCGTGTCAGAGAAACAAAGGTAAGATTCCACTTGTCCTGATTTCTAGACCATACCCCACTAGCATCCAGCAGTGTTTATTAATCGTGGTTGTTGTAAGAGTATTCACAAAATGTCTGTGATGACGTTGCTTTGTTAAGAAAAGGAGCCCTTTCAGAAAGAAAATCTCTCCACTTTGATTCAGATGCACTGCTGTATTGGCCATGATGAAATTCCCATTGTGACTGTGTGAGTGTACTTATTGCTTTTCCTGAGAACGTCTTTTGATTCATTCATTCGCTAATGTCTTGGAGCATTTTGAACATGAAAATGTTGTGCCAGTGATTTGCAGGAGATAGATAGCTGCAAGCCATGGATGCAGTGCTTTCAGAATACAGCTTACCACCCTCTGCACATGTTCACTTTACTTCAGTACGTGTGAGCAGGCACACTGTGTAGCCATGTTTGGGTGACTGTTGGGATGCTGCTGTTATCCAGGGTGTTTTGTAGGAGGTGGTCACAAGGACAAGACTCTTTGACTCTTCTCCAATTAATTTCTGAATGAATGAATGTTCTCTAAGCTGATAAATAACTGTAGGATGGTATAAGCGCTCTGTCATCCTCCAAGTGTGACATAGATGCAGCTTTGCAGCTTTGTTTATAGAACTGTCAGATTCCAGCTTGGGACTAAAATTTCCAAGTGTTTCATCTATTGCTTTTTTTTTTTTTTTCCTCCTGCAATTTAAACGTGGCTCCTCTGGCCTGCATTGCAGCCCACAGTCATGTCAGTAAAGGTGCACATTTATTCAAACAAGAGGTCTGAAGCTGTGTATGTAAAAACGTGAATATGTTATAAAGTTTAAATTGATATTTCATAACAAGACAGAGAGAACATCTCAATTTCATATGAAGAATAAATACATTATTTTCCTAAAAGCAGGCAGTGCAATTCATTCAATTTGCTTTTGGATATATCGCCTTTGTCCAAGTGGGTGGTGTGTTTTTGGGTGTTTATAAAAGGCAGGATCCACACAAGGTGGTTTCAGTGTCTTCTAAAATTTGTTCTCTTTTGCAGCTGTAAATCCCACTCCTATATCTGCAAACATCTGAATTCCAAATAACAGATGTATTCATTAAGTGTCTAGCCTATGAAAAAAGAAATCCAATGCTTTTTTTGTGTGTGATGAACTTGGTCTGCAATAAGGACTGCTGTAAAGTAAATGTAAGTAGAACCTTTACAAATGAATTATCAAGCCACAAATCAGGGATATTGTCACTGATTTCAGTTTCAGCACACACCAAACTGCAGTGGGCACAGTGTAAATGCCAAGTCAGACACGGGTCATCGACTCCAGGTTTAAGTGAGCCTGGGCAAAGTGCTGACCAGCTACTTTGGGGTTAGATGGGTAAACATTTTTAAAAATTCCAGAAAAAGAGAATTGGCTTTACCAAAAGGATGGTTGTGAAAGAGCTGAAGCAGCAGTCGTGCGGTCAAGACTTTGTAAGAATTTTAGCCTGGATTTAAAACAAAACACAGCAAAAATAAGCAAGCCAAGCTGGCAGTGAAATCTTGAACAAAGCTAACTGTGCCCTGCAGTGCAAGCTCTGTATGAGATGGGAGTTCACCACACATCTAACCGGACTCTGCTGGAGAAAATGCAAATTTTGTATTATCTCAGTAGGTTTTTGCGTTACGTCTTTTCTGCATAAGTTACCTCCTATACCTTTTACTTGTAGGACAAAGCCATTGACCTGGAGCACATCACTAAACACGAGCTGAATTACTGCTTTCTGTTGGACACCGAATGATTGTCACTGGGACTACATCCAGCTACCCGTGATGGATCTCCAGGAAGCCTGACACAGGTAGGAGCAATTCTGCTTTTTGCTCACGTTTGGCTCTGGATGCAGGTAGCTATATTTTCAGAGGAGCTCCCCCACAAGGTAAACCTCATCTGCTGAGACTGGTGCGAGTCACTGCAGGTGGTCCTAACATTTCTTTGTTAACTGTCAGTTTATTTTAAAACATTCAGTCCTTTCTAAGGGCCAGGATAAATGTTCCACAGTTTTAATTCTAGGTGGAATGTTTAGTTCTCTAGTCCTCATTATACAAATGTGTGAAGAAACCATTTGGGCAGAATCAAGAATAAATATGCTTTCTAATCATAATATGTTTTCTCCATGGTAGATGGTACTCGCATGGTAGTCTCACAGAGACTGAAAGCAATGCTTCATTATATCAATATGCTCTAGTGGTTTATTTCAGAAAAAAAAAAAAGGATTTGCTTAAGACAGAGTAGGCTTGGGAAAAAAACAAACAAACCAACCCTCTGAATCAAAGAATGCACAAATGCTTACATGAACTACAGTGGATAGATAATAGACTGTCTTGACTTAAATAAGAAACAAAAGCTCTATTTTAAGCAATTCCCTATGGCCTAGTCTACTAAGTGGCACCAAGAGACTACTTATTCTACTTTTTTAGCATCTGGCTTTTGTTATTGAAGAGAATAAAAGCCATACCTTAAGTCTGATTCAGTGAAAAACTAAGGGACATGGGTTGGCCAAATCCATTGGAGAGATTTCTGACAAGACTTCTCAGCCTAGGAAAATTAAAAAACAGAAAAGATGCAGTTTAGCACGGAGAGGCACATTTAGTCTTGTCTGACACATTAACTCTCACTACCCTACTGTAAATCTTCCCTGAACGCAACGGAAGAGATGTGCAATCTAATGCTTATATTCACAGGAACTTTTGCATTAGTCAAAATGAAGTGCTCTGTTGAAGGCATTACTTTCAGGAGACTGAAGGGAAAGGAGGAATTCAATGTCATTTTACTTCCTGAAGTACAGTCTGGAGCTCACCTGAAGAACTGCAAGTGTTAGATGCTCCCACAGAGCAGAGGTATGGCATTTCCAAAATTAGTGCTTCCCTTCACACAGAATTAGTCTTCTGGGAATTATATATCTCCCTTCCTCACTGACACACACAACAGATATTTTAACCTTGAAACATCTTTCTGTCTTTCCTAAGCCTCTCTGAAACTAAGCCTTGCAATCCCAGCCCTTATCTGTGAGGCTGAGGAACTAGCAATTGCACAGTCTTGCTTTCATAGAGTAATTCCAGGAGTCCTGGCTAATGCAAGGCTCCAGCTGTGCAGGAACAGCCAGAGTGGTCAGTCTCCCCTGGGAAGTATGATATTAATTGCCATTTTAAAAAAATAATAAATGTTTAACTCTTGTCTCTTAACAGGCATACACTACTGGAATAGGCCTCCTTGTGCTGGCAAGCAGATTTTCTAGATTTTTTTTAGAATTTTCTAGATGCCTTAGTTCTGGCCTGTGGAATAAAAAAACGGAGAGGGATACAAGAAAGAATGAAGGAGCAGCACAGGTATTTATGACAGAGCAGAGGGAGGGACAGTTCCTTAAAAGCCCTTGGAGGAGGCTCTCAGACATTGCCTTTAAGGGCAGAAGTGGTGTTTTGGCAGGCTTTGAGTGGCTGCTTCCTCTGTAGTCTAAGTGAATTGTGCAAGGACAAAAACGCCCTGTGTATTCCCTTAGCAAGTGGGTCTCACTTGTTCTCACCAGCATTGTCTTGGAGCTTCTCAGGCTCATTTGTAGGTTCTCAAGTTTGTTAGATAGACCAGATTTCAAAAGTGAATCCTT
This sequence comes from Lagopus muta, assembly GCF_023343835.1. Classification (NCBI taxonomy): domain Eukaryota; kingdom Metazoa; phylum Chordata; class Aves; order Galliformes; family Phasianidae; genus Lagopus; species Lagopus muta. Next base: position 31,867,523 of record NC_064436.1, read on the forward strand.
CTAGCTATTATTAGGGTGGTACCAGCAAGGAGACTGCTCGTCTACTCTGTCTGGGGGACTGCCACCAGGATTGGCCACACTGAGGAAAGTGTGCCCTTCTCTAGAGATGCGATGTTCCCAACTAACATAACTGAGGTCAAAACCCATCCTTGCCTCCTGGAAGAACTCAGGCATTGAATTGAAGCAGTACTCTGGTACTTAGGTCCCCCCAAAGGAGTTAGAGTAGCAGCTGCTGCTTCACCTCCTTCCCCTGTGGACAGGCATGGACATAAATTCAGCTTCTTACCTGTGCATGCACAGTGGAGAGGAGCTGCTGTATGCCCAGGTTCCTGTGGCAAAGCGGGACTGGGGGCAAGTCCAGGCATTCTAGATAGCTTTCTGCTAGTGCTTCCATAATGTAGCACATCCTATGATGAAAATAAAACATGTCCTTTTTATAAACCCAGGCACAATCTGTCTGGTGGGTTGGATTATGGGAAAAAAATAAAGTCAGTTGCTATTCATGCACATGATGAAAATGGAGGTCTCTGGGGAGCCTGAGCAGTTTGCATACTTGAACCTGTGGGTCAATCATAGGAAACAGGGTGGTGAGCTAGCACCTGGAGAGTAATGAGAGTTGGGTAATGGCATCCAGACAATTACAGTGTTGTGTTGGCCTTGTCTAAAATGGAAAAACCAACAGTCTAAAAGGCTATAACACTGATTCTGTAGAACATTAAACTATTACTTTATGCTGATTATATCCTACTGTTAATTAAGGACTTGCATGCTTCCCTTCTTGCCTGTAATGAATATTGCTCTCTGAGTACAAAGTTATCATTGCACAAAATTAATGGCTCTGAGACTGCAGTGATGCAGCTTTCTGGAGTTTGCCCTTCAGCCCTGCTCACCTCACAGAATCTTAAGTGGGCACCCAAACATGCAGTACAGTTGGTTAGGGGCTGATATTAACAAAGCCCCAGACAATGTAATTAAAGATAATTTCAATCCAATTATCAATCAGGTAGGAAAAGATTTGGAGAGATAGCGCTAAATAAAAGCAAATGTACATGATTCAGTAGACCAGATTCCACCCTCATTTGCAGTCCAACCAGGTTGTTAAAACAGAAATGAGGACATCATGTAAGTCAGCACCCACAGAATCATTGTCAGAAATGATCTCATGATGATATTTTGCACTAGCAACTAACATTGTGCATACTTTGAGCTTACTTTCAGTGTAAATGGATGTAAAGACCTATAACTAAAATGAATCATCTTAGCAATTACTAATAGTCTATTATTTCCAATCCACTCCTAAGAAAATGACAGTGAAAAATGAATACTGAAAAAAACCCTACTGAAACTCAGTTTTCTTTTTAAGATAGGTAGGTTCAGACACAGTATTCCCCAGTACAGAATTTAACAAATCCTAACCTGTCCTACCAAGTTCACATTTACCCACAGCCCAAAGTTTTCTGATGCTATAAAGAAAGCTGCTTTTAAGTCAGTATAAAACTTCCTGAATAGCTGCAACAAATAAAGTAAAAATACATTTCAGGTGGCAGAAATCTCAGGGCATGAGAATGAATTGAAGATGTCATGGGAGACATTTGAAAAGTACTTATAGCTCTCAGAATGAGAAATGTTAATATTCCTCCTAAACGTCATATAATTGGTCCAATTTCATGCACCAGAATCATGTGGATTTTCATAGTTTTTGACTCCTAAAAGGGATAATTCTGAGTGAAAATGGCTGTATTTCAGGTAACCTTTTTTCCTGCCTCATGCTGTAAACTAATATTGCAGTTAAGCAGAGGTTGTGTTTCAGCAATAGCTTGAATGGAAATATCTTTCTGAAAAGCATATGGAGTCCTTTGTGATGAAAGGAATTCTATAAATATAAATCAATTATTTTTGGAGTAGCTTGAAAAATTAAATTGTGACAGACAAGTCTTATTCAAACAGTTTTCTAAGTGGCATGATTTTGGGCCAGTCAAAATGTCTACAGAATTAATTTTGTCTCTGGGAAAAGAGGCAGAAAAGATCCAATGCACTCCCATGCGCTTGGCTTTTTCAGACTGTTGTGGGATCAACCAGCTGGGTCAACAGCAGACTTTTGCCAGGAAAAGGATGAGTGCTCTGGTGTCTGATACCCATCTACCAAAACAGAAAGCCACAGGTGATAAAGCAAAAACACACATTTTATTATAGGATGGAGTATTGGAAGTAAATAGAAGGTGTCATGAAAGAACAGCCTGGGCAGCAAAAGAAAAGGAGAACCAGTTGCCAGTACAAGAGTGTGAGTCATAGTGAACACGTAAATGACTAAGAAGGGGGTATCATCCCACTATAAACACAGCAAACACAGGGATGACAGTACTGTAAACATGTAACGAAGTTTGCAAAACTCAGCATTTGGGAATTTCTGCTCAAAAATGCAGAATGATACATGTGCTTTTCTCCTTCCCAGTTACTACAATCACTGAATTATTGTTCTAGCAAATTTCTGCATGAGAAATTGTCATACTTCCAGTCTGCTCTGATTGCATTCCCAGAAGTCCAAAATTTTGTACAACTGCCACAGAGAAAAACTGAAAAGATGATAAGAATTGAGTAATTCTCTGCATTTCTAAATTAAAATATTTGCAACCCCTCCAGCAGCAAGCAACCTCATGGTTGTATTTTCCATCTTCTTCCTTCTACGAAGCACTACAATTTATTACAACTTTCTTCCTCACATTTCATACAATCACTAAGGTCCTCTAAGATCATCCAGTCCAAGCACCAGCCCATCCCCACCATACTCCTCAATGCCGCATCCACACAGTTCTTGAACACCCCCAGGGACAGTGAGTCCACCACCTCCCTGGGCAGCCTGTGCCACTGCCTCACCATCTGGCTGAGAAGTTTTTCCTAATACCCAACCTGAACCTCCCCCTTTCATAGCTGGACTAAATATTTTCCAGCAAAGAATGCTCACTGTGAAAGTTAAATATGCAAGAATATCCAAATTAACAGAGACACTTGCAATAAAGATCTTATTAAGATGTCAAAATTGTTTCAGGATTACAGAACAACTTACAGAACCTCAAGGATTTTGCACTCCCTCTTTCTGATCAGTGTTTGGTCGCTGCTTGGGAGATACAGGGAATACGCATTTAAGATTTGCAAACTTAGAGACACCTGTTAGTGCCTAACAAACTGCAGTCATTGATGGCTAGAACACAGCAAGAAGGAAGCAGTGACATGAGTTGAGAGGATTCAGGACTCACAGACAGATGAAGCTGTTTCCCACCTGTAGGGCTAAGCCTGGCACGGACAACAGTCCGCATTAAGCTGGCACTGAGCTGAGCTCCTGCCTGGTTGTGCGAATACCCTGCTTTCAGTCTTGGGTGAAGCTGGTCTGTCAGTCCAGACCTGGAAGAGAAAAGGACTCTTACACCCCACAGTGTGAAAGAATTGCTGGGTACATGGGTAGGAGTGGCCTCCTTGGGGAGTCAAAGCAGCCAGCTCAAAAAACTGAGCAATCATGCAAATAAACAAAGTAGACCACTGATTAAAATAAATAATAGAAAAAAATAAGAAGGAATGGGGCAGGTTATTGCTAGTGTTCCTCCACAACAGATTTGGGGCAACCTGTTGAGATAATTTACTGATAAGGTGTCATGCATAACAAGGTAACGGTTTGTCTATATTCCCACATTACTCAAGTTTTAAAGCTAGAAGTTCACTGTAAACAGCTGCAGAAAGATCTGCCATAAAATGCCAGATAAAATGGAAGATAAAGTTCAAGGTCAATAAATGCAAAACAAATCATAGATAAAAACTGCAGTAATTGTGCATGCTCAGTGGTACACTAATCAGATAAACTTTCCTAAGATATAGGCATGTCAGAGTTGATCTAAAAAGTCAACAAATTAAAGCTAAAAAGAAAGCAGAACAAGAGATATTGCTGTGACACCGCAAAAATGTAACATGCCATTGCACCCTAAAAACCAGCTGTTGTCCTGGTCTCAGACAGGATCCAAGAATGGCTAGAAAGGGTTCCAAAATGGATAATGAAATCAACTGAAGGAAACAACTGCTTTCTGTTCACAAGTCACAGACAGAGCTTCTGTACCGTGGTAAAGGAATGACAGAAAGGGTTACATGGGAGAAGATCTCAGATGGCACAGAGTAGAGGAATAAACCGGTTACGACTTGCTGACCCTCAGAATACAGGAACCAGAAGCTATCATGTTAAATGCTCAATGTGAGAACTGGAAACAACAGACCAAGAATACATGCTGTATACACACAGACACTCTGTGCTATGTATACCAAAAATTTGTATGGACGCAACATGTAGTTGTACAACTCATACAAGACAAAAGATGAAGGGCTAGGGTAGTAAGGAAAGATGCTTTGACCAGCTTGGAGAACCTCCAAGATGAGGATTCACTAGAAGCTGCAAAGATATTGTTGTACATTTGTCCTGTCTTTATCCTCTTCCTTGCCTGGGTGCTGACTGCTCCCATATGAGATTGAGGGTGGTAAATCCAAGCCAATCTCTGGGGTTTTACCGGGTGCATTTGTGGTTCAAGCACAACCAGCTACAAACGACGGCAGAAAGCCATCCAATATGGCGCCGTACAGCATTTAGGGTGAAAACAGAGATTAAGAAGCCAGATCTAAAAGAAGACAGCAAGTTTAAGGGGATGTGAGCAGATGGACACCCAATTTTGATACACAGTTTGAGACTGCAGCCAAATCACAAGTGTGGCAGAGATGGAGTGCTCATCCAGACATGAAAACAAACGCCTACATGGGTTCCCTGCTGGGTACTAACAGAAAACAGAGCTGGGAGAGAGCTGCTTGGAGGAGACAAAAATGGGAGCACACAGTCTGCACTTCTGCTCTCCTAAGGAAATTATTCAGTGAAACAGTATTGAAACTGTCAGAAATGAACTTGAAGTGGGGACTTGCTTCTTAATTCAGATCAGAATGGTGGGAGTGAAGCCAGAAAATCAGGTGTTTGACAGACCTTCACTGAAGTCAATATCCTTTAGTGCTGACATCCCTAAATTGCCTACTGTAAAAAAAGTAAAAATAAAAATAAAAATCAGTACACCTGTGTCAGGTTTCACCTATTGTGCACAGTCTGCCTGGGTTTATTTTCTTTCACCAAAATAAAAAGCAAATCCAAAACAAAACCAACAACTGAGTGACCACACAAAGAACAGCCTACCCTGAAAACTGTCTCCAAATGGCCCCTCAGCAGAAGAAATCTGAGCTTTGTTGCTCTAGTTATTTATGATGCTGGCAGAATTACATTACTGAAGATGAGAGTAAAAATACGTATTTAAGCATTGCATTTTACTGCATTCCTATCACCAAATGTCTGTGCTGGAGCTGTCTCTGGTAGCCCACGGACCTGTGTTGACCATATTTCTAGAGCTACCTTCCACTCAGCTCGCAGGCTTTGGAAGCTAACTCACTCCTGCTCTCTAATTTTTGTCTCATCACCTGGCTTGTTGACTTGCAGTTGCAAGTCCTCTGGGGCAGGGCTCATTTGTCTCTGCACAGTGCCTGCTGGGCTTAGTGTAGGTCTCTAGGTGCCACCGTACCATGAATGATGTGTAATAATAATTTTGTATTTGATCAACTGCGTTGTAATGGCTCTTTTTTTTCTACTGGGCTTTAAACTTTTTTCATTTGATTGCTTCTTTGCCCTAATTTCAAAGATGGAAAAGAATAGATTTTCTGAAAAACAATCCCAAACGTCTTATCTACAGCTGATCTGCAATTCAATATAATGATCCTTTCTTTTTGATGATTTTTTTCCCTTTCACATTTGAATAATATCATTTGTGTGATGTTACTCAATCTTTCTGTTTTAATTTGAAATCCTATTTTTAATCAATTAGGAAAAATGACCTAATTAAGGGATAATTTAGGCCAGCAACTTAAACATTGTTCTATAAAGTAGCTGCATTTAATGGGAAATGTGCTCAACTACTGTATTGTAGTAGCAAATAATTTGGAAGAATCAGCCAATGGGATCCTCTGGCTGCACTTCAGAAGGGACAGTGGCAAAGCCCATGTCCAGAGCAGTTTGATGGCCTGAGCTTTTATTAATAGCTTTGGTCCAGGTTACTGCATCCCCTCATTACACCAGAGACTACCTCACAATGAGTGACAGTGCCGGGATCGGCCAAATTGCCCTGAAGTGACAGGCAAAAAGCTCCAATAGAGCCCAGGGTGGAGGACATGACTTGTCAGGACTTTCCCAACAAGGCCTATGTGCCACAGAAGGCTGTCAAATGACTCACAATCCATTTTTGGGAAAGCAATTCTGTTTTGGTATGCAGAGGAGACGCTACAGCCAGCAGCCATCTCCCCATCAGTGCTCTGCACTGGAGCAGTGCCACAGTGCAACTGCTGGTAGCATCTGAAAGAAGAACATGCACTCCTCCTGACATCTGTGTGCTGTCTTGCCCACACTTCATTCTCACTGTGGCTTTCAGCACTGTGTACTTTTGCTAGCAGAGTGGAAGAAACACTTGTTGCTCTGCCCTGAGCATCAACAGAGTCTTGAGGAACAGTAACCAACTAAGGTTGCTTTACTGCAGAGCCAGTATTGCCGGACAAACGTATCAGCACATCATTTATTCATGCAGGCTCAGACTTTTTCCTCAGAAAACAGCTCTCCGGGGAACACTTCACAAAGGCCTATCCAATGTACTGACAGAGCCCTCGCTGCATGTTTCTGCTTCGTGACAAAGAGCATCAGCATTGTATTCTGGTAAAAAAAGATACCTGGAGAATAATTGCAGGCTCTGATCATTTCAGTTTTAGACTAATAATTTTTGACACTAAATTTTGCGTCAGCCCTCTCTTTATTTTTTGAACCTTATTGGTGAAGTCTGAGCCTCAGAGAAGCACTGCTACTACTGTGTGAGACGCTGGCAGGAGCCCAGGCACCTCTGCAATACTGCAGAGTGGACACTTCCGAGGAGGGGACAGAAGCTGGGTGGCAGAGCAGTTTAGTCCCCAGCTACCCAGGCCTTACTTCAGTCTCACATGGCAGAGCAAAGCAAGGCGTGACAGCCATGGGAAATTCTCTGAAGCCGAGCTGTTAGCAAGGCCAGTGCTCTGCATATCACCTCTAAAATCAAGTGTGCCTGGATAAAAGGACTCATGGCTTCTGTAGTCAAATATTGAGTTCCCTGGGAGATCTATGTGAGCCGAGTGAGCCTCCCTCTCCTTCCTCTAAGTCAATAGTAGCAATGCATTATCAGATTGTCTATTTTCCCAGATACATTAAATCTAGTTTGACAAAGGTGAAAATGTTAGCTGTTTGCAGCCTGACAGAGTTGGCAAAATTCAAGACTCTTCAAAAGTATCAGCTTTGATTTAAAATTGTGTCATGCTTCAGGAGAGCGGCTGTGTGTTCACCTAACTTGGTGGGCTCTGCAGTGACAGCTTCATTGCATCCTGCAGGCAGCCTGAGCTCTGTAAAGGGTGGTGCAGGCTCCCCATCTCACTGAGCCGTGCTTATATATGAAACATGGCTCTACCAACAAGATCTTTAGGTTTTCAGAGGAATTCAGTACAGGGCACATCCTGCGCTAATTCATCTTACACAGGTGGGCTGAATTGCCCTTTCTTTGGGAGGTGTCGACTTCCCTACCCTTGGTAACCAACATGCATCGACTGCAGGATGCACTCTGACATGTCAACAAAAGGCTGTTCACGCAAATTCCACCTAAAGGCAGAGCCTGCTGGATGCATAAAGTACAGATACAACGAGGAGAGTGCAATCAATATCTGTTTGCCTTAAACCCAAACATAAACATAGCAAAACAGTCTAACCCAGGCTGTGTGTTTGCAGTTTGTATCATATCATCACTGCCAGTAACAGCCAGCAATGCGCTAAGACTTTGCAATGCAGCTGAGCAGGAGTTATTATATTAAACTATATGGAACTGCAAAAGAGAAGACTGGAGACATGGATTATAACAAACTAATTCTGGGAGTCGGTAAGATTCCCATTCCTTCATTTTGGGGGCAGGCGCAAAAAAGCTCCAACGGGTGAATGCATAAAATGCTGTGCGCTGCTGTCCCATCTTCCCTTCCCACCACAAGGACCCAAGCCCTGCAGACCTCAAGAGCAGCAGCTTCAGCCTCATGGCATTCTATGAGCACCACTAATTTTTGAGAAAGATTGTTTAAGACTACTTGTTTGCAGAGATAATGATTGATAGTGATTAAGCGCAAACCATTGGCAATGTGCATTTGTTAATGAACGTCAATCTAGTAAAGTGCTGAAGTTTGAAACTTGCTTGATTTATCAGAGGGTTAAACACTCCCATCACAGCAACCCCTTATTTCCTAAAAGAGATGTGTTTATGATACACATGTATTCATTTGCAGCAAACTGCTATGTTTCCAATGATCCACAGAGAATTCAGTTCACAAACCCCACTGAAATTCAGGAAAAATTTCACAGAATCACAGAATTGTAGGGGTTGGAAGGGACCTCCAGAGATCATCGAGTCCAACCCCCCCAATTTAATTCCCAAACCTGTCCATGTTCCATCCAAATACATCAAACCAGAGCACTACTGCAGTTTCAGCAAGCCTGGCAGCCTGACTTCATGATCAACTCAAAACCCATGAATTAGATGTGGGGATCACAGATCCTGTTGGATTGTAAGTCCCACTGTTGCAGGACACAGCCTGTGGATTAAGGTTTCTTCTACCAACTTTAGAGGTCAAGGTTTTAGATTAAGGGAAGGGAGAGAGAGAGCTCTGCCTTTGCAGGGATCTGGGCTGCATTGGAAACTACGATAGATAGAAAATGCAGTTGTGTTACCAAATTCATACCCATTGCCTTGCACCCCAAAGCCACCATATGCAATGTAAACACAAGATGATCACCAGCAAAATAAGGAGTGGAGAGATAACACCCTTTCCTCTCTTCCCTACATTTTGGTTTTACAGGACTGCTAGCTGCGGCTCAGTGCACCAGGATTTAGCAATGACCAGCCAGTGTGGCTTTAACTACAATGAGTCCTTTAAACAGTCAGCATTACTGTGTTTGTCTTGATTAACTTGTGCTAAAGCAAAGCTTTCCTAACAACCAATTAGAAACCCAGTAAAAATTACATGATACGAACTGTGTTTATGAGTGCCACATTAGTGAGGTACAATGGCTGTTGTACAGTCATCTGACACAGTTTCAGAAGAATCTCTAAGAGAACTGAGTACCAGCAAAGAAATAGGAAATATCTAGATGCTGAAGCCAGAGAATACCTGCGTAGAACATAGGGCTTCTTTAGTTAAGAAAAAATAACCATTTCACAAAACCGTGAAGGAAAGTAACAAATAAGAAAAATACAACAGTCCGTGATTATAAGGACAGGAAAAGCAAGTCAATTCTCCCTTTCGCCCCTGAAATCAAGGAGTTATCCCAAATGCGTGCGTAGGAGAGGACTTTCTTCCTTAAAATTAGAGGCAATCAGTGCTGACTAATCAGCACCAGGCATTACAGAGTCCACCACTGCAACCCGTAAGCACTTACAAATTGCTGTCTTGACTGAGCATAACGATATTTTACAAAATAAAAGCTATTTTCTTTAGCACACAGTGCAACAGCCTGGTTTTTCTGTTTGTTTGCTTTACATCCAGAAGGGAAGGCTGATTTTTACAGATTTTAAAGTTACTTTGAAACTATTTGTTTTCAACCAGCAGCATCTAAATTGGTGTCAGAGCTGATCTTCCATTTGTTCAAACGAGAAACATTAACATCGCATCATTTTATTTCCACTTCTAAAACAAGAGCTGCTTACAGACTGTAGTGCGAACCCTAGCACTTAGGCATCCTCTACACAAGCTTGAAGCCAGTTTCTGTACAGAAACTACAGAAGGGAGCAAGAAAGGCTGCATTTGTGTTGGAGGGTGAGCAGCTTTCCCTTGCAACCGAGATGCGCTGCTTCTGCCCTTCTGAGATGGATGCCTGTCTGATCAGAAAGCCTGAGCTGTGCGATGGGGTCAGCAGCACAGGTGTCAGGGCCAAGGCAGGGAAATGCACTCTGAATGGCTAGTGCCACAGTGCACTGATTTAAGAGGTAAAACAAAGCCAACAGGAAATAAACCCCACTGAAAGAGGATTAGGTGGCTGGCAAGATTATCCTATAAATAGGCCTCAGTTTGCTTCCTTTTAATAGAGCCAGGGGCCAAGAGACCCATGTTTCCAGTGCTAATAGGTCTGGATGAAGGCATTAAGACATTTACAGAGAATGGGAGGCTAAGGGATTAGAATTGATGGGAATTTACAGAGCGTTTGTGAATTAGCATCAAAGGATGTCTGACTCCATGGAAAGTTTGTATAGCAGAGGTAAATGGAGATACCATTATAAAAGTTTTTCTAGTTAAAAACAATGCTGTTATTATTTAAATATAGCTTATTATACATGTATGTTAATTTCTCTCCTGAACTTTAAGATATAGAGCAGACTGAGAATTTCTATTCACTCTTGCTTATCATGGAAGCACAGGGGATATTTACTTTGGTAAGAGGATTACTGAATGCTCCGGGTCTGGGTCTTGGGTGGGACATTGTGGCACAACTGCAGCCTCCCTGGCCCATACAAATACCACACATTGCAGCTGTGTGTGCTGAAGGAAGGCAGATGATAAAAAGCACACCTTATTTCAGGAAAAACAGCCTGCTAGAGGAGCAGCAACATGCTAAGTGCAGAGGGATTATGTGGCTGCAAAGCCCTGTGCGTGCCTGGCCCAAGCAGTACAATGTCCTGAGGGGTGTGCAGATGCTGAAAACAGTTTTTGAGCCTGCAATGCTCACACTCTGTCCTGGACTAATGATCTCTGACCTGAGAACGCCTGAAATCAAAACCCAAACCAGTGCTTTTCTCCATAGGTTAAAAGCTGCAGTCCCAGGAAACGTAGTGTTCATATAATGAAAAATGCTTATCTATTTACAGCTCACTATTGTTCATGTTGCTGAAGTTACTCATGATCCTTCAAGGTGCTTCACACTAACCACCAGTAGATGAGAAGCTTCAGCTCACTGTATACAGAATCATCTCCAGGACAGTAGCATCAGCAGGATTTGTCTCATCCGGCCGCCACTGAATCAGACACTCATCGTACAGGAGAAAAAAGCTGGGACTGACTCCAAAAGTCCTTCCAATTTCCCCTGTGTTTTATTCCAAGAGAACTCTATTACCATTAATGTGGGAGAAATGAGACCTTGTACTGAATGAGTTCAAGGACCTCTGCAGAATGAGGCAGATACTGAGCTCTGAAGAAGTGCAGCGTGGGGATTGATTCCAGATATCTTTTTGCATCCCACAAACAGCATCTTGGATTTGCCAACCAGTGTAAGACACTGACCACTCACATCAGACAGCTGTCACCTGCTGAGCTGATTCCAGCCTGCAGCTCTTGCCCCACAAGAATACATAAAACATCGCTTCTGGCAGCAAGTTTGGGGCATCTATCTTTCTGCACTGAGGAAAGAAACCACGCAGTGGGATCAGGTAACCATAAACTACAACTGCTACAGATGTTCTCCTTCCAATGAATATGACTGCACGTATCGTTCTGACTGTGGCTGCACCGGAAATGTGGTTCACAACATATTCCTAATGGAAACATCCACTCATCAAGCAAAAAAGGTTCATCCCAAAACAGCAGCATTTCAGTGCTGCTGTCCTACTCTGATGCTTCATCAGAGTAAAAGCTGGAGCACCTGTGTTCTCTGTGGGGGTGGGTTGCCTTTGGGGCTGTCACTTCACATCTGAGAGTAAAACCTTCCATGTATTTAAGGAAGCGGGGAGGGTATGTGTGCATTTCAGATAGATGCAGTCATTCATTGAGACTAAGACAAGAATAGCTGTGGTCAGAGGATGCACAGGAAGCTTATGGGACACGAACACCACTGGCAAAAGAAAAATCAACAGGGAAGTGGTTCTGCAGCCTGAGAAGCACTGGCACGGCACGCTGACCTGCACACATCCTCTGCCCACTGCACACAGGCAGCTCGCTGCCAGCACATGGCCACAATAGTGCTCCAGAAGCAGCAGCTACTCACTGCCACAGCTTCCTGGCTATTACAGTGACATTATTAATCATTTCAGGACTTCATAATGTTTTGACGGACAGATAGCATGAGGTTGGATCTAATAACATCTGTTACCTCTATTCAAGTTTTGCATTATTAAATCAGATCAAAACTGGCAGAGTCTCCCCTTTAGCAGATCTGATATTCCTGGGGACAGTCTAAACTGTCCAAAAGGAGCTAATGTTTATTCACCCTTTGCAAACAAATACCAAAATCCATTTGGAGGTCGCTGGAGAGGACAGCGATGTTTTCCTTTGTAAAATCAATGTAATTACTGAAAATCCTACAACAGCAAAAAAAAGAACAAGCGAACCAAAGCTTGCCGTGAGGATAAGGGCCTAACCTCTCTGCTGGCATAAAGCGACTTCGGTCTGAGGAGTTCAGAAGGAAAGCTGTGCTCAAGAGAGAACTTGATTTTGTCTATTCATATTGATTTGCATCATCTGAAGATCTACCCCTATATCCCTATAAGATTAGGAATGCATGGTGCTGTGAAGTGAACTGTATAATTCAATATTTTATCTTTCCTTCAGGCAGGCAGGCAGGAAGTATGCTCCAAGGTAAGAACTAATCAGTAGAGTTGAGAGAATAATTTACAGTGGAATAATTTACTCAATGAATTTAGCTTCTTATCTGCTCAGAGACTTCGCAGCTCTGGAAAGCAGAAGACATAATTGCAGGGTCTCTATTGCTCACAGTATCTCAGGCCGATGGCTGCACGTCAGGCTTGGCTGTGTAGGGCTGATTAGTGCCAGGGCCTTTCCTCCCTGACAGGGACTGCAATTTCCTAACCAGAAGGAACTGAAGAAACCTGAAGCACCTACACCTTTCCCATGCAGACTTGGATCAGCTTTACTTTAGCCTTAGTTTCTTGTTGCAGAAAGTCACGTTGGCAACAATGCTTCATAGGCTCATAGAGTCACAGAATCATTACAGTTGGAAAATGATCTCTCAGATCATGCAGTCCAAACTCTAACCCATCCCCACCATGCCCACTGATCTTGTCCTTCAGTACATCTCCACAGTTCTTTAACCCTTCCAGGTACAGTAACTCCACCATCTCCGTGGGTCTGTTGGCACACAGAGGAGAATATCAAATGCTGACAGGCAGCAGCTAAGCAGGTGATCAAAGGGTCTTCCCAGTACAAGCTGTACACTGGAGCATGTGTGTAAGAAATGAAATGACTTTTTTTTCCCAGTCTTTATATGACTCTCATGGAGAGCAAAATGAGAAAAAAAAATTACATGCGTTTTATCACACTGCAAGGATTATCTGTCCCCTCTGAGATCACCTCCGCCTGTCACGTACACATTTTTACAAGAATTAAAACACTATTACAGCCGCAGAGCACAGATACTGTTTTGTAGCTTCCTAAGAGCCATCACACGTGGGAAACAAGCACCAATAGCCAGCAGACACTGAGTGCATCAGCATTAGCTTCTCTGGGAAGAAGTAGCATTTCTAGTGGGGCAGCCAGCACAGAAACCCCACAAACCACCGGGAAATACTGATGTCTGTGCCAGAGAGCACGACTCCCAGGAAAAGGAACTCACATTGGCACCTGGCCCCAACAGGGCTGCCAGGAAGGAAGCCTCAACAACTTTCCCGTCTAGACATACCATCACCACGTGAGCCATCTCCTGCCGTCATCCCCTGGGGGCTTCCAGCAGACATGCCGGGAAGCGGCTTTCCCCGTTAACAGTCTTTGGAGGAGGCGGCTTCTGCAACTCCTTGCACCATGGCAAAAACCCAAAAAGATTTAAATCATTTGGGCAGAGCCCCAGGAGAGTGTGGGGTAAAAGCCAGCTGGTTATACAGGCAGAGGGAAAGGCAGAGATACAAGGAGCTGGGATAAAAGCAGAACAAGACCAACTGGGTGACCACCAGTTTGCAGGGATCCTACACCCAAGGGTTTGTTCCCTCTGTGTTTGCTCCCTATTGTGTTCCCTCTTCTGCAGGGGAAGACTGACTTAAATTCAAAGACAGCAAATTTAGAATCAAAAATAGCTCTGCTCCTTCTGCCTTTGGCATCTGACTTTTTATCTGTGTATTTGATGCTGTTTGTTTTGACTCAGAATACTAGGTTTCCTCCTCAGGAACTGGGGCCGACAGACCTATTTAATCTTTCATATTGGCCACAGTGATAACTTCTTATTAAATATTTCATGCTGTTGTACTGATAAAGAGCATAAGACAAAACTTGGCATGAATACGATTCCAAAGAGCATCTGCTTAAAAATAAAACACTTGGAAGAATCAGGAAGGAAATAAGTAGCCATGCGGCTGGAAAAAAATGATTCAAGGTAATCAGGTCAAGCCTATAATGAAGTGTTTATAAACAACAGTAAAAACACTGAATGTTTCTACTATGCATCACCTCGTTATTTCACAAGAGCCTTCCCAATATCCATACTTGGTGGTCTATTGCTGTTCCATGGTGCCAGTGTTTATAGGAAACCTATGTACAAACAGCTCCCCTTTGGCAAGGGGAGTTCTTACAAGGAGTCCTAAAGAGCACAGTGGCAGCCAGCACAGTCAGCGAGATAACAACCTCAGGTGCTGGCGAGGTTCCCACAAGCTGACTGGGCTTTGGGTTGCTGTACTGTACAGAGTGGACCTATAGAATCATTAAGTCTGGAAAAGATCGCTAAGATCGTCCAGTCCAACCATCAACCCACCCCCACCATGCGCACTGACCATGTCCCTCAGTGCCACATCTCATGGTTGTTGAACACCTTCAGGGATGGTGACTGCACCACCTCCCTGGGCAGCCTGTGCCAGTGCATCACCATTCTGTCTGAAAAGAAATGTTCCCTAACAGCCAAGCTGAACACCCCCTGACAAAACTTCAGGTCATGCCTTGCTGGCTGAGCACCAAAAGGAGATGCAAAACAGCTTGCTGCTCTGCTATTCAGGGGCCTTGTAGAGACCTCACCTCAGGAGCCTAGCAAAAGATTCTTTCATATGCAACACAGTGACTTTTATCATTTGGGTATTGGCAGCCTATACATTCATTCCAGGGACCTGAATGTGGCAGTCCCTTTCTCAGACACTACACAACAATGTTAAATGCTGACATCCCATCAGTATTTATGTTTCCCATAATGTAGGCCAGTGTGTGCCCTACAAGGGCCTGCAAAGGGCTAAGCACAGCCAGCACCTGCGGTGCCCAGCACCCCTCCCACCGTGAGCTGTGATCCCCTGGTGTGCAACAAACACAGCTGCTGTGTTAAAAAAAATAAATAACTTCAGACAGAGAGCTTAGAGACCTCATACTCACTGGCAAAAAAAAAAAATGAAAGCAGAGAAAAAGCAACCTCTAAGCAATTAATTGAAAAATTATTGGCAGGCCAGGCCTCTGCCTTTAATGATAACTGATAATAGGGCCAGTCAATGCTATGCAGTGGGATAATACAAACACACCCTCTAGAGTGAAAGCGCAAAACGAGACATACTATTATCATAAATAGATTAATTAAATAGAAAGAGAGCATTAAAGAACAGGAGATTATTAGCGTGCAGGCAATAGCCTATTACAGCAGCACAGCTGATGAATGCAGGTACCAGGAATACAGCACACAAACATGGAACCAGAGGGAAGAAAAATGCTTGGGGAGCTGCAAGGCAACGACCTCCTCCTGCAGCTCCTCACAATGTCTGTGTGGGAGCTGCTGGCTTCAGGGCTGTGTGGCTCAGTCAGGAGCAATCTGTGGGCTGGAACCTGAAGGGCACAGGAAAGACATGGCCAAAATGTGGCCAGGCTCTTCCACCTGTCTGACAGAAAGCTTCTCAGCTTGTGCTGAGAAATGACTGAAGCACGCAGCGGGGAGTTAATAAAGTTTCAGAGAGAAACACTTTGAAAAATGAGCCAGTGTCACAGTTTATCACTAATAAGAGTTTTCCTGGTGAAAATAATGCTGCTGTTCCCAACTGCAATTTGTTTGTCAACTGTACGTTTCCCATCAGTAAAAACCTTTGTTATTCAGAAATATCGATCAAAGTTCCATGTTGGGTGGTAAACAACAAGTAACATGTGTAAATACAGAATTTCCTAGAAGAAACTTCAGGAATTCTGTGTGCACAGCTGATGTGACAGTAATCATAGAATCATAGCATTGTTAAGGCCAGAAAAGATCTCTAAAGTCACCCAGCCCAATCATCAACCCATCCCCACCATGCCCACTGACCATGTCCCTCAGTGCCACATCTTCCCTCTTCTTCAACACCTCCAGGGACAGCAACTGCACCACCTCCCTGGGCAGCCAATGCCAATGCATCACCACTCTTTCTGAGAAGAGATGTTTTCTAACACCCAGCTTGAATCTCCCCTGGTGCAACTTGGGGCCATTTCCTCTTGGCCTATCACAGTTACCTGGAAGCAGAGGCAGACCCCCATCTCACCACAGCCTCCTTTCCTTTCAGGCAGTTGTATAGAGCCATAAGGTCTACCCTGAGCCTCGTCTTCTCCAGAATGAACAATCCCAGCTCCCTCAGCCGCTCCCCATAAGACTTGTGCTCCAAACCCCTCATAGTTCTGCTGCCCTTCTCTGGACACACTCCAGGGCTCAACATCTTTCTTGTAGTGAGAGGCCCCAGCTGAACATAGTACTCAAAATGCGACCTTAGCGCTGAGTACAGAGGGACATTCACTTCCCCATTAGTATACAAATGCAAGAATGTGATGCCTTTAAGGGATCTTCATCAGCCATCATTCCTCACCAATCTCCTACAAACTCATGGGGTGCTCTACAACTGGGAAATACAGATGGATTTTCTCCATGCATTTCATTTTCAGATGAAACAGTTTCATTACTTTGCAGCCAATTTAAATCGGGAAAGGTCTTGACATGCAGAGGTTGTCCACAAAAGTCCCGACCCTCCCTAGGAAGTGGAAATAGTGCCATAGGACTCAAGAGAAATTAACAATTTGGATGGTACGGAACTGGCCCTCAAACCCTGTTTCCAGCATGCTCCAACGGGATGGGAAGTGCCATGGCACAGCCCGTGCAAGCCTCATTCCTGGTTTAGGGGGACTTGTGCCAACGTGGAATATTCCTGTGCAGTCTACAGAAAACAGGGACTTGATTCTAGGAATAAACTTAGTGAGGCAGGTGTGATCTGCGCTAAGGGCAGGACAACGTAGTTATAATGCTGCAAATAATATTAATATTTGCACTGAAGCACAGCACAGCTCTTGGGAATTCCACTTATATTAATGGAGATCAGGCAGCTACTCTACACAGCCTTTCATTGCCCAGCACTCCTCACTAGCAGTGACCAAAGGGCTCAGCATCCTCTCGTGCCAGAACCAGGCTCTGCAATGCAGAGCCAGAGGGAAAAAAATGCATCACATTTCCCCGAAAGGTAACAAAAGACTCCCAACCCCTATACACCTGGCTTATTTCCTAATGCAGATTTAGAGCAAAATCAAGTGAAAACATGATTCTATATCTTTTATGAAACACGAATGCTTTACAAACAGTCTGCTGCCACAGTCTATCATTGTTAGTGTCCCATTAGAAATACAGTAAAAAATCAGGACCCTCTTGCACGGTCTTTATGGATACGTCTACATTTACAGAGATACACACACACGTGCTCTCTTTTAAATGGATGTAACTTGGAATGTACATGGTACAGCATAAATGCCTCGAGAGTTTACCGCACACCGCAGACATACATCACACAGGCAGTTTTAATCTTCTCTTTAATTCTCTTTTTACCTTCCGCAGGATTTATGGAAAGATAGCAGAGATGCACAGTACCTCATCAGATATTTATTTATTCATTTAAAATATTAACGTGGGAGAATCCCATCGCAATATTGCCAAGCGGGAAGCACCAGACAGAAGCAGAAATTTATTGCCAAGCACAATATGTGGCTGTGCAGCACATCCCTAACATCTTGCAAGGTCTTACTTCCCCACTTTTTGGAAGCTGGCTGAGGGGGAACCTTCCAGTGCTTTTTGGTCAGGCAAGGGAAATTGATTTGTGCTGATATTCGGAGAGCTTTTTGCAGCAGCTTCTGCCCAGCACAGGTTCAGAACGAGACCAAGAGCTCTGCTTTCAGCCCCTTCAGCCTTTGAGCGCTCAGCTGGAGACATCTCCAAGCAGGAAAGCTCTGCTCAGTGGGTTGAATTCCTGCACTCTCACCAAGCCCTCTTCTGCACCTTAGAAGGATGTGAATGTTTTTGGAGAACTGAGGAAAAGAGTGATGTTTCACCCAAAGAGGGTCTCCAGTCCAAAATTTCTCTGGAAGATGCTATTCAGTCCATGCTCCTCGTGAAGGGAACGCATTTAAAACTGGTTTTCCCCAAATAAAAGCACTCAGAATCAGCAGCCTCATTCAAAAATATTGCTCACAAACTTTAGAAAACCAGTGACTCTATGCTGCCTTGCAGCTCACCCTGGAAAGCCCAGAGAAGCTGTGGTACCCATCACCTGTATTTGCACAGTCAACCTAAGAGCACACTGGTTCCTACTCACATCCCTTCCCCAACAGCGCATTTGGTGCCAGTTCAGCAAAGCTCATCACAGACCTGCACGTTGCTATCTGCAGCTCACAAAAATGAACACACCTGCAGCAGCACAGAGGGGCACCTCCAAAAAGCAGCAGTGGCAGAAATCTGTACATACTCCATTTGAGCAGGAAACCCTTTCACCTAATTCAGTAAGCATGAGAGCAAATGTCTTTCACTCAGAAGGGGGATAGAAAACGTAGCTTTAAGCAATTAACACGATAGCAAATGTCCCTAGCATTGCCCCATATGGCGTGTAATTTAAATCATCTATCTTGTTCTCTGTAAATGCTGCTGAAATTGATACATGACAATTTTAAAGCCAACTGAAGTTTAATTAATGTAAATTGCTTCAGCATCTGAGATTTAAAATATAGGAAAAAAAAATAATTAGGATTGAATCAAACATGTCCCACTCACGCTGAGCCACACAAGGTAAAAGTGAGGAAAAATAAATTACGATGTATGTTGGAAGTGCAGCTTTTCCCCTCAGTTCAGTAACAATGGCTGGGAGATGGTTCTCATTTCTCTGTGTAAGACATGAAAGGTGTCCCTGAAGGGTGCACCCGCTTTGTGCAAATGCCACTTGCAGAGGTAAATCGGCTGGCCAAGGAAAGCTGCATTGCCCAGGGAGCCCAACTGCTCCCTTGGGTCACTGCAGCTTATCTGCTTCTGGGGCTCTGTGCCTCCCCTTTCTCTTAAATACTTGTCACATCTGCCTGCTGTGACAGGACACCAGCCACAGGGTCTCACGACAGCGAGGCTATCGATGACCCAAGGATTTGTAACGCCAACTACCAGCCCAAGCAGAAAGTAAATGGAACTGAAAAAGTGCATCTGCTATTATAAGAACAGATCTGCAATTACAAGAGAAGGCTAAAAACCCTGCATTTGCCTGTCTAGTTATGACATTTTAATTTCAGTTCTTCCTCTGCTTCAGCACGCACATTCTCCAAAATGATACATATTTATTTATCTAGCTTTTGAGGACAGATACAGTTCCCCAAAATAAAGATTGCTCTGAATGACTGAAATGTTCCATAATTGCAGTATCAGTCCTCCCACGTGTACTCTAAACTATAAGTTTCTCTAATTTCCAAGGTACAACAATATGGCCTGCGGCTCCTGTTTGTAGCAGCAATAAATACCGTCATAACCAGTTTCCTTTAAGAGTATGAATTTATGGGAGGGAGAATAAGAGTGGAATCAGCCCAGCAAACGAAATACTGACTTCACAACCTCCTGGCAACACATTTCTACATCTCATATTAATGAAGGTGTTGCTGCTGCAGTATCTCTTATGTGCGGCAGAATGTATTTAATTCCATATTTAATTATTATCATTAATACAGCTAAGCTTAGTATAACAGTTTCCCTTATCTGCACAGCAAAACATGGTTCTCTGGTGCAATGTACAGCCCTTTAAATCTGTCTTGCATCAGGATTGCTTTTGATTTGAAGAGGTTTTATATGAGTGCATTGTGCTGCTGCTAATGATTAATCAGCATAGGCTGCAACCCCCCTCGAATGGCTGCAAGTTCTTAAAACTGAAATTCAAATGAAAACAGTTGCCAGGTTTGGGTTGGTTGCGATTTGTGTTCTGCTTTGGTTTTGTTTGAAACTAAAACACAGCTACGAGCTGCACAGAAACATCTCCTTTAACAACTGAAATGTTTACATTTGCCTCATTGGTTTTTGACAATATTGGCTGAATTTTGCAAGTCCACTGCTGCAATCCGAGAAGATTCAGCTTCAATACATCTGCTGTATGGGTGAAGCAGCTTTTCTAGAAAGCTGTTTAATATCTCGGGGTGATTTCAAAGCAGATGATGGTTTGGCTACAGGCATAGGCACAATGAATGCACACCTACAGAAGCAGGAATTACCATGTGCTCTTGTCGTTCATTAGTGACCAGGTTTGCTCTAGCAAAATGTAGGTCATTTCGCTCCTTCTCGCTTCTCTCGCTGTCAGGTTCACAAGCAGCCATCTCCTCTGTGGCCATTTGCATTTTGCTCCAGTCCCCAGATTTCAGCGGCAAGAATATTAAGGCTGCTGATCATGTGCAGAGGAGAACAGTGTACTCCCCATTTCAAGATGAATGTAACAGCATCCATTTTTGACTAGGAAAATAATCTTGCTTAATGCTGACTAGCAAACACTGACAGTTATTTATAAAGGGGAGAATAGAATGTGGAGTGGCTGTGAGCAGACAGGGCTGGCACGAACACACGAACGTGTCCTAAATATCAGCGCTAGCACTCCTGACAGCCTTGGAAAACGAAAGCTTCAGGGTGCCAGTCCTCACTGCCAGACTATTTCTTGAAAAAGTGCATGTATGTAGGTTAGAGGCAGCGACAGCCCCCTAAGTACACAAGACTGCCGTGCCCTCTGTTCCTATTAATAAGAACAAATCGCTGCAATGCTGAGCATTTGCCATTCATTCTGCCTGGCATGGGAGAACGAGGCGCAGCCACATGTGGTGAAGCCAGATTTCTCCCTCTTCCTCCCCCTAATCAAAACAAATTTACAAAGACAAAAGGAAGGCTTCCAGTGCTTGGTATTCACCCTTAGCCACCCATGTATCACACATAATTAGCAAGTTAAACCTACAAATTAGATGCCGTAATTTGGTAATTATGCCACAATCTGGTACTTTTTAACCTCTTTTTGCCTGAACAAAACATTCCCCGTTCCCTTTTCCCATTGCAAAGCACAGCCCCGTTGTCTGCCCATAATGTTGTTTTCATTCTGAAGTGGGAACTCTGGGAAAGTTGAAAGTATGTGAACTTTAAGTGTTTGCTGGTTTTGTCCTGCTCAGAAAAAAATTACATTTGAAATGCCCACAAAACACAGTGTGTGTACATTTTACCTCAGTCCACGCACAATAAAAGACATAAACCATTTAAAATACAAAACCCAAAGAGGTTATTGGTTATAAAGTTCTTCCAAAAAAAACCTGCTTCTTTTGTCCTGCTGAAACACCACTGACTCTTTCTGTGTGGCGACACCAGAGCTGTATTTATTCAGAGCTGTCAAAGCGGAGCTGTGAAGTATTTGTTCACGTTAAACACACAGAGACCAGACTGAGTCTTGAAAAAATGCCTCTACCCTCTCCAAGGATCTCCCCACAACAAGCAGCGGGTTCAGTGAACCCCCCAGAAAAGAGCGTGAAGAGAATGGCGCAGTGCGGACAGCAGCAGATGAGGAGCACTGTTTGAAGGACCACTCATTTTTCCCGACTTTTTAATCAGTCCTTTGTGAGCACTTCTCGAGTCTCTCCAGTTCTAATCAGCGAGCACGGAGGAGAAGTGGATACTGGATGTATTTCTTCCTGCATTTAAGAATCGCCCCATACACCAGAATGAAAAAATCCCAAGCTTTGATATAGGGGGATGCAGGGAGCAGGAGGAAGTCTTAAAAATTACATGCCTACGTTGGTAACATAAGAGCGGCGGGGTGCCAAACCCTCCTGATCTGCTTATTTCCTGCTGCATTTGCTACCAACATCATCATTACGCCTGGACTCTGACAGGGGAAGGTACTCAAGCGGGCACCTCATTTTAAGCCCATGAGCATTCCCAGAAGGATTAACAGTGCTCAGAAATATTTGGCAGTGGCGCTCACCCTCCCGGACCCCAAACGTCGATCCTCCTCGCACCCCACTGAGCTTCCCGTCAGGACGGTTTCGTTCAGCAAAGCATTCAAAACGAAATAATTGCTCTTTGGTGGCTTTGCCCTCCACACTTCCCATCAGAACACTGGGCTCTGAGGAGCTCTCGGCTCCTGTTGCAGTTACAGAGTTTGGAGAGCACTGTATGAGAAATAAGGAACGCTTTTTAAATACTGCTCATACGAGCAAATATTAACTAACCAGGCTATGGCATTTAAAACAGCTATGGATCTACCAATATCATTAACAATCCAATTAATATTTCTAAAGTATGCTAAGTGGAAAAAGTGACGGGAAGGTTTTGCTCTTTTCATTTAAAGGCACCGTAGAAAAATGCTCGTTCATTCCTGTGATGAAATCTCTACTGGCATAAGTGAATCAAGATCACTTTTCCCAAGTTGTGGCATAAAACTCGATAAATAACTGACACCACTTTCTTTCCAACACTTTAAATGAGCTATTTCCCAAAATGTCAGAAACCACAGTAGGAGTCAAAAAAAGACAAATGATAAAGTAAGCTTTTGCCTGATTAAATTGCTTGAGAAAACACTGATAGAAAGGTTAGGAAAAAAAAAAAAAGCTTCAAAGAAACATTCCACTATTTTGCAGTATACTTTTTTAGTTCCAAGTTAATGAAAATGTGCCGCTGGAAGTTATTGTTTTTTCCTTACACACTTCACTCTGATATCTTTAGATGGTTTTTAATGCCAACTTTGAAAACAGAAACAAACATGGTCATAAATAACACTGCTGTGTTCGGTTCTGCTCTGGCTTTTCCCTACAAAGCACCATGGTTTTAATCTACAGAATTACCCTTGGTTGCAGTGAGCGGCGTTAAGCAGCAGGACAATGCGCAACAACGGGCGATATCTGCTGTTTCTTCTGACATGATTATCAACAACCCTATGGTAACACGAGGGTAAAGAAATATCCACCCTGAAGCCAGTGGGGAAATGAACCCCACACTGAAAAGAAGCTGTCATCTTTGATCTAAGAATTACAGAAGTCTGAGCTGCTTGCTGGGGACTCTGCAATAATGACAGGGGGAGACAATTCCGTACTTGTTTCAAAAGTATCTGAATCAGCCTCCCTGGAACTCGGTGGGTCCTGGGACCCCAAGAAGCTGCTTCCTTTTGAAAACTTTCCCCTCTACCAACTTCCATTTCCAGCAACAACATTCTCCCACGTGCTTTGATGCAGTGCAGAGAGCCGCGAAAGGATAAGCTGCTGAAGGAAAATGAAATATTCAGCTGAGAAAATGCCTTTTTCAAAACCAGTCCTGCAAATATAGAGCAAAACTAATCATCTCCCCTTAGTTACCGGCTTCATCCTCTTTGCCACGGGCATCACTTTTCTCTCCTGTGGCTCCTGTATCCTTCTAATACTCCCAGGTCTCAACTCCCCCAGAATTTGCTGCATTTCTCCTTTGGTCTTGCTCCAGCATGTCAGAATCTCAATTTTTTTTTTTTTAATTCCCAGAAAGCAGATGTAGAATGCATAAGAAAGACTAAGAGAGGCATAGATTTAATTACTCCTTATTTTGAGTGCATCAGTACTGAAACGACTTGGGAGTGTACTTCCACTAACTTCATCTGATTTTGCTGCCGTGAGCTTTTTCATCTCCACTTTTCTGCTATGCCCTTTTCACACCTATCTCTACTTCAGCCCACTGGGGACCCTGGCCAGGGCCTCCGGGCATTCCCACAGAGAGTAGGACTTACATGTTCAACCCCAACAAACTCTCACACTTGAACCAAACTTGGCTGTGCAATGTGCCCCTTGGTGCAAACTGTGAGTAACCAGCAATCTGCTGCCTGTGTGATGGAGAAGCCCTGCTGGGAGGGGAGAGACTCCCAGACCTCATGGCTAAAACATGAAGCATGTCCGCACTGCCAGCAGCATTACCCACTGGAGATCCTGCAGAGCATGGCCTTTTGCTGGCTTGGGAAGTGCTTTTGCCTGAGGCCATTTTTTGTGGAGGCCATGTTTGCGTGCAAACCTCCACTTACAGCAACACGGGGCAGCCAAGCTGATGTTCATACGAGTGTAAACTTACAGCAAGAGGCAGAAACCGCCGGAGATGTTCCAGCGCTGCAGCCAGTCAGTGCTGTGAGCAGCCTCATCTTTTATTGAAGCCCACTCCTCAGAGGAGAGCTAAAAATTCACTCAACGCCTTTGGGAAAGTGTCTGTTTTGGCTGCAGAGAATGGTTCCCAATCACGGAAAGATAAAAACATCAAAATAAGCTAATAGGGATATGCCTTGAAATTCAGTCCCAGTGGACGGAGGGCTGGGTTTCCCGGGGACACATTAAGCATGGCTCAGGGAGTGCAGCACGCAGGCGCACTGGAGCCCAGCAGCCAGAAAGGACACTCAGAACAGGAAAGAAAAAGAAGGAAAGAAGAAGGAAAGAAGAAGGAAAGAAGAAGGAAAGAAGAAGGAAAGAAGAAGGAAAGAAGAAGGAAAGAAGAAGGAAAGAAGAAGGAAAGAAGAAGGAAAGAAGAAGGAAAGAAGAAGGAAAGAAGAAGGAAAGAAGAAGGAAAGAAGAAGGAAAGAAGAAGGAAAGAAGAAGGAAAGAAGAAGGAAAGAAGAAGGAAAGAAGAAGGAGCGCCCTTTCTCTTCTATAATTTCCCAGACAAGTGGCAGGGCCAAGCAGGATTAAAGGCTGCGAGGATAAGAGATGGGCACCAGCTGCAGCAAGAAACCTGGTTCACCTCTCTCTTGCCATGTCCATCAA
Source organism: Lagopus muta (assembly GCF_023343835.1). Classification (NCBI taxonomy): domain Eukaryota; kingdom Metazoa; phylum Chordata; class Aves; order Galliformes; family Phasianidae; genus Lagopus; species Lagopus muta. The sequence continues at coordinate 31,892,561 of NC_064436.1, forward strand.
ACCCTGCTGCTCCTCTGCCTTCACAGTTATTCTGCTTGCCCTTATGAACTCTTCAACGTATGTTTTAACACTAAGTTTTACTTGCCTTTCCTCTTCCTTCTTTCAGGTTCCATCTCAGCAGAGAGGCTGTTGCCTCATGAATACGAGTTTTTAAGGAAAGAGAACTTATATATGTACAGTGATAAAGTTTTAAGCCCATTGCCTAATTTCAAGCAGTTTGTACTTTCTGTTCTGCTAATGCTGCAAGTTTCTTGTAAACTAGTGCTGGGAGGAAGAAGAGCCCTTACCAACATCTTGCTGAGGGAAAGCACTCACTCCTTATACAACACCACAAAACCCACATGGGAGAGAGCTGGATTTGATTTCACTAGGCTCCTGCTAGTGCAGTGCCAATGCAATCAGCTTTTCCAAATCCACTGCCTATTTAGAATCATAAAGATTAGAAAACACCTCTAAGGTCACCCAGCCCAATCATCAACCCATCCCCACCATGCCCACTGACCATGTCCCTCAGTGCCACATCTTCCCTCTTCTTCAACACCTCCAGAGATGATGGCTGTACTACCTCCCTGGGCAGCCTGTGCCAATGCATCACACTCTGAGAAGAAATGTTTTCTAACACAGCCTGAACCTCCCATGGAGCAACTTGGGGCCATTCCCTCTTGGCCCATCACTGCTACCTGGGAGCAGAAGCTGACCCCTCCCTCACCACAGCCTCCTTTCAGGCAGTTGTATAGAGCCATAAGGTCTACCCTGAGCCTCTTCTCCAGACTGAACAACGCCAGCTCCCTCAGCCACTCCCCATAAGACTTGTGCTCCAGACCACTCACAGTTTCATTGCCCTTCTCTGGATATCCTCCAGGTCTTCAACGTCTTTCTTGAAGTAAGAGACCCATAACTGAATAGAGTACTTGAGATAGAGAGTACAGAGAAGCGATCATCTCCCCAGGGCAAAGATCACCTCCCCAGTCTCACACCAGATCCAGGGACCATCTCAAGCAACAAGCTTGCTCTCCAGCATAAAATTTCTTAAGTTTAGTAGCACAAGCGGGTCTAGAAAATGACACTGCCTGATCTTACACTGACAGGAAAGAAGATCACGTCTCTCCCGAGAGCAGCTTCCTATCTACTTAGACACAACTGCATCAACATCTGTGCTGTAATGGTTAAAATTAAACAAGGGAAGAAACAGTTAAGATCAGACTTCTAAACCACAGCCAAGTAACCTGCCAGCACAGGAAAAGACATAAGGCAGCAAATCTCTGGAGATCCTTCCATCCCACACAATCCTACGTAATAGATTTGTCTTCTTTTCCACCTCCAAGCCCAACCCAGCCATTACTTAGCAGTGTTTTTTTTTAAGCTAATCTAACTCACCAGAAGACTTTTTGATTGTATTTATTCAACCAACCTATTTTAAAAGATCATTTAATAAAATGCCCTGCCAGAAGCCAGTACAAATGATTGTGAAATCATGTTACACCAGCACAGCTTTCTTAGCTCAGTACTTGTTGTGCACTGTTCCAAGCTCTCCCTAGCAGTTACCAAGTGTTCCAGCATTTAATTATTGCAAGGTGAAAAATCATACACCAGCACTTTCAATACTTTATGATGTTATCTACAACCACGTAGAAGTTAGATCAGATAGCCCCAAAGCAGACCCTTGTGAGTGGATCTGCCCACTTTCAACCCAACAGTACTCATTTTCGGAAGTAAACTGACTCTAATTCTGCCTATCTGCTGACTGGTTTTTATAGGACTCTGCTGGATTTTGGAAGACAGAAGCCCCATCTCTTCACAGTGCCTGCGCCTGCTTTTGTGGCTTCCTCACAGTGAGCTCCAAAATGAAATGTTTTCAGGCTTTTATTCCACTCATTATCCTGTATCTTTACCAATTAGCCATATAAAAACAGACTGAAAACATCCAGGCTGGCAACACCCCCATATTACCACCTGTATCTTTCAGTAATGCTGCTGCCTTCACCAGCAGCAGGATGCAAAGGACAGCGTTCTATTCTCACAGTTGTGCCATATGTGGGCTGCACATCCCTTTTTTTTACCTTTATTACCACAAAGATACCTATGATAGCAAAATTAACTGACACCCCCAGTGATGCTCTCCCTTGCAGACACATGCCACGATGATTCAATGGGCTTCCCTGTTTGTGTTCTGATCCTCAGGTGGAAAGTGCTCTATCTGTGGTTGTGATTATTTTCCTGGCTCCTGCAGCCAAGTACCTTGGCACAGCCACTGCAAAGCCAACTGAGCTCTGCCAGTTTATGCCCCAGACCACATTCTTCCTACCTCTCCTACAGAAATCAAGTATGGATGATGAAACAGAAATACGAATACAACTTTTTCTCCACTCAACCCCAAAACAGTTTTTCCAATCCTAAAAACACACCCCCATGAGGTTTTTAATTAAAAAAGAAAAAACAAAAAACATTTCAAACATTTTAAATTGCCTTTTGATTGATTTGTGCTGAATCACATTTGAAGGCTTCTATGAGGACATGGGCAAAAATTTGCTTTATGGTCATGAAAGCGGGGGATTGGGAGGATTTGGAGGCTGCTAATTCCCATGATGTGCGAGACCTGCAGAGCCAGCTATGAGCCTAACACTTAGAACCAGCAAAGAAAGGGAAACACCACAGTGCAGCACACATCAATCAAAAGCCCAGCAGCAGGAGACTGCCAAAATACACAGTGCCTAAAGGCTTGCAAACCTAGCCAGTTACAAACCCACAATGGATGCAAACAGAACCCAACATTTCCCATCTCCTTAGCATTGTAGTCTTCCTTGTTTGTATTTCTGAAGAACAGTTTCTACAGAAATCTCCATAACAGAAAGTGAAGGATTTAAAGTACTGGTGACATCTCCTGGAAAACTGGAAAACCTCCTAGATCCCTTGAAATTCAAACAACGTATCTAGTATGCTTTTGCCTATTCTTTTAATTCTTACTAAAGGACATTTGTGTAGATACAGCAGCCAAGGTTAAAAAAAAAAGTGTATCAGCAAGAGAAAAATTATTATTACTACCTTTAGCAATTTGTTTCGGATTTTGTTCCTCCACGCTACATTGTCTGTGCTTTCACTAAACAAGAAGAAAATTAATTAAAAGTGAATTTTTTCATACTCGTCAAACCCTTCTCTGCCAAGACAGCATTTTCAGGCCTCCTACAGTTTCTCGGACAGCAGTGGCTCTGTGCAGTGCTCAAGAAAAGCAAGAGGAGCTGCCTCATCCTGTTGGGCCAAGTACATTGCTGCTGTCACCTCCATGTAGCATTGCTATCCTAAAACTCTTACAGATACACATTTATATTTACATATATATATAAAAATACTCAGATTTGGGCAAGGATGGTCTCCCTCATTTTATTTCTAGAAATACATGTTACTCAGTAATATAATGTGTTCTGCTTTATGGCAAAATGCTGTCTTAGGCATTGCTAGGAATAAGCAGTTTTGAAACACAGGAAGGTGCTCAGGGGACAAATACATGTCTCCTGAGTCCCTAATGCATCCCACCTGCTCTTTTCTGTCAGTCTTTGCCAGTTCTCTCAATATTTAATGCAACACTAGTAGCACCATGTATTATTATGAGGCAACCCCCCAGATCTACTCCCCAAATCCAAAAGTAAAGCTTAAAGAACTGCACTGAGAGTACAACATGCTGCTGCTGTTCATTTTCTCATTTGGGACGATTTCGTTCTCATTTTCAAGCTCACGTCTGCAGCAGCATACACAAGAAATATCCAGCTGTATGTGCAAGTGAGACTTCTCTTAAAGAAAGATACACATTTCAGAGGGGAGCTTGCTCAGAAGCACAAACTATTTAGGAGATGTGCAGTGGCAGCTACGGTGCTGCTGCAGTGATCCTCATATGTAAACTGTCTCCTGCTGAACAGCTGTGTACTGGCTTGCCTGACTAGCTCAGCCAACCAGGAAAAATCCCGCCTCACTTTTCTCTCTGCCTCCATCACCATAAAATCAACTTCTTGGGCATCCTCTTGTCCTTTTAACTCTTTGTGGCTGTTGAGCCTCCCAAGGCTCAAGTCACTCCCTAGAGAAAATGTCAGCTGGAAATCTCAGAGCAGAGATCAGAGGATGAGAAATGTGACCCCGTCCATCTCACACCTTTTCAGGCCAGACACAAATGACTCATTGAAAAACAGAAGTATTGAGCCCTCAGACTGATTATTTGTCATGTAACCAGGAGCTCTACTAAATAGATCTGTTTTTAATTTCTGTTTTGCTGATTTTATTTCTACCGCTTCAGAAAAATGTTCTTGTCCTTCCCTGCAAGTGCATATACATTATTTATTTATCACCCTATGAATATCAATTTGGTTCTTGTCCATAATTAAACTCTGCTGCTCTACATCAAATATACCACATCCCATTCCTTCAAATATCCTCATTCCCTCATGGGAGATGTGCTGACACCAACCCTGCAAAAAATGATGCCCCCTTTCTGGGCACCATTTGGACCAAGGACCACAGCTAGACTTCCTCACTGGGCTCCAACACACCTGCCCCCCCAGGTTTTCAAGTGTTTTCAGAGCCAGGTATTTCAAGAGGGAGCTACACTTCCATTTTTGTAAAGTTTTTCAGGTTTGTCAACTCCACCCTCATCCCAGCTGCATCAAAGGGGAAGAACCCAGGTCTGAAGGTGCTAGGATTATAATTTGTTTCATCCAGAAAACAACAGCATCTGGCAATGGATTGCACATTGTGATGGGAGCCCTGGTTATCTCCCACCAATTAATATTTCATTAGAAGGATCAGTTGGTCCCATTAAAGTTACAAATGTCATGAATTGCTACTGAAAGGGACAACTTGGATAGGAGCTCGTGTGCAACTCAACTCTTTGTGGAGAAAGGAAAACAAAAACAAGAAAAAGGAAGATTTCTTTTATCCCCAAACATTTATAGCCGCCAAAGGGACCTTCATGGGAAATGCACGTTTTACAGATGTTTCTGGGCCTGCCTTATGGTCCCAGTTTGATTAAAGTTTGCTCTTGTGCAAGAGCAATGTATTGCCTTTTCCCTGGAGGTAAGCTCTTCAGTGTCTCAGACATGTCTCCAAATCTCTGTGCACGTCAAAATGGGGAGAGCCCCTTTGCAGGAGCTGCTCAAGGGCAGCTGCTCCTTCCTCCAGTGGTATCTGCAGCCAAAAACATGGGCTCCAAGAGCTCTTTGTGTGGGCGCTCACCACATGAGCTCCTTATTGCTTTCCTCATTTCCTCCTCATCAGTGTTGATTTACAAGCTCTGGGCTGTATGTTATCCATCAAAAGGAGAAGCCCAGAATGAACGATTTCAACAGTTTGCGCTTGACATTTCGCAGCTCGTGCTTTGACATATGATCAGAGAGGGTAAGCAGCAAACACAAAGCTGCAGCACCTGTTTATTGTGAGAGAGCTGTCCTCTCCAGCTTCTCTATTTATGTTCCAGCATACAACATGTCAAGCCACATGGATTAGAAATTAAACTGTAAATGAGTCTTTTCCATTTCCTGCCTGAGTAAGGATTAGCATATTTTAAAACAAGCTCAGGGGTTTTGCACTTTCTGTAATGAAACCTGTTTAAACAGATAATTGATACTCAGTCACTAAATAAACATCAAAGACTGGAGGAACAATGTTCTTTCTTTTTCTTTTTTTCCTCCTAAATGCATAAATTATTCTTCTCCCCCCAGTAATGTGTCTTCTGTGACTCTGCTCATTGCAGTCTCCATGACAAAAGTGGAGGAGGCAGAAAAGCAGGCTCAAACTCCAAGCTTGAGTATGGAATACCAAAATCCTCCAGCAGTATGGCAGAGAGGGGAAAGGGCATCCAAGCAGCACCTCCAGTCCTTTTCTGAAAAAGTACTGTGGAAGATAAGTTCCCATGTCTCCTTCCAGGTGGCATCCCTGAACCAAACAGGCACAGCTTTGCAGAGGCAAGCAAGCTATGGACACCTCTTGCTGGTTTTTTTGTTTGTTTGTTTTGTTTTTGTCACTACTGAGCTCCTGGTTGGATTAACCCTTTCTATTTTTGCAGCCCCTGACCTGCCAAGGCTGCAGTGCCACCCCCTGCAAGAGCCTTCTGTACATGAGTTCACCCAAATAATGCTTTCTACCAAATAACTCAGGTTGAGCCTAATGAGTTTTTGAGTGCATGAACAAACATGATTTATCACACGGGGAATAGGGCACCTGCTGGGCCACCATGTCTTCTGCTTGGCCCAACTCCAATATTTAATTAATCTGTCATCTTGCGTTACATCGCTATGAGGCATGTGAACACATTCCAAGTCCCACATCCAGTGAAGCAGTGTCACAGCTTCTGCAGAAGCCTTGGTGCTTCGGTCTTGATTGTTTCTAAATACCCGCTTCAATTCAAAGGCACTTCAGCCTCCAATTAAAATAAAGTGGCCAGCCAAGATTATTGGCTTGAATACAACATTGAAGCATGTGTTCTTCAGTTTTTTAGGTGATGATGCACAGAAACATACAAATTGCCATCTGACCAGAGCTTAAAATAGAAATAGAAACATTATGCACTTAATTCAAAATTAAGTAAAAATAGCTCCCCCACAAAAAAAATGAACTTTAAAACTGGACATCTCTGAAATCCCTACTAGCAGATGCATACTAAGAACCTTCTTGGGAAAGAGTTCATAAACCCTGCAGGCTAGGCCCACATGCCGTATGGCCAGCAAGCAAGGTGGGAGCTTTTCAGAGAATGGAGATGGATCCGCGGGCTGCAACACTCTGTGTGGGAGCATAGACACAGATGATGAATTTGCAGACGCTGTCTTACTCAGACATGGCACACACCAGATGACAGCCGTGGCAGGTGAAAAAGCACATATTGCCTCTCAAAATGCAAAGAAGGGCTTAATGTGATTTGTGGAGGAGGCTTTTTTGTTTTCCATCAGAAAGCGTCTGCCTTTGTCGCGAATGCTACAGCCCTGGCTGCCATTGTCACTCGCATCTGTAGCTGTGCTACCTTTGGCCCCGACTTAATAACAGGAGAAGAGTAGAGGCCGTAGGATACCCTCACCACTGTTTCAAATCCATCACCTTAACCTATACGTGAAGAAGCTAATTCATTTGAAAAAGAATACATAACAGGACAGTTTTCGTATTGAAGGTGGGAGATCAAAAAGGCAACAGATATGGGATATTCTCAAAAACAGAGTAATATCAAGTGTCCAAAGAACATCTAATTGCTAAGATGGCACTGGACAGACCTGATTGCCATGTTGTATATATAAACAAATTTCAGATGCTTCTATTAACAGCAATCCCATTTCTATTTTCAGAAAGGAACACATCTCCAAGGTGCACCTTTTAGGTACACACAAGAAAGACAAGCATTCTAAGCTCAGACAATATGATCCTCTTCTTCACAGCAGCAATGTATCCTGAAAGTCTGCCTTCAGAAGCACTTAATTTACTGCAAAATATCTTTTTCTTGGTTGTTCCTATGCACAGTAAATGGAGTGTGCTTTACCTCCAGGAAAGCACATACACTATTTAGGAGTGAATTACCACTTGTGATGGTGAAGAAGCTCCAGGAGCATACTTTCATACACTACTGACCAAGCAGCCAGCTAGAAATCCACTAGCATGAAGAGAAGCTGAGCTACAAGAAATCCAACTACGGTGCTTTAGGGATTTCTGCAGCCTGAGGCAAGACCAAAAGCCCATACAGAGTTACCATGCTGTCCTATGGCACAAGCAGACACCTTGCAGACTCACCTTCGTGTCAGGTATTCTCCCTATCAGTGTTGCTTTCCTCCCTCACAAATGAATAAACAAATTCAAAGTGATGTGTAGCTCGTGTCCTAACACAAACGGAAGGTACGCCTTCTAGAGCTGGCATCAAAATCCTGTTAATAAGAATATAAGGCATTCTAGTATAAACCTAGACAGCTAAATTTGCTAGTTTTCTAACATTCTGGATGAAATAAGAATCTGCTATCAGTGAAGAGCAATTGTTTTTCCCCTATTTCTGAACCAGCCAGAATCTGGGAAAATTAACACTTTGTTTTTGACCCAAGGTCAAGCAAGTGTTTAAACACAGATTGTTTTTATTTTATGCATTTAATCACCCTACAACAAAAGCAGCAGCAGCCCTGAAGGGGTTAATCCAAGATGCAGAGGTTAAAACCTGGCTTGCTGACAGATGACACAAAAGCCATTTGGTGTGTTATGCTTTCAATGGTTACTTAAAGGATATTACATACAATTAATTCCCCATAGTTATTTTGCATTATGCTATTAAAATTAGTATTCAGAGATTTAATTATAGGTTGGCTTATTTTTTTTTTTTTAAATGAGCATCAGTTCAGGGTACTTTTATGTTAGAAGGCAGCGATATCATGTTTATTACGTATGTAAATTCTCTTAATTATACTCTAACTAGGTTATCTTACTTATTGCATTTCAATCTCACTAAGAGTCAGTAGCTCTTTAATTAAGTTGAGAGAGCAAGAGGTGTCTTGTTAATTGTAAATTAAATAGATTTAAATAGACAATAGATTTCAAATGGTAGATTTACTTCTAAGTGCTATTGAGGAGTTGCTGGAAGGCCTGAGAGCGACTTGTGCCATCTGCCTCAGTTTATCAGGAAGAAGTCAAGCCCTACTTCTTTTGTTCCAGAGAGATTTCAGCACCCAAGCAGACCATCAGCCTCCCAACTGCTTTTCCATAAAAATTTTAAGACTGAGAAAAATCCACCTCCTATCACTCCAGGACTGTGACAATGTCATGAGCAGTGCAGGAAGTCTCACAGAAAGTGAAGCTCAACTTAGAATGTCTATTCCTTAAATTTATTGTGGGAGATGTGCAAGTAGTCATCAATGTCATAGACTGCCACAGTTCACTTGGAACCAGCAGTCCAGACCACAGCCAAGTTCACCTCCTTATCCACAACTTCTGTGCTTTAAAAAGAGCATCTCAGGGATGCTCTGAATTATAGATGCCTTGAAAGATGTACATTCTTACATGCCTATATGATATTGTTGGCATCAGCTGTGAGACCAATGAATCAGATATTTACATGCCTAGAAATAAATTATTGTTAAAAGCCATTACTTCTAATCATTACCACTAATGTCCCACCGTTACCACAAAAATAAGTGGGACGATTATTCTAAACTAGGGCAAAGAGTACGCCATGTATGTGCTTTTACTTCCAAATTAGAAGTCAAATTGATCATCTATGCCATTAGGAGTTATGGCTCATGGAATTTTATCATTCCTATAATGCACTGTGAAAATGCAATAAGAGGATAAACAGAACGGCAGCTTACAGTAATTCTTTATGAAACACAAAGATATTGAATGTGTCTAGAGTGTATTGATAAACAGATCTATTGTAACAACCAGTGGATATTATCATCACGCTAGTGTTAATCTTCATACGGCCAATTTTCCTCATGGTACATTGGGGAAGCCGGATGCAGAAATACCATTAACCTAAATGGGAAGTGAGGGCAGAGCCATGCCTGGCATAAATCAGAGCACCTTCTCAAAGTCAGCAGGCTTAGAGCAACTCACTCCGGCTCAGACACGTCTCTTGGCATCTCCTCCTGCAGACTTCACATCTCACCTAACACAGACAGAGGGTAGCTCCAGTGTGAATTGGGAACACCTTCGCCGTTTACTGAATGGCGTTACAAGTAATGAATACGGACGTTAAAATATCACAGCTTAAGGTATTTCTAAATGCGTTCACTTGATTTAAAGAAACACTCTGCTTGGAAGGGATGGAGAAGCTTAGGAGAAATAATGCTGTTTTTTTCCTATCAAGCTATAAATGAACCCATACATCAGGATGCACAGAGTGCATAAACTGTTGTGCCTGTAAAGGGCTCATATGCCCTCTAAAGGAAGATACGACCAAACAAAAGTAGTCAAGTGCAGACAGACATCGTGCACGCATCTATTGCTTGACATTGATTGCACAGGGATTTTCCTCTATCAGCACCAATGGAGATAGGAGGAGGGGAAAACACAGATCAATATTTTACAAATTATTTTCAGAATAATTGCTGACTCTTCATAGCTCAGTGGTGGTTACTAGTGAATGCTGAGCTTGCATCTCTTTGGGTTGTAGAGAATTCCCTATAGTATTGCAAGATGAAGTTATCTAGAAATGACTTACTAACATTCAGGGCCACACAAATAAATGGCTGCTTGTCATAGCAGGTAAACAAGAGAGAAACAACCTTGAGACCATGTCTTAATTCACCAGTGAATGCAGTATCTCCCCTGTAGATCCTCTCACTTTATAGGCTTTTATGTACCAGAAGCACAAAATAGTTTTCAGTCTGAGAAATGTCAGTGCCTGGGAGCACCGCTAACAAAGTCCCAAAATGGCGCTGAGCCACAGAAGTAATGAAAGCAGAGTTGTTTTTCTGAGACGAATGTATCATGTCCATGGCTAGAGAAAGCAGCCCTGCTCATGCTTGCCTCTCTTTCCTCCCAGCGTTCCTCAAAATCCAGCCTTTGTCCTTCCCCAAGGGATTGCCATGGGCAAGCACTGCTACCACATGAGAACGTACCTGCCTGCTGTAGGGATGCTGCGCAGCAGGGCTGAGCCACGGCTCAGGAATGTGTCCCACCGTTTCAATCTGAACATTTACATCTCCATAAGAAGTGATACTGCATTTTCTAGACTTTTTTTTTTTCCCTGCCAGCTACAGCCTTTGAGCTCTTTGTTGGGAAGGATTGTGAAAAAGCAACAGCTCTGTTAGACATGTGATTTTCAAGCTGACAGTTTCCCTTTCATTTTAAGGAGCTGAAAAACATTTCTAGTGTCAGACAGATTGAGTTTTAACAACATGACAAACATACCCATTTGTTGAGCTCAAGTCATCACTATCCATCTTCAATTAATATGGAAAAAAGTGGCTTGTATCCAGTGTCAGACATTTGTATAAGTAGCACATGCCCTCACAGTTGGAATCAATGTATGCCATTGATAGATTGGGAAGGATAATTTATGGTATGACACTAGGTTCACATGATTAGAGGAAATCAGGCGTCTTGTGAAAATCTCACTTCTCTCTCAAAGCCCAAAAGTTACTCTAAGATTTATAGCAAAGAAAGTAATAATGATATTATAAAGGAATACAAAAAAGATATTAATGTGAATACCACGCACACACACAAAAAAAACCCAAAACAGCCAGTGTAGAGCACTATAGTGATGTTATTAACAGAGACATGCCATGGACATTTCTGTCTACGACCTGTTCACAGCAGCCATTCTGATTTGATTTTTCTCCTATTCCCTGATAAAATTAGTAGCGGCTGGTTCTAATTTAAAATGTCCCTACAAGATGTGAGTTTTCACATAATACGAAAAGAAAGACATGAGACCAAGTAGATTTGACAAGAAAGAAAACAACTTTCATTGTGAAGAATGTTGGGTTACACACAAAACCAAGCCTGTGTAGAAGCTTGTGGAGCTTCATGCAAACCAAGTGTGCAAAGTGCAAATACTAGAAGAATGAAATAGCATTAAGTATGTAGTGACAGTGTAAATTAGAATGATTATTTTAATCATACTATTGGCCTCAAAATAACTGCAGCTTAAATGTCATTTGAGATTAAGGTTCTTATTTGATGGCTAAAACTGAAAATGGCCAAACTTTTCTGAGGGAGTCAGCAAATCCTGAACTCTTACTTATTTTAAAAGACTTGAGGGTGGTTCAGATAATTGGAAAGAATGCAATAGAATAGTAACCTGTCACAGCACAGAAGTGACAGATACATACCCTAAATCCAGATTTTCTGGACAGTTAACTGCTTTTCTGAGCATAGACAATTTCTAGTTGACAAAAACTCTTCTTTGTACAATAGCAGTGACTACTTAACAGACATTTTAAAATTAAAATCAAATCAAAATGGTGTTTAGCACACATATTTGCCAACTGCCTTAGACAGCAAATTGCACCATCTGAATATTCAAACATCCCTCTTTTTCTCTGTGTCCAGAAAATAAAATTTCAGAATAGAACATTTTGAACAGAAACAAGCATTCTCAGCCACCAGTGCTCCAGCTGATGTTGGCTCTCCCTTTAGGGCTGTATCTTGCCTGCTCCATCCCACTTCAGTGAGCTACCCTGAGGGCCCTGGGGATGAGGTAACCCATTCTCAGGGGGTGTATGCCTCCTCCTTGCCATCCAGCAGACTCATTAAATCAAGAGAATGTTACTACTCTGCAACAGATGGCTATGAGTGGAGTGGCCAGCAGAACAGCCCTATACAGACCTAAATCTTCTGCTGTATATGCTTATTACTGTAGGAACATAACATCAATCAAGGGTCCACCTGACGCCGCACCCTGTCTCCAATGGCATCCACAAGCAAACACTCAGAACACACGATGAACAGGATGAGTACTGAACAATCTTTTCCAAAGCCCACGCTGTCTCTATCTCCTTTCAGCCAAAGGGATTTCCGGAACCAGTTAATGTTTCCGATAATTCAGGGGCCTCCAAACAACTTCACATCCAATCACTTTGTTGCACCCAAAAGAAATTCTGGACAAAATTCAAGAAAGTAGACACCAAGCAGACAGGCTGAAGCAAAGCTCAGCCTCAGCAGAGCTGAGTGCAGACTGGTACTTGATTGAGACCCTTGCGGATATGTGGTAAAAGCACAAAGTGCAAAAATTGGATGAGTGAGAAGTTTGTCATCAGGGTTTCTTGCAATGTGAAAAGTTGGTTTGTCATCAGAACTTGGAGTATTTTTAGACCAAAATGAAATGTAGATAGAAGCATTATTCCAAGAAGCAAACTGTCAGCAGCATCAAAAGCAACAAAAGAACCAGTTCAAGCTACATAAAACGTAACTTTTGATCACACGTAACTATTAAAAGCTTCTGACTGGCTATATACAGGAGAAACCAAAGGGACACTGACCCAGCACCAACCAGTTCCTTGCTATCCTAGCTTTTCTGATTCTAGATGCATTGCAATAGCTAGCGTAAACAATATCGTTGCTTTTCTTTCCCTATTTAACTGCTCTGTCTGAGCTTATCCTTTCATCAGAAGTTATTAATAAAAATGTACTAGAAATATACTAGTGAAAAACCTTGTTTCTGCCCTATCTTACATACTTAACAGCTCAACTGAACATTTGATCTGAGCCACGGTATCAAGTCATGCTGCATCACCATATAATAGATTCTTATAAATTGTGTGATTAAAGTAAACAACAAGTCATACATCATGCAGACAGGACAAACTATTCAAGTCAGTTTACCAATATTACACACCTAATCCCTAATTTGTCTTGTCTCAGTGACTTGGTTTAACATTTAAAGGTGCGGATTATCAGATTGTTCTCCCTGAATTCAGTTGCAGTCCTTACAGCAGAGTGGTTAAGTTAGTTGTGGGTAACTCCATTTAAAAAGACACAAGCAATTAATTTTGGATACAAACAAATGAAACCTATTATTTCCTTTGTGCAGAGGGGAATTCATATGCTTAGTGACCTTCGTTATCACTCAGTAATTACGTAAAGCTTCTTCCAAAGATATGACCTTTTGAGAAACTCAGCGTTTGAGATTTATGAGAACTTGCTACACAGACTACTTTGGTCATCACTGATCCTATTTGAGATACTTGCTTTCCTTTCCTTTTATTGCTCCCATTTGCTGCCTTTCACTATCACAGCCTAGTAGCTGTGATTTTCCTATGACTATGAGGATCTTCAAAATACTATTCCTTGCATTCAGCATGTGACAGCTAAGGAGGAGAGCAACCTGGCTCACAACTCAACCACATGCCTGAAAGACTCCAGCAAAGTCAGCTCCCTGCAACTCCTTCCTGTTGGATGACTGTCATGGGAGCTGCCACTCATGGGGCAACCAAAAAGCAGCTGGAGATGTGCATTTGTTGGATTTGGGTCAAGGCCAGGATTGCAAGTCAGGGACAGAGAGGGAGGCTGTATGAGTGCCAAGAAGCAGGGGTGCTATTATCCCATGAGAGCAGAACATACGCTACCAGCTTTTGTAATGCCTGTGGGGCTGAGTCAAGCTGCCTCTCCTCCTTCTGAGATTTGCAAACTATAAATCACGAATAGGCCAAGCAGCTCATTGTCTTGGGCATCTGTGATGCCCTGAGTGAGGAGGCATGCTGCAAATGAATGCAACATGAAGTCCAGACTCAGGGGTAAGCCAGAGCTCAAATCCTGTCAGTTGGTGCAGTGACGAAAGTTATAGGCAAAGTGCTGCTGTGTTTTTGCACCTCCCTGGTGCTAGTTTGCTCATTAAATAGAGACAGAAATAAAAGTCCTTCTTGACTCTGGAGGCAAACAGTGGGGGGAGGAAGGGGATGGATGCTTCCAAGTCCTCCATGAAGCTGATTGCATTACTATCCTTTTATCTTACATTTTGACAGGAAAACAAAAAAAGTGCATGACACAAGAAATCACTTTCCTTTAAGAAGCAACTTAAAGATGCTGGTTTTAGTTCCGTCTTTTAAAGTTACTTTTTCTCCTTATCTGTCACATGGATGGCTTCCCACTAGATACAAAAAGGACTCTTCTGCTGCTAACACAAAGCTCCTATTTTAGGATGAGCTTACATAAGAGCTCCTCCATTTGCAAGCCCTCCTTCCCTCCAAGCAGATATCTCCTGTAATTATGCTTCACTTCATCTTTAAAGCCCACCTACCGTCTGCACAAATCAAGATTAGCAAAATGTTTTGTGTGCTGTGGGTAGCGCAGGAATGTGAACAGTAACACACTGGGAATTGAGCAAAGCCTTGATGAGAAAAACTAAGCATTCAAGATTTACATGCAGCAGTTGAGTCCAGGCAGGGATTGGTCAGAAATAGCCCCACTGTATGACTCAGGTGGATAACAGGGACAGGCAGCTTCACAGGGAACAGCAGACACATGGGAAAGACATTTTGCTAGAGGCTGACCTCCAGGTAAGTTAATAAAAAAAGACACCCCTTTAGAGAGCAGCGATCTGATTTCTATTTTCACCAAATGGCCATCTCCTATGCAACAAAGAGTGCAAGACACTGGACTGCTCTGGCACCACTGTGCCAACTTACAGATCCACAAGGAAGGGAAGCCCACACTCATCCGCTTCAATTCCACTGGATGGCGTGAATTCTTGTTTTACCAGTTCACATCCTGCTTACAGCATTTTCCATCTAAGCATCAGCATGACAGTCAAAAATCAGTGGCATGTTTTGCAAAGATAGGACAGTGCACCTGGGTGCTCTCTCCCTATAGTCAGAGCAGTGGGGGGTGCATTTTGTATTGCATGGAGTAACACAAGAAAGCAGCATAGATCGGTGTAAGCAAGGATACAGGCAATGCCAGAGAATAATTGTGCTACAACGCACTTATGTCTAAATATGAGAACAAAATGCTTCAATTACAAGTGTAACACCTGGCACTTAAACCAGATCCAGGCAAAACAAAAGCAAAGAAACAAACAAAAAAAAAATCAATCAGATAAATTAAGGCAAACTAACCATGCAAAATGCATTAACTTGTAGGAGTGCATTTCACAGTTTTTATGGTTATGAGTAGACTTTAAGAAAGGCCAGCTTAGACTCTTCAGCACAACACACAAAATAAATATGCACTCAATCAAGTACAAAAGGCATCCATAAAATTTCATTAGTAGTACTTAAATCTAACAGCAGACTGAGAGACTCACAGTTTAGGGCTACTGTGACACTTAGAAATTAACTCCTCATTTTGTCTCTATCCCAGACAGATCTTACCCAGCAGTTCCCTCATTTTGCCTTAAAACTTGCACATACATAGCCCAGCTATTTTCAAAGTAATAATTTGACTGCGTTTAAAGATCTGAAGTCCATAAAGATCCACTGCATCGTCTGGAAAACTGTTCCAATGATTAACGTATGCCCATAAAAAAATAAAAATGCAAGAAAAGCATACCTTGTCTTCACGAACTCCTCTAAATTCAGCTTGTAGCTTCTAGCTCTTGTTACAGAGTTTCTGAAAACTGAAAGGAAAAAAAACACACAAACTATTAGTATCTGGTAGCTCCTTCTCTAATGAAGTGAATATGAAGTACATACGCCCCAGGATCACGTCTTTTAGCTTTCTCTTGAGTGGGTTCAATCCCCAGAACTGCCTTTGGTGAGGTGCTCAGAAAATTTATGAAGAGCCTTACTGACTTTTGCCAAGAATAGGACTTTTCAATAAGAATGACCAGAAACCAACTACTTTCTTCACCAAGAGTAATGGCCTGTCTTAAAGTTTTGTTTCCGCTTAAAAGATAACAGGTCAAAGGAGGATTTGGAAAAGGGATTTTTCTGGAGAAGAGCCCAGGCCAGTGTCTTAGGGTAGAAGACAAGGCTTGAGGAAGAGACAAAACAAGAGAAAACTAAAAAAAGCAACAGTAGATAAGAAAAAGAGAGGCACACTAAATCCAGGAAACTTTTTTTTGGTACCCACAGTCAGGCAGTCTGAACTACACATGCCTCAAAAGCAGGGCTGTTGATTGCTCTGGAAGGTAATGGGGGTCACAGGTTTTCATTTCATCTGACATCCACCCTCCTCCAGAGGAACCTTTGCAGTGAACATTGCATCAAACCAATACATTTCAGCAAAAAAGTTGTTTTGACAAATCACTACTTTGCAGTGAAAAAATACCACTTCCCCCCCCCCCCCCCAAAAAAATCCCAAAGAGCTCTTATCTAAGCACAATTAGCAAAAGCCAGCTACTCAAACAGTTTTAAAAGTTTGACATCACACTTTTTTTCTTCCAACCAACCTGGCAAAAACATTCCTTTACATAAATTAGCACAAAATCCACATTTGCCAAGGCAAAAATATTCTGTTATTTTTAAAAGCAGGATTAAGAAGCTAGCGTAAAATCCTTAAATTATTTTTTGCCAAAATAATGCTGTTTTCTTGGGTTGTCTGAGGGGCATGGCTCATCAACTGATGGAGAAGACGTAATGTGGTTTTCCAGTGATCATCACAAAGCTAACAGAACACTATGCAATGTCCAAAAAAGAAAGACAAAACCAAACAGCCTAGAGAATTAAGCATCTCTGTGCTTTCCAGTCTGCAGTAGTCTATTTTGCAGGCTTTAATGAGTGGGCAGTGATGCCTGCAAGTATTATCAAAGCCCTCAGGGTGGTGCAGGATGCCATACATTTAGGTGCCCAGATGTGAATGTGGGAGCTTTATAATACTCACCTCTTCCGCAAACTCCAGTCACAAAATCCAGATCACATTCTGGTAATCCTGCAAGAAACAAAAACAAAACAGCACATTTACATGATGAGCACCTCTGCCATCACTAAGTTTGATGTTTCTGCACAACACTGCTTTGCACAGTCCTCTTTCATCTACATCTTTTGTGCTCTCAGCCTTACATCTTAACCAAAGTACATTTCCTATTCCCAGTAAACATTATCAATCCAACCGCAATTTTTCTGTGCTCACATGACCTGATGGAAGGATTTCCTAAGCATCGTAAAGAAGCCAGGTACTAAGATCAATCCTCATGAAATATTGCCTGGTTTGTCAATCCCTATCATCATATTCCAGATTCACCTTCTGAAACTTTCTTCTCACACCCACACTGGAACAAGCAAGTCACTAACTAAGACACATTCAAACTGTGCTGCTTCCTGTGCACTCATTTTCTGCAGGATGGATTTTCAAAACCTTTCTCCACGTTAGAAGCCTATTATCACTTCTAACAGGACATGACCCCACATCACTGGATTTCAGTTTCTGACAGAACAAGTCAGAGACAGTATGTGATCATTTAAAGATGCTCACAGTGGCCAAAGTAGATACACAAAAGCAGGGAAGAAAATTAAGTCACATTATTTTTTACTGACATGAGCTAATTTATGGAGATTTAAAATCATGAATGTGAAAAAGGATAAAAGGATGCAGAATCAAATACAAGTTTTGCTATAGATAAGTCTGAGTACTGAACAGATAGTTGTGATTACTGGTCTCTGTTTTAATAAGTCCTATATAGGGTTGCAGGCCTACCATTGTCCAGATACCTTCTACTTCCCATCACTGTGCAATAGCCATAAATCCTATCTTCCACTAACTCCTCTCAGACCAAAAAATCCCCAGAGTAGTAATCATGCCAGTATGATTGTACAGCACCAAATATAATAGCATCTTGTCCACTTTAGGCAACAGTGGAACATAATTATAAACAACAGTGAAAACCCAGTGTGATGTCCCATAGTTCTTCCCAAAAGCATCAACAAATGCAAAGATCTCAGGCCTACTCAGAAAAGCATTAATTTTCAGCACAGAGCACTTCTCAAGGCCAACAAACACCTACTGATTTAAAGTCTGCATTCCTGTGAACCTTGCCAATGGCAAGAAGGAACTCATCTCAGTTTTCCCCCTACTTGAGGAGCAGAGCCCAGTATGGTGAAAGACACCTTGGTGTTTCTCAGGGAAATCCTTTTTCCTTCCCCAGAGCATTTATCCTCTATCTGGTCTCAGTGAATATAAGTCCTTCCAGACCCAAGAAGGAAATGAGCATGAATTAACTGATCCTCACCTATGGAGTTCAAGTGCCAAAGAGCAAAAAGGATATCATCCAGTAGCAGATGGAAAACGAGAGATTTGTTTCTGAGCTTGGGAACCTTTTTATTTTTTATACAAATCTCGTGAGATCACTGTGCTAACAGAAAGGATTTTTATTAAATCTAGTAAGTCACAGTAGTGTCATAAGAGTGAAAAATATCAATCTACAGAGTATGAAAGTAAGGAAGAAGGGTGAATTGGAGGCAATTACAAAATGTTAATTTGGCAGCAAAGGAACAACTTTTTAAGGGAAGAACAATATAAGGATGACAAACACAAAAAGAATAAAAACCATAGCAGGAGCTTACCAAAGAAATCATGCAAGAATTAGTTGGCAGCTTTCTCTAAAAAGATAACTCATTTTTTAGATAAAGGGCATTCAGGAATGGAGTCTAGTCAAACTTCAATAAAGCACTGGTTATAATGCCACAAGGGAAATACACTAAATTCAGAAAATGAGGACTACCAGAGGGACTGAAAGTAGCTACAAATCCACTAAGAAGACAGAAGGCAATGGATTTCACTGGAGACAGATGAACCAGTCTGGAAGGTGAAAACAAACAGGCAGGAGAGGGGGCAGCTATGAACTAGGGCTACAAAAATGACAAAGCTGGTGGCCAGCTCAGTTTAGAAGAAAACTAACTTCCTATGTTATATGCAGCAAAACAGAAGTTGAGGAAGTCCGCAACTTCTTCTCAGCTCACAGAAAATTCCAAAGATGGTTTTTCAAAACAGTGTTAACTTAAAGATGGCTGGATCTGTCTCCGTTATACATAAGTTTAGTCAGAAAGCAGGATGGCTTCTAACAGGAAAGGTACTGATTTCTAGCACACCCCTGCAGCAGAGATAAATAGGATATAATAAATGCAGATTGGGAAAGCAATGATTGCACCTGTCTTCTCCATTCCAATATATCATTTCTCTTAAACTGTGGAACAAGAAGCACTACCTCTGATTTCTGAAATACAGTCCAGTTGCGACATGACTTTCTCCAAACACATTTAGACACAAATATTATCAATTGTTTTAAACTCGTGTTCCTGCTGATAAAGAAAGCCTTTCAGTTGTAATTACACATGGATATTTAAGCCAAGAGAAAAAGCGTATCAGCATGAAGACACCCTGTTCTCAGTACAAACATATGCAACTAAGGCTGAGGCAAACTGCATCAGCAGTTGTGCACACAACTGCTCAAATCTGAGGGGGAAAGCCTCTCACGAAGCCATTGCTCCCCCACTGATCCCTCAGTCCTGAGCTGCTCTGTGAGCCCTGCCAAACTCTGCCCAACAGTGAACATAAAAACAAGACTGATAGCTCTACTGGGAACTGGAAAACAGAAAACTCAATAAAGATATTAGTCTGATGGAACAATATAATCTCTGTTCCTTGCTAATCTTTCCAGGTTTCATGTGCTATAGAGCAATTGGCTCTCATTTTCCTCCAAGAGATAAGGCGCTTATCAATGCCTCTCCCTTTGCAGGCATTTCCACTATGCTATAGGCACCTACCTTTAGTATATTTTTTTTCTTTCAAAGATACTCTAACTCATGCACATCCAGTTGAACTTTCAGCAAATGTTCTTAGCTTCAAAATCTATCTTCATAAAGGACATTTACACTGAAAAACATACTACTTCTTTCAAATATAGTAGCCAGTTTAACAAAAGATGTGTTTAGCTGCCAACACATTTTGACCATCAAATAGTACTGCCAACAAGATTCCAGGCTGCAGAAGGTTATCTCTTGAGGCATGCAAGTTGAAGAAGCTGCATGGTTACCCAGACAAAGATCCAGAATATGGTTGGAGTTCCCTCATATACACACTCAACCACTCAGAGGAAAAGCTTTGAAGTACTGGTCACCAGATTTTCAGTAGTTCAGACAGGCTTTCACAGCAAAAAATACTTTTTCCATTGCAGAGAACATGAACTCCTCTAATG
Organism: Lagopus muta; assembly: GCF_023343835.1. Taxonomy (NCBI): domain Eukaryota; kingdom Metazoa; phylum Chordata; class Aves; order Galliformes; family Phasianidae; genus Lagopus; species Lagopus muta. Next base: position 31,913,079 of record NC_064436.1, read on the forward strand.
CTGTACATGGACACAGAATTTAAAACAAACCAAAAAGAACTGAGGCAACTAACAAGAAAAAAATCTAGTGTTTTGAACTTCATCTCTTAGGAAAAGTTTGGGCTACTTTCAAACTTGCAGTAGTAAAACAGTGCAATAATCCTCCTTGGATGTGTAAGGCACAGCAGAAAGTTCAGATGCCAGCACTCATTTCCTGCTTCATTGCATAGGCGTTGCTTCATTTCTTGCCATTTATGAAATTTTTCCCCATACATTTTGATGGTTTCCTCATGACCAAATCTTCAGAGAAGCTGGTAAAAATGTCCTGACTCAAAAACTCATCCTCATGAAATGTGAAGTTTTAAAGAAAATAAATAAATCAATTTCCATCCAAGAAAATGTCACTTTTGACAGGATGCACAGCTATTTCTATTAACTCAAAATACTTCTAAATAAATTCTAAGGACTTTCTGCTTTCAAAAGACTGAAGAATAGAAAATTGGGTTGTCTTTCATATGTTTGTACCTGGATAAAATCAAGAAAGGCCAAGAGGAGAAGGGGAAGCACCGACTAACTCCCCTCCCTCTCACACAATGGGTTTCATGCAAATATTGACAGAAGCTAGAGGAAGAAAATTATTGGTAACTTGTAACACTGAAATTTTCACTATTAGCCACTATGAAGGCACAGAATTAAATGCATCCTACTTACTATGCTATCCATTTTCCAAAACCAGGTAAGTATTGATAAGTCATGTAAAAAAGGAAGCAACAAAGCAAAGACACATACAAATGCTTAAATATTTCATTAACAGCATAGAAAAAATTAGAGTGTGAGCTTCTCTACAATGAAAGGACACAGAAGATAAGAAGGGGATGCCCAGGCGGAGGAGAAACACCACTTCCTCCGTTTCTCCCTTCGTCTGCAAACACACTTAGCAAGCAGTAGTGATGCATCTAAGAACACAACAGAAGACATAAATGCTGAATTCCAACACAGTTGTTGCATCCTGGGCTAATTCAAAACACACACTTTGTGGCTCATGACAATGTATGACACTGCCATACACAGGGCAGAAATAGTGCTGGTGCTGATTCTTGAGGATGGCCAGCAGAAATCAGCTTTTCTCCATGGCATAACTTGTGATTTTGTGACATGCTGTTCCTGAATATGCTGTTTCACCACATTCGAATGGCTCAGTCATGTTGAACCTTGATCAATACTAAGAGGGACTTACTACCTGCCTCAGTGTCTTTCACCTGCGCTGCTGCCAAGCCAATACTTCGTGCTCTTTTCCCACTCCTTCAGAGAAAATTCCTGCTTCTTCAAGTGCTTGCTAAGTACTAAAGGAAAACTCAATTGGTCTGAGAATAGAAGGGAAGATAATATTTGTCCAATGAGGATACTGTTTGAAATTCCCATTTTTGAAAGAGCTCAGCTGCTCTGCACAGTAAGAACTGAAGAGCAGAGTCCTCTTGGAAGTTTTGCCCCTAATGCTATAGAAATAAACAAACCAAATCCCTGTATATTTTGTGTGCTTTATTTTTTGCTACCGATTTCATGGGAAACACATTTAGACCAGATTGGATCTTTTTATTTTCAATTCCATCAATTTCTTTTATTATATAATAGTCTGTGGCACCAGCAGAATTTTCCCTGATGGCCACATGAGTTGGACAGAGCTTGCTATTTTCAGTTCTGCCTACTACTATCATCCCAGGGAAACAGAGTCCTGCATTCTCATTTAAGCCAGGCATAGAAACAAGGGTGTTATCATGGGAAAGAACAGATCTGTTCCTCCTGTTTTCTGCCACAAGCACACTTTGGTAGATCTCCACCCCTTTGCCTGCCAAAGGTAGTCGGCTACCTCTGGTTGGTCTCAGTGAATTGACAAGGGAAAGTCAGGAAGAGACCCAAGGCATCTACCAAACCCTCCCTCCGCTTAGATTAACTACTGTGGTCCATTGCAGGTGAAGTAGGTCTTCACTGACACTTTCATTTCCTTCCCACTCCAAATCACTCTTAAGAGTTAAACTTTCTCTGCCAAAGTACAGATTAACATGCTGAAAGGACTGACTCTGATGGGATGGAAACATCAGGTTTATCTTCCAAGTCCCAAATGCTATTCCCCAGCATGTATTTGCAAACTGGCAGTTCCGTAAGAGCGAAAGATGCCCTGAGAAGCGCGCGTGCGATAATCACAGTGTAATCACTGCTGATGAAACTTGATGTTCCTTCCATAATCGCTGTAATTTTAAGTGGATTGAGTGCCATTTAAGTGACAAGAGTGTTATGATGGATGAAATATATGCTTCCAAAGTTATATCAGCCTCTTTGACATTCATGGAATGGAATGCTTAGTGGCATTTCGTGTTTGTAAATCTTTAGAAATAAGTTAAATATGTTAATTACCACTGGAAAAATCTCTCAAGCTGAAGTACTCAATGACTGTATCACAGTTGTTGCTAGTGCTATCTTCTCTTCTTCCTAGACACTGAGCAAGCATGACATCTCAAATCAGTGATCACACTCAGGATTTGCATTTGTTTGGATGTTAGTTCTTCCAGGTAAGCCAGTAGGCTGGCAACCAGCTCACACTGGCTGCTCTTTTCCTTGCCCACATTTTGAGCATCCTGAGCTGTGGGCTCAAACTATCACACACCTCTCCTTGCTGCATCAGCTTGTCTGGGACTAGGATCTGGGACCAGGATCAGTGAGATGGTTGTGTTACATCAATTCACGCTCCAAAAAACAGGATCAGGAATGGTGAGATGTTGAGCATCATCTGATGGCGGCCTGTGACGTGCTGGAGTCAAAACAGGCGGCAGTTTGAGGCTAGTGTTACTGATGGCATCACGCACTGTCAGATTTGAGATATATTTTCCTGCATACAACCAAAAAATGAAGAGAAACCACCCATGAGCCAACCTGTGAGGAACGGCTTCCCATTCCTGCCCTGCTTCTCCAGCAGACCCTAAATAATGCATTTACACTCCAGAAGTTTCCTGCCTAGAAATAGAAAATCATGGGGTAGTGACTCTGAGCCAGGAACAAAAGTCACCAAAACAGGGGAAGCAATAACAGTATTAATTTTCGGCACCTTGGCAACAATTTCGAAAATTATCCATGTGAGAATTACAAGCAGTGAACAACAGGTTAAGGCAATTGACTTCTTTAGAACTTAAAAAGTCGTCTGAAAGTGATGGGATATTACTTAAGCATTTTTGAAACAGGCAAAAATATCAAAATGAAGTAGAACATTGTGTACATTAAATCTTCACAGACCCTCAGTGATTATTTTCTCTCCCTGCACAACCAGGTTCTGCAGAAAGCAAAATTACTTCATTTTACAAAACCGGTACTCCCAATTTCTTATTTTCAAGTAAAGTTAAAAAAAAAAAAAAAGAATGCTAAGAGAGGGCATTAGCCTGAGAGTACAGAATGTCTGACTGGTGTATCAGTCTGCTAATTCGATTCTCTTCATATTAAGAAATTATCCTCAGCAATACGAGACAGGACTGCCCATTCCCTAGCAGGATAAGGGAGCCAGGACAAGACCCTAATCCATTTCAAAGCAGCAGATCAGGCACTGACCAGAAACACAGTACATCAAAGCCAACGCATCATTACTGCACAAAGTGACTGAAACTCATGAAATGAACATTAATAAGTTATTAATAAGCACTTATTATTTGTTCCCTTGTCAGCAGTTGTTAATTGCAAATTACAAGCTGTGATTCTGATTTTTGTGACTCAAGCTGGAGCACTCACTTGCCAGCAGCCTCATTAAATGCAGGCATGCTCCAGGCAGGCAACAGAGCCCAGGCGTAAGGCATGAGCTGGAGACAAGGCCTCTGATACAGGACAGTGACTGAAAGGGATCCTGTATTTCATTGCCAAACCATGTGCTTCACCTTAAACATGAGCCCATTCTTAATTTTAAGCATATGCTCAAGTGCTATGCTGAATGAAAGTCTACAATACCATACTGAAAACTCTTAAGTGTGTTACATTAAAGCAGCTTCATTGATACTGAGAAGATTTTTGTATCCTGAAGTTAACTGCTCATGAGGATGTTTGCAGGATTGGGTCCTACCCAATTCCAGGCCAATGACAGATCTGTAATGTTGATACTGCTTTTGGAATATTTTTCTTGTAGGCTGAATGCATTTCCATCAGATATAGACTACATTTTACGAGCAAAGTATTGGCCTCTTTGATATGAAGGAAAACCCTCTGGGCTGTATCATTCTCCTTAATAAAATAAACTAAGATAGAAGTGAGATGGAAACCTGGAATCAGTAAAGTGACCGAGCTGCACCATAAAAGCTATTTACAGGCTTGAAATAATCTGATCAATGTGTGAGTCAGAAAGTTCTGCAGTTAAAGGCACAGATCTCAGAACCAGCTCCACACCAGTCAGAGAGGGATTCCTCAATGAGCTTCATTCCCATCAGAGGATACTGCAGGGTACTGTGTCCCCACAGCCTCTGGTGCTCAGCATGGTGGCTGCTGAGCACTTCTGAAGACTCAAAGTAGCCCAAATTAGCAAGCTGTGGACATTTTCCCCTACAAAAGCACCCCTCCATTCCTTAGGTGTAGTATTGACTTACACAATAGGCAGGCATCCAGATATATTTGGCTGTGTTGGGGCTAATAGGAAAGAAAAACATTCCTGCTGAAGGTCGTCACCGCTAATACAATCCTGTCTTCATTTACGCCCCTAACCAAAATGTATGGGCTTCCTAAGCAGCCACTTCATTTGCTCCATTCAGCAAGCAACACACCATCAGCTCAAAAATGGATTTAATAACATTAACAGGTATACCAGCTGAATAACCAGTCCTTTTATTATTATTATTTGAACACAGACTCCAGATGGCAGTGAAGAAATTGTTAATGCATCTTCTACTGCTTAGTAGACGCACTAACAGTCATAGAAGTATTTGCAAGATGGAGGGGTTAATATAATTGACTATCACCCCAGGAACCCCTTAACTTACCCCAAAACATACCTAATTCCCAGCATCTGACTAGATCTATTGCTCCCAGTGAAATACCTCAAAAAGCTTAACTACAACTACATAACACATAAAGGAATACCAGACCTGCTCTTCTCAAGAAAAGTGATTTTGTGAGATGGTACGAAGCATAGCATACATGGCACATGAGCTATATAACAGGGGGAAAAAAAAAAAAGAAAAAAGAAAAAAGAAAAAAAGTTGAGAATATTTTAGTACAACACGTCATTTTTCACAAGGATTTATCATAACTCTGCTGAAATCAGTGGGGACTTTGCCGCTGAGAATAAGAGGGATAATATTTCAGCCTGTGTTCTCAGACATTGATCTGAACAGGCTAAAGTTTCAACATGTCATTTTGCTGTTTGTAAAAAAGGAAGAAAAGAACCCAAGCCATTCCATTTTCATGAAGATAGCTCTCCAAGACAATTTTCTAACTTCAAAGATTTTTCATTTTAATCTGCTTCAGAAGCTAATGGCTTCATTTGATAATGTCCAAGAACTAATAAAGAGGTATCGCTGATAGACCCTTAAAGTTATTTAAACACTGTAGCACACTTTCTCCTCCCTACCTGTACTTGGCTCAATAGGATCAAGCACCCAAAACTAAGAAAAAAGATGATGGAAAAGTATTTTCTACAAAAAATAATCCACAGAAAATGAATACTTAGAGAAAATAAGAATTTGAGTAAGATTAAAATGTTGGTGGCTTCCAATTCAGGATAGTCTGTTATTCTATGAAAATTAAAGGTGCTCAGCTATTCACTTTCTGAGTTTCACACAGCAGCTTGCATTGCCTCAGTCAACACACAGTTGTTAAGAGCTTGCATCATCTGTGCAGGAATCACAGGTATTGCTAGCTGGGCTCTCTGCATTCCTCCCAAATAGCATCACCCATGTTATTTTGGTAGAAAAAGACCACAAACTGTGCTGAATTAACCATAAAATGACATGAATAGTTGGGCCAGCAGCTGATGAGAATTTTAAGAAAGCTGATTAGAGATGCAAAGGAAGGAAAACTGAATAGTTTATACCCCTTTCCAGTTCAAAGAAGAGGGAAGCCATCACTTAGTTCTGTCACAGAAGTGTCCAGGTACGTCTTTTCTGGAACAGGTGAACTGGGGAAGTGAGGCCTTTTGAGAAGATCAAGCGGATATGAATCTGAAACTTGTAATAAGGATGTAGCACAGGACTGCCCATCTACTGTCCTTGGGGCCACCTGGACAACATCGATAATGTACCATGTAGTAAGGTGTCATCTTTGTTTAACATGAAAATAAGTTCTGCCAAACACCCTTTTTTTCCCCACTCCAGTCTCAACTCTCAAAGATTGCCATTAGAATAACAAAATGGGGGAGGAAACCTGGAATTGCCCCAGTAAAATTCACCACAGCACAGTAAGGTACAAATTCCCAGGTGAGAAGCTGTCCAATGAATCAGTTGAAGTGGCTGACTGTAGCAAGTTGTTCTTACCGCAAGAAGAAGGAAGAAGCTCACTAGGATAAGAGGAACAGTGGCAGAAATACAAATAAGGCCACATCCTGCACAATTACTGTGGAGCCACTAAACACAGCACTGTGTGACTGCACCGAAGTCAGGAAATCAACTTTTAGGACTGGAAACCTCAGGCTTTAACTTTGTACCAAACCATAAGCAATTTCCATTCAAATCTAGCTGTCAAATTAGGAATTTGTAGGAAGGTGTTTAAAGCAAACTACTGGATACACGTGCACTCAGTTTGTGCATGTTAAAACAGACCCCCATCCCACACGTACAGACCTGCTCTACACACATTAGTGCCACTTGAGGTATGTTGAGGATTTACCAGCTTGTCTCATGAGTGAGGCTGGCATTCACTTGCTCCAGCTGGCAAATAAAACCTGCAGCTTCACTTGGTGAGAAACACCATGCTTCAGAAATGTGCTCTCACAGTATGAAAAAAGGAAAGAGTTATTTTGAAAGCTTTTGCTACAAGATGCAAGGTAGAGCCTCCTGGGCTGGCAGCAGCCTCCTAATTAATCATTTTAAGGAAATACTGGCAGTAGTCCCTGCTCTGCCTGGCCTACCCCTGGAGGTTTTGACTGGAAATGGAAAAAAATCTGAATTTCCCCACCCTTGCCTCCCCATGAAGTCAGGTGCACTCAGAACAACCAAGCCTTGTTAAAAGTCTATTTCAAAAAGCTGGGCATAAACCATATGCACACAGTACAGATTCTGCCTCTAAATCGCACACAAGAGTTTTCAGTGCTTTGGTGCTGACATGAGGGCTGAATCCTGCAAAATCAAGTAGGGAGAGAGGAAGACTGAGGGAGGGGTGGCATGTAAAGAAAACAGCTTCTGAGCAGAAGACCAAAAATCCAGCCCAAGTGTGCTAAGAGTCTCCTGTGTCAGAACTACTTTCTGGAAGTGGCAGAGCCTTAAAACATCATAACCATATTAATTTTGTGATTAAAAGCTTTCCTAAAATTGGCCATCATTTCTCTCAGATTTCCTAAACTATTTACAAAAAAAGAAAAGATCCATTTTTCAAACTTGGCTTGAGCATTTTTTGTTTCAAGGTAAAACCAGACTAAGGCATCCATTTATATACACAACCATATAACTGCTCTCTGGAATTCAGTTTAATTTGTGCCCTTGCTTTTAATAACTCTTTAGATTGAAGAAGTAGTTTTTCATTTCAGCTGTGCCTCCCTTTAGCGTCCCATTATTTCCTCTAGGCCAAAAGACTGTTTTGTTTTTAATATACTTCAACTTTTCAGCTGCCTTTCTGGGCCTTGGGCTTCGGCAAAATTCGCCTGTGATTAACAATCGGCTGTTCATTTGCTCTCCACGCTTGGACTGGAAGCTCAGATTTTTTTTTTTATTTCTGGTCTTCACTGCATTGGCTTTTATTTTAAGCAAGTCATCCAACTCTGCTCTGAATGTGCTACAATGCTTTACAAACCTAGGAAGCAGTTTATTTTTCACCTTGAGGTATACTTCACCCTTTGAGATTATTAAGCACAGTGGCTATTGCATGTTTGGCTACTTGTTCAGATGATGCACTATTCAACAAACTCATAAGATTTTTCCAAAGCAACCTGACATCAGCCAGCTCTCACAGCCTCCAGTGCTCCTTGTGAAAACCAGCAATCCTGACCCCTGACACACACCTCTATTGGTCTTTTCAGAAGGAGATCACTATCACTAGCCTCATAACTTCAGAAAGAAAAAGGAATCCAAAGGAATTCATGTGCAAGCCAAGAGACTGGAGCCATGGGCATCTCCCAGAGCACTCTGCTCCCTGAGTAGAGCTTTGGCTGCAACAGAAAAGTCAACACAGGGAGATGAGGAGAGCCTCCCAAAAATAAATCTATTTACCCACCCTCAGGAGAAGTGGGCAGTCACTCACATTGCTAAAATCTATATCTTCGCTTAAGACATGATTTGGGGAAAAGCATATGCTCCCTCTGAATTTTCCACCTTTATGGCATGTACTACGGAGCAGCTGCTCATCACGCTCCTTGGCTGAGCAGAGCTCAGCTTTCAATAAAGCCATCTGACTCCACGTGACATCCAGTACAAACCCCTTTTTCCTCCTTTTTTTTCCCTCTCTGCTTTCTCCTTTGCCCATAAATCAAAGAAGAAAGGATCAAATGGACAAAACAACAAAGTAGTAAAGTGCTCACTTCGGGGTTGTAGCCAATCTAATTAATTTTTCATTTAGGTCTGATGTATTAGAGGCCAATCAATCAGGGATTATGTTTACAGAGATGTAGAAAGAGAGGAGACCAAGTCCTCATTTGTTGTCTGGGCTGTCCAAATTAGTCAGTTAAACGATCCCAGGGGAGATCATAAAGGATATGAATAGGTTCTTGTAAGTACCTTTCTTTTAATTACAGACCAAACAGTCAACACTTCCTGCAGTCCTTGACTTCCTGCCTGAAGGGCAGACCCAGCTTCTTGGAAGCCAGGTGGACTGTGGGGACTCAACCTGCCCACCTCTGAGACAGTGCAGTTGCTTTGTCCTCAGAGTACCTCCTCAGGCTCAGGCTGTGCATCCAGCAGGGCTGGCACCTAGCAAGTGCCACTGCCAGCAGGCCCCAGTCTTCTTTAATTCTTAGAGAGAACAAGAAAGGATGTAACAGCAACCAGAACTCATCTGCAGGACCATCTCTACTTCCAAAAAGGCACAGAGAGGTTTTTAAGAGAATCTGATTCAAATTTGATCATGCTGTATTTTTTAATTCAAAGCTCTTTTGGAGGTAATTTAGTTGACTCTATCCACAACAGCCATGCCAATGCTTTATTATTTCAGTTCCCACTGCTTGACTTTTAAGTTACAATATCAGTGCAGGCCATTGGGGCTTATTTCCCTCAAAGTGCAGTACTTAGGCAAGGCACTAGTTTTGTCTCTTATAATTACCTAGGCTACAGAAGCAGCATATGGCTCTTACAGTATTAATGGTCCTTAATAGCAATGAGTCGATACACTGACAACTAAGTAGACAGATGGCTTCAAATGACCTGATAAACACAGGAGGAAGACAAGGGGAAGCTAGAGAGTCACTTGGTTATTCTGACGTGACCTTTTCCTACAGTCACTTCACACGGCGAGTTCCTAAGGACCTTTTCAGACCTGAGATGATCAGCATTGAAAAGTTGCTTTCTGTGTTCAGAAGCCAAGTCGCTCAGGTGGGGGCAATGCACAGCATGTCCAAAGGCCTTGCTCCTGCTGAAATGCAGACCTAGCACCCATGACACTTTTGCTGCACAACAGATGAAAGCCACAATAACTACAGCTGTAATTATTCAGCACAGAAGCAGTCCTCATTGCTGCAAGTATTTCAAACTCTTCAGATCTTTGTGACTTTGAAAATTCAGCAACTGTCTCCATAAAATCTCAAATTAACAAAAAACTCAAAACATTAAGGCAGCTTTGACTCAAGAATGTCATTCCTTAAGCTTTCTCTTCCCCTGCTACTGCAACACACCTGCTTGGAACACAGTGTGTTTCCATTTTTATAAGTTTATGGAGTGCTATCATTTTGTGCTTGAGCTGTACTTGGTTTCTCAGGGAATTGAGGGCACAAGGAGCAATAAATAACACAGAAATTGAGAGCAGATTGGGCCTTTTTTTAATATATATATATATATATATATATATATATATATATATATGATAGATTTTTATATATGAGAACAGAGCTTGAGAGTGCTCAGATTTGGCTTTTATTACAAGCTCTCTGACTAGCCACCCTAAAAACACAAAAAGCAGACGGCAGCAATGGCCTCAAATAGCTGCATCCCGATGCCATCCATAACCTGCACTTGTACACCTCAGACACACTGGCACCCAATGCCATCCTGTCCCAGCCTTGTCAGACTGAAGCTCCCTGTTCTCCTGCAAGACAGAGTCCAATCTGAATCAGTTCAAGCTGATCCAGAGCAGCTTCACTATTGATAGGAGTCTAAAGAGACTTACAGAAAGGTCTGGATGCCTAATTGGTCCAAGTATTGGCAAAATAAGAAAACTTTTGAGATTTTCTCAAATTATAAATTTTACTGGATTCAAATCAGCTTTTCCAAAAAAGTGACTACTTGTAAAACATTATTAACAGTCTTTGAGAACATCGTCAAATACAATTACTGAAGTTAGCCTGCCTTGAAATCCAATGCCTATAGACAGACCCAAACCACAGAGCTCTGAGACTGACAAAACTTGAACAATCCATGTAAGAGCAGCCATCTTGGGAGGGGTCTCACTGACTCTGGTTTATAGAATCACCACCATGCCTAACAAATCATGCCCCTATAAGGCAACGTCTCCTCTGACTTGAGAAATATGGTTTCATCTTTATTTTGGATGGCATGCTGGGTTTTGAAGGTGAAACTAGGTTAGAAACAGCTTCCTGTTCTCAAGGGAGCTTTTAAAAATGATCTGTTCCTGCTTAGGATAGAGAGAGAACAGCCATACTCACATATTGCAGTGATGTGTAGCACCAACATCATGGGTCAAAACAAGTTTTGATTTTTAAAAAGTTGCTTTGGATAAGGAGATGATACGATCTTGTATTTTATGCAACAAATAAATTCTTATAAGAATTTATTATAGGCAGAGTCTGCCCCTGTTGCCACTGGGGGGAAAGTCAGCAGGTCTTTCCTTACTATTAGTGCACAGTGGCACATCAGCTGCAATTGATCTGGTAAGACTAGGTAGGAAGGGCTGGGATTTGAATCCTTTCAGCAGGGATTAGATTAAAGAGTTTGTTGTGCTCGAAGGAATGGTGATACGAGGGCAGAACGCATTTACTCTGAGCACTGCTTTTACTGTTTTTCTGTTTCTCTGATTTTTTTTTTCCCCCTAGACACAAAGGTGCATTTCCAGTTTAGGTGAACATATAATAAAACATCCCAGCTTGTCCTAGGCTTCAGGCTAGTTTCTATTTACACTCCAGAATTGGGCTTTGTATGATAAAAAGTTGTTGCTGGTGGGTTCATCAGTAGCAAGGCAAGAACAATAAGTACTTTGCCCTTATATCACTACAGTTTGAATATTACAAACTAGAGGTGGAGAGGCCTCTGGTACCTACTGGCTGCTACTGTCAAAAACTCCTTTTGGCTGGAAATTTTACATGAAAGTCTGCTTATCTTTTCAGACTGTTTATTGGGAACTAAATCCTTTCTGAGAAAAGAGGCTTCTTCATAATATCCAAAAGTTAGTTTTCTAATATTTAATGTCTTTCCTTTTAGACTTTGTTTTATTTAAAGTGTTAAACAAACAAAAAACACCTAAGATTAAGTGTTTAGGGATGACATCCTTATTAGACCTGATCCAGAATTTTGGTTAGCTCAGAGCTTCAGGGCTCTCTGTCCTAAGCAGGAACAGATCATTTTTAAAAGCTCCCTTGAGAACAGGAAGCTGTTTCTAACCTAGTTTCACCTTCAAAACCCAGCATGCCATCCAAAACAAAGATGAAACCATATTTCAAGTCAGAGGAGACGTTGCCTCATAGGGGCATGATTTGTTAGGCATGGTGGTGATTCTATAAACCAGAGTCAGTGAGACCCCTCCCAAGATGAAGCAAACAAAAGGAGGAGGAACAGCTCCTCCTCACCTCCGAAGCATTAGCCACAAGCAATAGTCCACCAGTAGTTAGCTCTCCCTGCTGGCTCATACTGGAAAATAAGTAATCAGGTAATGCACCGCTGTTCCATTAGCCATAGGAAACAGTAGTATAGTCTTCCTCCACTAAATCTATGTGACAAACTTGATCTACAAGTAAGAGGAAAGGCCCTGCAGCAAATAGGAATGTCTTTTGTGCTTATGCATGCACATCCACACAACCATTTGCCTAGCAAGGGAAAAATCTGAATCCAGTTCCTCTGCTCAAAGCAACATTTGCTCAAAGTCACGCAAGTGAGAACTGTGACATGGTGCCTTGCAGTTCAGTCTTTGCCATAATAGGATTCACGAGACGGGTGGCTATCTGTTCCCAGTCATAATAGAAATCCCTATGGACTCTAATGAGCAATCCTCTTCTATCCATATTAGAGTTGTAATGCTGTACATGGGATTTAGCCTTTTAATTACCTGTCTGGAATAAAGCTTTAATCTTGGTGTTCCTGTTTCTCAAAGCAAACTGCTTTTGAAGTGACATAAATCCAAATTACTAGGCTGAGAAAGTTACTTTAATCCTCAAGTATTCATACTATCGTTTTTTATGCAACAAAAATAATTGATTAAAATAAAGTGGAAAAAAATAGTAGCAGCTGGCAGAATATTCAACTCCCATTTATGAAGCTATTGATCAAAAATACTAAGGTGCCAGTAACAAATCAATCCAGTTCTTCCTGGCAAGGACTGTCAGCAATGTCTTGAAAAACAGTGGGCTCTTATCTTTGCACGCAGGACTGTGCAGGACGGGAACTAAATGCAGTTGTCAGAGTAAGTGCTTCTTACTCCTTGTACAGAATAGCTTAGTTTGGGAAGGACCTACAAGCCCATCCAGTGGCTGGCTGCCACCCACCAGCTCGGGCTGCTCAGGGCCTCATCCAACCTGGATTTGAGCACCTCCAGGGATGGGGCATCCACAGCATTCTGCACAGACTCTGCCAGAGCCTCACCACTAAGTAAAGAGTTTCCTTCTAACATCTAACCTAAAATCTCCCCTCTTTTAGTTTAAAGCCATTCCCCCATGTTTTATCATTATCAGACCACATAAAAATAAAAAAAAAAAAATAAAAAAAAAAAAAAAAAAATCAGTCTCTGTCCTGTTCATAAGCCCCCTTTAATTGCTGGAAGGCTGCAATGAGGTCTTCCCAGAGCCTTCTCTTCTCCAAGCCAAACAAGACCAGCTTCCTCAGCTTTTCTTCACAGGAGAAAGATTTCTTACACACCTTATCTTCTAGCAGCAGTTGGGTTATTTCCCAGTAAATTCCCACCAACTCAAAGCAGCTTTCTCCTGCCTCATCTCTCAACGTTCTTTTTGCAACCTGTTCCACAACTCACCAGTTCTTTACATGCCAAGGAGATGTGGAGCAGCTGTAGTGCAGGGAATATCAGGCACGGCTGAGGCACTTGAGCATCAGGTGGTGCTCACAAAGGATGAAGAATGGGTCAGGTGAAGTGGAGGGGAAATGGAAGGTTACAAGTAATGAAGGAGGGTGGCTAAAATCATGTATACAAATCTCACTGATTTTTAAAGTATAATCACTGCGATCTGCAGTGAACAGAGAAGGGAGTTGCTGTGAGAGACATCCCTTACTCTCAAGTCCATGCCTGAAAGTCCTGGAGCTTACTCATGTTAACAGTACTGAAACAGCAAGGGCTCATTCCTGAGAAAAAAAAAATAAAATGAGTTTTTCCACACTGGCCACACCAGCAGGTCAATCAGGCCGCGTGTGTGTATGGTAGGGCAGCTGAATGGCATTCTGACAGAGCACCTTATGTGCTTGCCCAGACTTGGCACATCAGAGCATTTTGGTTATATTTTAAGAAAGCTACAGAATTTCTCTTAATGGCATCTGCCACCATATAAAGCTAAATTGCTTCTGTACACATTTGCCTACTATTCTTTCATTACAACTGTTCAATCCATATGAAACCTGAACAGGCAGGAAAAAATACCAAGGAGATGAAAGGAAGAAAGAAAACCATTCCATACTATGCTAACCCAATTCAACATTCAATATAGAAAAGAAATTGCCTGCTACCAAGAGCAGATGTTCCTTACAGCTTATAAGCTCCCATCAAACACCAGGTTCCTGGTCATACATGCACTTGCTCAAAGCTTTGATCTCTAATGTTACCCAGGTGAGTAATTTCAGCAACTTAAAATAAAACCTATAAAGGGGCACCTGTTTTTATTTGCATTCAAGTAGCACACAGATTCCGGATAGGGATTGTGGCTCAGCTGAACTAAGGTACATAATAAGGCACTAACACATATACACAGAAGAATGGATCGGTCTCAAAGAGCCACAAGCTACTGGCTTTTCTCTGCAGTTCCTGTAGCAAAATGTACTTTGTCTCATATATCACAGGCTCATCCAACTTCCACAAGTTGAAAAGGCCTTGTCTCCAATGCTACTTGAAGCAGTCAAGTAAATTGAAAAATCCTTCAAAAACACCTTCAAACTTTCACATAGAATTTTTCAAAGCACTTCATTCACATGCATCTTATTGTGTCATCTGGCTGTGGTTCTCTTACTACTAATTCCTATCTGAAAACAAGACTCGATTTTAATTAAACTGGATCTCATATAATTTAGCTGGGTGCTATCCACAGCATGCATCATGGCCCAAAAGACACTTGTTCACTAAGGTGACTAAATAGCCATGCTAACACTGCTCAGCAGTATTGCCAGCCCCAAGGATGTCCTAAGGACTGAGCGTACAGCAGCTCCCAATATCTGGTCTGTGCCTGAGCTCTAAGCTCCCAAAAGGCCAGACTCAATGAGAACAAATTTGGTGGTTCTGAATTCTCACCCAGACTATAAAAAAAGAAAGCTGAATTCTATTAAGCTAGACACATGTGTTTCATACACTTGCTGCTTCTGTTGTTGAAAAATGTATAAAGCACATCTATCGCTAAAACAGTTTTGAAAACCAGTCTTTAAGAAGTGAAAATTTGGACAAAGGAAGCACATTTCAAGCAGTTCACCATATGCAACCTGTCATCAGAAGTGATGGATTAACCAGAACATACATTTCTTTGACAGCATAGCTTGAAGGGCTTGGTGAGCCCAAGTTCTTTTCCTCCTCAATCATGCTGGCTTATGTGAGAGATTCCTTTTTTCCTCCCTTATCCACATTTACATTCAGTCCAGTGGCAATGTGCCTTACAAGCTCTGCAATGACTCCCACAAACCCAATGAACTGCTGGCATCCTTCCAATCCAAAACTCACCCCCCTCCCAACAACCAAGCTGGCTGTGCCATCTAGCTAACCAAAATAGATCATTCATCTTGGTTCAGTGGCACTAAAGCAGCATTTCTGTATATGTCCTAAAGGGTGCAGTACAAGAACTATTACTGTACCATTACATCTCTTATCCATGTCACATGTCAGAAAGCTTTCCTCCTGCTGGACAGCAAGAATTTTTTGGATGTAATTAACCATCTGAGGCAATCCATTATTTTAATGAGTCTGCTGAAGAGCACTGTTCCCTGATAAAAGGCACATGGAAGGCAGAAGCCCTCATTATTTCCCAAACAGAAGCAAACTGCAAAAAAAGGGGAAAAAATCCTCGCACAAACGAGAAAGAAAACGTAGACTCTCTCTGATGTCATGTTTTAATTCTGTGAAGACAGAGGCAATAGTAATGTTTGTATTTTCATTGATGACAGATGGTGGAGACTCCTCTCATTGCGCTGTTAAAGGTGGCGTTGGATCTGGAGCTACAGGCTTTGATGATCTCCATCTATTTGCAGAAGTCATCTCCAGAGAAGAGAAAGTTAGAATAAGAAGCATACAGGCTCACTGTCAGTTGCAGAATTAATTGCCCTAAGTAAGACTGATTCCCTCCTCTTCGTTCCTGCTCTCTGTCGAAAACACAACTCAAGCTTCCTCTCCAAAAGCACTTTCACAAGGAGAAGAGGGAACTGCCCTTAGCTAGGCTAGCACGAGAGGTATTTAGGGAAATGAGGCCTAAACCACAGCTAACCCCAGTGCAGGGCACAGCAGCACTACTCACCACCTGTCAGCTCACCTCAGCTGTCTCACTAGGATCCCACTGAATGCCAGCCCACAGGGCAAGCAAAACTTTGCCAAAAACAACAAAAGCACTGGCTGACTTTAGGTCTCCTATGCAGAGGAGGAGATAAGGCCGGCTGTGAGAAACATCCTGGGGAGGGCACAGAGAAAAGTAAGGAAAAACAACCAACAAAGCTACCAGCAGCATTAACAGACTCAAAAAGCTGGAAAGGCTATAGACAGTAAGCAGAAGAAAGGCCCCAGGAATCTGTGAACACACAGCATTTAAATGAGCAGACTGTGCACAGACCTCTGAAGTTTACCACCTCCAGCTTCCAAGAGCCCTGGGGACATCTGGCCAGCCAATTTAAGAGATTACTGAGCTATGCAAAACTTAGCAGCCACATGCATGGAAGAATCCGGTGTGTTAGCAACCAAAATAAAGACAAATCCCTGCACAGCCCACTTCGGTTGAGATCCTTCAACAGCCCTCTATGAGAGCATCACATTCCTTAAGCACCTCAGCAGCCAAGCAGGGACTCTGTTAGCATCAGCTGGAAAGCCCCCAAGCATGATACACAGCACACAGCTAGGAGGGAACCCAGGGGCAAGGCTCTCAACTGGTTGCAATTGCAAGGAAAGAAAATAATAGCCAAAATTAATAAGCTCAACTGCTTGTTTTGTTTGCAGCAGATTTGAAGCAGGACTCAGCCCAAGAGAGTCCTCGAAATGGCTGCCAGTATGCCCAGGGTAATTGTGCTGTACTGATTACCGGCTGAAAGGTTAGCTAAGCAAGAGTAGTTTTGAGTAGAAGCACAAAAGAACATGTTACAGAGGTCATAAAAGCACTAAACCTATTATCTCGGTATGTAATAAACATCATCCAAAGCAAAGAGATTATAAAGCCTAAGAAGAGTGGAAAATCCTGATGTGCCAAGTTATTTTCAGCTAATCTGCCTTAATATGATAAACTAGCACATTAGCACGTAGGATTTAAGTGGAACCCCCAAGCCAGGCAGTTGGAAGCATTTTGTTTCAAGAGCAAAGATGATGGTTTCCAGCATCAGAAAATACTGCAGACTACCAACATAGCATCCTGCACTCCTCTGTGTTGTCTAAAATGGCTCAGGCACTCTTCTCAGCTGTACACTGAGTACAGCAGGAAAAGCACAGAAAATAATTATATAAAGCATCTAGACAGAGAGGCTTGCAAATAAACTCTTCTGTAGTCCTGACTTCTGCTGTCTACTCCAAAAGCTTTTAGTCTGTGTGTCCTGATCAAGCTGATCTCTGCTTTGCTGCTAAGCCTCTGATCCTTGTTTTTAGTATAATAACAACAACTGTCAGGTTCTCTTCCCCATTTCAGATGGCAGGAGATTGCCTCAGAATCTGGAATGTTTCAAGACCACCAGAACATTGCACAGGAGCTCAAGGAAACCCTGGAGTATCAGCATGGGATCCAACCTTCCTCACTGCTGCCTACATGAGATTTTTTTTTTTTTCTTTTAGAGCCTAAAAAGTACTGAAATATTTGTTATGCAAAGAAAATTAACGGAGTATACGACAGCCTGATGAGAATGCTCTGACTGCATGAAGCTAAAAGGGTCTACCTAATTCACTCATGGTTTCACCATTCAAGTGTGTTATTTTGATTTCACTCCTATTAGGCATTCAGACAACTTGACAACATCAGTACTTTTTCATCCATCTTTCCTAAGTCTATGAAGAAATGAAATTGAAGAAATGAAATTATTCTTATTGTGAGCACAGGAAACCAAGCCTATCGGACACAGTTTTACACCCAAACCCTAAAGTTAGTCTTTACTAAGTAGCTTACGAACTAGCTTTGGGCTTTATAATCACTGCCTGGATTCATCTCTTACCACTTACAGCTTGTACTCTGGGAACATATAGATCCCCTTCTGCTCTTTTGGATTCACCTGCTTCCAGACAAGCTTACAATATTTATTTTTTTATGTTGTCTCAAGGGGATGCGTACAACATCAAGGAGCTTGCTCTTTGATGGTTATTCAATAGGCACAGAGGAACTTAAGTCAATGGACTATATATTATTTCATTCAGCCTACTGTACAAAGGAAATACCCTTTATAGTACGCTTTATATTATATTAAGTAGATGCTCCTTTTAATTAACCAAGACATACAGCTTGGCCATAGCTCCTATTGTACATGTGACAACCTGTAACCAATGAAAACATAAGTTGGAAAGGAGATCTGATAAAGTTGGAGAGCACTTCAGTGCTCCTGGATCAAAATCCACGTAAAATCTGAAAGCAAGGACATGTACAGAACTGATATGCAAAGTCCCCGAGTCTTCACTCCAAAAACACTCATGGAGTTTCTTACTGGAACAAAAGCTAAGTGCCATCAATTGGGCTAGTTTCACTTCTGTCTTCTTTTCCCCAGTACTGTTTAAGACTTTTCTACCTACAAAGGGGTGGAGCAAGTCAATATTTTGATGGAATTGCTGAGACATAAACAAGTCAGCCAATAGTGCTGTTCATATGATTGGTAGTTAATCTCCCTGAAAGAGAATGCCAAACCTTTTCAAAACACCTGGGCGGATTTTATTATCATAGTATTCCTGCAGCAGGAGGATTTGAAAATAATCGGTTTCTTGCTCACTGCTTGCTTTGACCGCTTTGCACAGAACATAATCTGGAATAGCAAAAAAAAAATTTTACAGCAGATAGAGGCAGAGGCTGCAGAGGTTTCCTACCACATAAAAAAATATAAAAATGAAAATGGTCAAAATTCCTACTGTGCCTCAGTGTGGCACGAGGGATGATGTGCAGAGAAGGTACCTAGACAGATAAAGTAGGTATCCACTACATCTTGGGAAATATTAAAATCCCATTCCTCTGCAATTAAGTGGGATCTCAGTACCATGCAGTTTTTGAAGTTGTTTTTCTTCCTCTATGCTGAAATTAATGTGTTTATCTACAGGGAGATGCAAGAAGCAGGAAGAAAGAGGCCTCTGAAGGCAGCCTTTGTGGCATTCTGCCTAATGATTCACCTGTCTATTAGTCACCTAATTTCACAGTTCATAAACTTTAAAGGTTGCATTTTGAATGGGTCCAGTGGTCCTGGGATGCAAAAGTACTCATCTTCCACATAGAACAAGAAAACAGCTATACATGATGCTGCTCTCAGCTGGTTTTAATTCTCAAACATAAGTATGTATGAGAAGAGAGTAAACCCATTTAAGAAAGGCCACCAGCAACAACGCTTTGGGATCTGAAAGGGAGAGATGCCTCAGCTTGCTCACTAAAATACCTGATATGTCAATTTTCAAGCACTTTCATGATAAACCTGTCTTATCTTACAGATAATAACGTAGTTGCAGTATGAGCACCAGACACAATATAAAGCTGGATATATGTGCCACCAATCCCACTGCTATGGAAGCTTTTCCATCACTAAAAAATGAGTAAGTCTGTATTCTTCTTGTGTATATATATATATATATATATATATATATATATATATATATATATATCTTCACAGTTAAATGGATTTGGGCTACACATTTAACAACTATGTTGCAAGAGCAATGCATCTTCGAAAATGAAATCCTACCCTTATTAGTAGACTGTGATCCAATGTTACGGATAAGGTGCCCATGGCACTAAGCTTTCTATAGTGGGAAAGCACTAAAAAAAGTCACAACAGGAACTGATCAAGTTCACTACTATTCTTTCTCAGGAGGATTCCTGCTCCTCCATAATCAGTGGTTCCATGCAAGCAATGACTTAAATAGGATGAGTTAAAAGAAATTTTATTCCAGAAATGCTTTTAAGATCCTGTTAACAGTTCACTGTTAATTTCCCTGGGCACATGAACAAAATTACTTTGAAAACACAAGAATCAGCTGGCAAATGTCAATGGCACAGTAATGGATACATCCTGAAATTTGCCCTATAGGCAGAAATTAATTTGCTGTCACCCCTCAAGCAAAACCCTGAGTAAGCAGATGGTTTCATAAGATAAAGGTCAACACCTGTGATCTGCTTTGGGACAAATAGGGAAAGAAAATGAATGCCCAGATGTCCCCAGCCTATAGACATTTTAGGTGAGTTTTACCTTCAGTCCCACCTCGTATCAGCTGCCATGGTTTCTGCAACCTTGGTTTGTGTGATCTGCCACCAGGTAAAGCATGGCTGGATTCACTGGAGAAGCTTTAGCTCTCAGCAGAAAAAGTCAAACAGTGAGCTGCACCATAGAAAGCAGAGGTTGGCACTGAGTGCTAGACCTTTGATGGCAAGGGGTAGGCCCAGTTGGAAAGGAAGAATTCAGAGACTGAAGGAAATCAGTTGCACTAGGGGATCACAAAACAGAAGCTGTACCTTAAGAGAGTGAGGAATTATTTGTTGAATTGACTGGATTGGCAGAGGCTTGAGGTACTTGGGAAAACCAAGCAGGAAGCACAAAGGCAAGTGAACTCCTGCACAGCTCAGTGTTCAGCGCTGTCTCCCTCATTGACTGGCAACTCATGCCTGCAGCTATATGTATTTGACAGAAGAGCCCCTCAGTGGCTGAACAATATAAATCAGAAAATAAACCATTTACAGTCATAAACTTTAATCCTCAAAAACTGTTCTCTCAATACTTGAAAGAACAAGTCTAGGAATAACGGAAAACAAATATATTTCAACAAGCAACCTGATGTACTGTTAGTGTTTGGTCTTCAGATATGGAGCCTTCAAAAAGTCTGCTCTTCAGGAAGAGGCTTGCCTGAGCTTGGGAATATGCCCCAAAATAAGTTTTCCATGGATCATGTGCACATCACCTGATAAGCAAATGGTGATCAACAAGTTGTAAGGCTTTTCAATCTCATTTACTGTACTGACACTTTAGAGATCCCACCACCACTTGGAAAAGATGGCAAAATGGAGCTTCTTTCTTAATGAGTGATGAGTATGCTTAACTGACTACCACTAAGGAAAAGAATAATTGCAATTTAGAGGCTTAGTCTCAATCTATAGGCTTTGAAGCAAGCAGCCTGATTTTCAAAAATGGCCAACCAGACAAACTCCATTTTTCTAAATTAAGGTTAGACTCAAAGTAATATTTTGATTTTCAAAGACATTGGAAACCTTATGGAAACTATTTTTCCAGTCCACCAATAGCTGCTGAGTTCTAATCATCTTTGTAGATGGGCTAAGTCATTTAGCTCTGCAATGGAAACCAAATCTTTTCAAAGTTGAGCCCTCAAAGGTTAAAGGAGATGCAACATTTCGGTAATGTCTCAAGTGATTTCCTGAAAATACATGCAAAAGTACCAGAGTAGATACCATTTCCAAGAAGAAAATAAACTATCAGAAAGAATGCAAATTGACAAGTGCCATTATTCTTTTCTTGACCAGTCCTTGATATCTCTCAATTGTCCTACTTTTTTTAAAAAAGGATGTTGCCATAGTGATATTACAGAACCTGCAAAACTGTCCCAGCTATTCATCACTGGAGATTAAAATACATTATGAAATGGGTTTTAATATATTATAAATTATACATACTGCCATACCAAATTCTATTATAAAACAGGCTTTAAATAACATATTGTGGAGCTAGAGTAGCTGTCCTGCAGTTCAGGTGGAAGATTGCTTTGTATTATAAAGTCTGATTTTTCAGGCTCACTAATGGCCCTGAAAAGGAATCATCCACTATGAAATTTTATCTCCAGTGTTTTATTCATCACCAGGATTTCTCCAAGTAGCTAGGGCTGAAGGGAGACACAGGGTTGGATTCAGTGCAGCTGCCCAGGCACGCAGCATCACTGAAGATGCTACAGCAGGGATGAGACCTTCATCTGGGGCCAATAGAAGCAACAAGGAAGCTGTGGGATAATGCTGCTTTTCTTGATGGCAACTAGAAGCCAGCAGGAAAGTTCCAAGGCATCTCTAATAGGACCAGAGGCCTATTTTAAACTGAACACGGCCAGAGAAAGAAAATGAAGTTAGCAAGAAGATTACCAGATTTGCTTTTAAAAAGGGAGTCTTCCCTTAGCATTTGTTTTCCCTGCATTTAGGAGGGCAATGGTACATCACACAGTGAAAGAAGACTGACATTCCACCCCCGAATTCTTCCGTCCATCCCATATAGTTACATATTTAGATGCTACAAGTCAGTTTTATTATCTGGATTGGAAAGAGCCTCTCTGGAGCTCAAGCTTGACAAGGAAGATCACTTCCTGGTCTCAGCCACAAACTATCTGAACCTAAAGTACTGGGACACTTTGGCACTAAGAGCAGGAGCCTCCCGTGCCACCTTGAAAATAACTGATGTTCCAACCCAGTAACAGTTTTCATTCCTCTAAGGAAATTTCATCCTCACAAGCAACAGAGAGAGCTATAAGTAGCCAAGAAAGCACTCCAAAACCCCCAGGTTAGCACAGGGCTGCCTTCAGCTGTGGGGTAGGTAACTGCTGGAGCCTGCTGGAGCAAAGAGCAGCTCCTTGCAGGGCTGCAGAGCCAATTCCCGAGTTCTGGCACAGCACAATTAATCCCATAAATAACAACCATTCTTCATATCAAACTGGATCTTTAGTACAGTATTTCCTTTTAAGTGCCTTGCCAATTTTATATCCACTTCACATGAATATCCTGAGCTTTAAAAATAAAAAAAATAAAAAAAAAATCACTGCTTGCAAGAGTTTGGTTTAAAGCACAAACACTTGCATGACCCCAGGAAATTCAAACAGGGTCCCAAATGCATTATGGGTTCAGTGCCAGCTCCAAGGTGTTTCCATTAGATAGCCAACTTATCTGGGTGCTCTTCTGTGGACAGATGACTTAACTCATGTCAGAATGCTTCACACTGTAGATTTATGCTGTTCTTCAGCACACTGTATCAGATACAGTTCTCCTGGCTACACTTTAGGACTGCCAGTGGTAAGGGCAGAAACAGTAAATGGACCATGTCTCTTAGTAAGCAAATCACAGTCTTTATGACTAACACTATCTGCCACCAGGAGACAGAAGGAGCTGTGGGTTTCACTAAAGCTGTGTCTTCTTTCCCACAGAAATGCAGTGAATTACATATAGAGGATTCACACAACTGGAGTCACACCAGAGTCCTCCATAAATCTTGGTGGCAATTTACCGTTTTTCTGAGCAGCAGACAAGTTGTTTCCTGATTTGCTAGTGGAGCAGCGCATTTCATTAATCTGGCTTTTATTCATCCTTATTTGAAAGGTCAGAACCAGTAGCCTGAGTTTCCTTGCTTTAACAAGGAAGCTTGCCTACTGATGAGCGTCAGGCACTGCTGAGGCCTCAGAAATAAACATTATGCTCAGAGGTCCCTTAGGCATGGCAAACTTCTTGTGTATCTTGAAGCTGCAAGGCATGAAAACTTCACACTGCATTCTCTGCCTGCTGCTACAGAAAAACTGCTTTAGATCAAAGCCTTCCCAGGCTTTTCTGTGGTTTTAATCACTCCCCTTGTGCACATGACACACAAGAGCCCTGACATTATCTGAGCTCATCATCAGTCTCTTCAGGAAGACAAACCTGCACGTATTTGACTTGTGTGATCCACATGTTGTTTATGTCTGTATCAGAAACCCATCCTAAATAAACTCTGAGCCTGAGGTTTTTATGATCTTACACTATCCAAGGGTTCAAATAGACAACAACTTCCCATTCAGAAGATCACACAGGCAGCCAATGGAGTCAATCAATCTGCTTTGCTTGCTTGCCCTGCCTCATGAGCAAGACCCATGCTTGTGCCCTTAAACTACGTGGCACCAAAGGTCAGCATTTGTTACATGAAATGAAATAAAGATGCAAGTTACATAGGAAGATCAGACCATTTCTGAATAGGCAAGAAAACCAAAGATTCCTTCATAAACTTGATTACAGTTCAGCCTGTTGTGCTCCTGTCATTCTCGACCATCTTTCTGTGCTGCCTTCATCAGTATTACTGAGGTACCCTGCCTGCAAGCATCCTCTGCTCAAAGTAACAAAAACCATTGCTTCTACTGATGCCCAACTGGAAGTACAGATTCCTAATTCACATGCGCTACTGTCTAAACTACTTCACATTTTAATTTTTCCCATCTGTTTGTGTGTACCAAAATCAGCCAACATGCTTCTTTCTAAAGGTTTTGGACACCAAATTAGAATTTGTATAATATACTTTGAACGGTCCCTCCAGAGAAAAGCCTGAATTCACCTTCAACGGAGTAGATGGAGAGACTCATTCCATATTCACCCCAACCGTGGACTGAGTTGGCAGATTCTCAGTCACCATATAATCCAATAATGGGACATTATGTCATCAGGCACCGAGATTTTATAGTCCTGCTCCCTGTGGAAATACTTTTTCTCCCAGGGTGTTCTGTTTAGCACACCTGCTGAACCTGGCCTTCTGAACAAAAGTAATTCTCAACAACCTCTTAGACAAGATCAAGCTGAGGAAGAGGTGAGTAAGCCAACACACAGAGCTATCATTCAGAGATATCTCCATGGGCTGGACAATCAGAAGGAAATTTCATGAAGCTTCCAAACAAAAGGCAGGTCCTTCATGTGAGATACATGCAACTATACAAGGCAACCAACAAAAAGAAAAACCAAAACAAAACCAATGAAACATACGCAGCATGGTTTGGTGCCATGGGCAGTCACTGTGAGATGGACTTAGGAGCTGAGAAAGACCTAAGTGCTGAAATGTGGTAATTAATCAGCAACACAGAATCCTCAAAAACAGATGCTGACCCAGAGGACTCTAATTTGCAGACTCATGTTGTAGAGATCAGGCCTTTCTCTGGCATCCTGAGTTTGGCATCCATAAACCAGAACATTAAAAACCTGGGCTTGCTTCATTTGCACTATCAAGTACAGTGGTAAATAAATGCATAGTTTTTCCTAGTTTTCTCCATTTAAGCAAAAAACCCAACCCTTTACATTGAACTAGAAGCCTTCCTGGAATTCAGGAAAAATACAGACAAGTACAAATTGGCATTTTTTATCAACAAACTTCTCAGATGCAAAAGAAATGAAATACAAATTTGAACCAATGCAGATAAACCTTCAGCAGAGAGCGGCTGAACTGCTGCACGTTGGCTTGATCATCATTTCATACATGCTAAATAAATCCACGTGAGTGCACTGATATTCAAAATTAGAGCAAGTATCATTTAAATTGCAAACTGACTCTAGTCAATTATATACTTTAAAAAAAATCTGAGAAATTTAGCCAAAATAGATAAGCAGTGAAACCAGCAGTAATGTATGTAGATGTAAGGTTGACAAATCTTCCAGAAGAGTGTCTCGTGTTTGAACACTTTGAGGCATACAGGAACAGAGCCACATATTTTTCAAGACAAGGAAAAAAAAAAGCATGGGGAAAAAAAAAGGAAAAAAGATGATCACATGCTGTTTGGCTTCTGACTGTCATCTCATCTGACTACACAAAAGGGCACAGTCATGGCAGGATGCTTGCAGAGTCCCAGGCTGTCAGTCAGTGTGCAGCCTGACCACCCATAGCACACCCCAGCTTGCAGGGCAGCAGCAGGCAGCTCCTTCGCAAGTTGGGTGATTACAAACACAAGCTGAAATGATCCTATGAAGCCACAAGTTAACCTACAAACTGCTCTTGCAGTTGGCAGGATGCTGGGCTCACTCTGGGTGATGAAACGTGTCTTTGCATGTTGCCTGCAGCACCTTCAGTGGCTGTTGGGTCTGGAGAAAGCACCTGAATAGTTGCTGAGTGTTCAGAAACATCACAGAGCTTGGAAATGAGTGAGAATTGTCAGATATCGATGACCACATGAGACAGGTTCCCACAACATTGATACGGTGAGGACAAGAACACAGCTTACACTAAGCTACCATGTGGTGGATACATACTGCCACACAATGTTCATCACTACACCAAGGACATTTAACACAAATGCTGTTTCGTGTTTCTACTTGTTCATTTTCAGCATCTTTTCTAAATGGTAGGCCCTGAGTCCAAAATCCCTTTGCACAGAGACCAGCAGTGCTTCCTGTGAGAAGAAACACAGAATGACAAGAAACATCGACGCTCACCTTAAGGCCATCTCATCTTACCAAAGAGAGATGAAATGACAGGCACAAGTGACAGTTCAAAGTTTTTACTGATTTAAAAAAAAAAAAAAAAAAAAGAAAAGAAAATTCCCATGATATATTTGGGTTCACCAAAAAGGATAAAAATAAAGGGAAAAAAAAAAAAAAAAAAAAAAACAACAGACCTCCTATTTTCCTTAGCTTTGCTTCCAGGAATGGTTGAATAATTTTCATCTCTAACTTTTCCAAAGAATTAGCCTGAGGCAGAGAGCAAAGACTGAACACTGCAGCACCATGGGAAAGCTCTGAATATCTGCTCCCAGTTTAAAGTCTCCTGCAACACCAAATAATATTAAAAGCAACGCTTCACAGCATTGTCAAAATTACTGCAGCAATGTATACCCTCCCTCATCAAGGTCCCTGTAGCTGGGGCAAGCCCTCTGAAGGTCTGCAGGCTTCATTTCCATCTCTCCATCTCTTTGTGTGCCACTGATACCCATCTGCATCCAGAAAAATGGCACTGCTCCACAGCAGCAGAGAAGAAAGTAGCAAAAACAACCCCAAGGACTCCTGAAAGCTTATGTAGGCACCACAAGGGCAGAGTGCTCAGGGCAAATGAACTCTAATCTACAAATGAGCATTCACTGCTATTTTGCTTGCTTCAAGCCCAACTTCCCCTGTACAAGTGACAAATAGGTTTCCCCAGGCTGACCAAACCTCAGTACCTGACACAGTCAACAACCTCACCACCAATAAGTTTTGTGGATGTGCTGGAGCAGTCTGTGGTGCAGTGACTGCCTTCATCAAGACCTAGAAACAAGAGTTAGCACAAGCAAACACAGAGCTTGCTCACTGAGTTGTTATTTCACAACCTCTAAACTGCATTACTATGGAAATGAGGCTGGCATCTCTGCAGGATTGAAAAATTCCAGGAAACCTTGGAGGACTTTGTTGATTTTTTTTTTTTTAAACATGGCAGTTTTAGAAATGACAGATGCTGAAATTCTAAAGACAGGAAAAAGCTGTACATGTACGTTCACAACTGAGGAATGTCAGTCTCCAGGAATTAACATTTTAGCTTGCGGTTTTCCTTCTCAAAAAGCAAAAGCAACAAAGCAGGGAGGAGCTCCATCTTGAAATCTAAAATAGATACTAATAATTTTCAGCATACACAACAATATTTGCTGATTACTTACTCATTTTTTGTATCCCTATAGATTTCCACTGAAAGCAAAAATCTGTTGCAAGTGAAACACCGCTGGAATATTAAATGATGCATAATAATACACTGGATGATCAAGAACCTTTTCCTAGTAGATATTTCTGCTTATGAAAACGGGGTTCTGAAATTTTCCATACTATCAATCCAGTTTAATCACACTTGGCTACTGGAAAATAGACAGAGGGGGAAAAAAATCCTACTCATACCCCAGATATTCATTCATTGCTCCTGCAATTTAAGCATTCAAAAATTGCTTTGGGATTACAAAGCACAGAAAATGCCACAGAGCTTTAAAGCCAAATCATTCATCTTCTGCTCCCAGCAGGTCCTTCCACACTGCCACCATTTTATTGTGTGAAGAAAAAAGCTATAACCTCACATGTATGTGTACTATCTTTCCTATGGGGGGCTCCATGGGTAGCAGGTAGGCAGCACTGTTATCCGCACAGGGCAAACACTGCAAAGGACAGTCACTGTCTCAATATTTTTGTATGCAGGACAGCCAGGGCATTCAGGAAATGATAGAAAAGCCACATTGAGGCAGAAAAGCCCAGGAGAGTTTTCTGCCCCTTGGGTCAGCCCACCAAACTCACCGAGTCTCTCTGGGGAGAGTTCAGAGGAGAGGAGAAGGGTGCTTAGCAGAGTTCAGCTGGTTCTGAAGAAAAGCCAGTTCCCTGAGGAGCAGCATTTCAGTGATGGAAATCAGCAATTTCAGTTTTTCTTGCAACAACAGTAAACAGACAATTTTACCCATGTGGTAACCAAGTGAACAGCAGCTGTAGAGATTTTTCTGATTTCAGACTAATTTTTGGAGCATGCTGTCCTCGAAGGGGGGGACCGGAAAGAGACATCTGAGTTTCTCTTGCTGCTTCTCACAAGAGCACTGAATCCACCTGCAGCCCTGGCATATGCAATGAAAACTGCAGTTCTCACCAGAAACAGCACTCACACAGAACATTCCAAAGCACTCCTTACATCAAAACTGCAAAAATATCTATCGGGACCTTTGCTGGGCAAAATGTCTCCTGGTTTTCTAGCAACAAGTCAGAAAAGAGATAACCTCAAAGTATTTATGCTGCAGAGAATGTTCCAACTAGTCCAAAAAGCACACAGGGTAAGTTCCTCCCATCTTTATTTTACAACACCAGGGGACACTCTTTGAAAGTTCAGTTGATCATTGTCTGACTTATTGATATCACGGGTAAGGATCAAATATGACAGGCCAGTTGCTCCAGTAGTAGGATTTTTCCTTCCCACGTGTACTCAGTGAACCACAGTCACAGACAGAGGATGCAGCCTTCACAGTATCCTACAAAGTCACCACTGGGATTAATGCAACAGATGTGGAAGAAATATCAACTACTGCCAATGCAACTCCTTGAAACAAAGACTAAAGTGGTAAACAAGTTATTGTTTGAGACCCTACAAAGCATTCAA
Source organism: Lagopus muta (assembly GCF_023343835.1). Classification (NCBI taxonomy): domain Eukaryota; kingdom Metazoa; phylum Chordata; class Aves; order Galliformes; family Phasianidae; genus Lagopus; species Lagopus muta. Next base: position 31,941,962 of record NC_064436.1, read on the forward strand.
ATTCCCAATATCTCATTTTTTACAGTGAAGAACATCACAAGAAAAGCGACACAAACATGAATCTATCGGGTGACTGTGATTGACACTGAGCTGGTGAAGGACAGCACAGAAAATGGATCTATGAAGAGACCACAGAACTAATTCCTTTTGTGATATAATCCTGATCCTAAGCTGCAGTAGAAATGCTAATACATTAATCTATGTCTCTAATGTCACCATTCTAATTTAATACATTACTAAGGAGATAAATCTCTGAATACATCCTGCATAAATAGCATGCATTGTTATGATTTCCTTAATAAGCCGTGGAAAATTAACATAGGCATTGCTAGCAGCTTCATATCCTAATGCAAATGCAATTTATTGTTTTGGGGGATGTAATGCTATACACATATATAGATGAGTTATGATATTACACTAGTTTTTGCAGACAGCCTTGAGACAATCAACAGTAACACCCACACCTTGGCGAGCAACTTTGGATGGGAAAAAGATGGGAATGCAGAGGAGCACCATTTTATTTTATCCCACAGTCCTCCCTGTTTGACTGCACTGGAGAACAAAGGAATAAACATCCCAGTATCACTATACAAACCCATGGTGCCTTGAACACTGCAAGCAGAGCTGGCCTCACATACCAAAAAATTGAAGCAGAGCTAGAAAGGTATAAATAACAGCAAGAACAACTGAAGGAATGAAAAGGCTTTTGCGTGGGGGGACAAACACCAAATGGCTCCAGCCGGAAAATATGTTATCGTAGAGATCCATAAAAATCAAGAGCAGCATGGAAAAGAGAGTAGGAGTAACAGCTGAGCATTTTCTAATGCAAAAAAACAAGAACACAAACCTCAAGAACATCAAGCAAGGCAAAAAGCATGAGGTTCAAGAACAGACCAAAAGAGGTTCTACTTCATGAGACAGTTGAGCTGTGCAGCTCAGCCACAGGATGCTTCCCTACAGACAGCAGTGAACTGAATTTGAAAACCTCACATTGGGTCTTGCAACCCAGATGCCAGCCCTCCAGCTGCTCACAGCACTCATAGTAAACCACTAAACACAATGCTGCCAGCTTTGCTCAGTGGTAACCTCAGAACTGCCCATCTCCAGCACAGATTGGACTCCAACCCAAAGGGGTCCTCGCTGCATGGGACATCAGGAGCACTCTTATTATGCATGTAGAGGAAATGTGCAAAGGACCTCGCTGGAGGAACAAGCCAGCAGCAGCTGGGTAGCACAAGCCTGGTTTTACAGAGACCAACTCCAACACAGGATTGGCCAAGTACTGCAACAAGCCTTTGCTATACAAAGATGGAGCTGCTGAAGAATTAATCTGCACTCATTCCTGCCTTCTTTGACCAAGCACTGTGCTGCCATACTGCACAGAAATCAAGTCAGCAGGGCAGGTTTGATCTTTGCCAATACCATGACAGGTTTGATTTATTTTCAGCTATAATACACACTCAGACTGTGGCTTCTGGCAACTTGCTTTATTTCCAGATCAATGAGAAATTATTATTGTGGAAAAGCAAGCCTGGGGAGTGGTTCTCATTTACTCCCAGGCACAGAAAACCCCCGCTATTTACATGCAGTCAACTCACTTGGCTGCATGAGGAAATCAACAGGTTCCAGAAGATTCCTCCAACCAGAGGGATCCACTGGCCCTATGAACATCAAGTGGTGAAACACGGCAATGAAGATGTAACTGGATCACAGCCTGTAATGTTTTTGAGAAAAACAAACAAACAAACAAAAAACTATCTTGAGCTTTGATAAATAAGGATTCTTTCTTTTCTGCTGGAGCCATTACCCACACCTGTAGATTGAGAGCCCCTTTGGATGACCCACATGACACAAAGCTTAGTGAAACTTGTGAAAGTGATTGCAATGCAATTAAGAGTTACCCAAAATTGACTCCTCAGGGGGTTCTCTTAGATGGAGGAGCTGTAATAATAAGGGTATAATTCAAACAACCCACATTTTCTGTTTCTTCATGGGTTTGGAAGATTAAGAGAGAAAAGAAATCTGCATAGCAAACAAAAAAATCTTCATTTATACTTTGTGAGAGACACTTGTAATTTCAGTGTTTCATTTCAATTCAGAGAGAAGTGTTGAGTGTTCAAGTTTAGAATACGAGCAAAGAATCTCAAGTGGTTTATTTGGGACTGAAACATTTAATCCAACTTCAAAATGTTTATCTACCAGCATACCAGGGGGATAAAAACAGGGAGAGGCAAGGACATAAGAAATCTCTCAACAGAAGAGGGGCTCCTAGACTACCCAGCACTAAGAAAAAAAAAAAGAATAATCAAGATTTTACTCAGAAATCTATTCTGGAGGAAGATTGTTTTTGAACAGATACGTGAAAAAAATAAGCTTCTCAGACAGCTTCTTTGAGAATCAATTTTAGATAAATATTATGAAACCACAAGTAGCATGATAAACATGCATGCTAGGTTTCTTCACCCAGCTGCAGCTGGGAAACCAAGCAATAAATACTATTTATTTATTTTAATAGTATGCTTAGTGAAAGTATTACCAATATTTCCTGAGCTTAAAATCATCCGCAAATGTATTTTACCATGAGGCCTCAGCATTTTCATAGTAATTTACAACTTTAAAATGGTAAACTCTATTACTCTGTCACACCAACAACTGGGTAAGTGCAGAACGCTACTGTATGAAGTATGATGAAATTTATTGCTGCAGTCATTAGTACATATTGATTTTGTTTATAACAACCCAAGGGGAATACTAAACCGATTATGCCTGTGCTGTGCTCGCTTTCACTCCCTGACAGGAAGCAGATGCTGCAATGCCAGCGTGTAAGCCACCCTTCTCCCTCCTCAGGTGGCTTTTTGCAAGCAATCAGTGTCACTCCTTTGCTTAGCACTTTGGATTTTGCTCCATTTTGTGGCTACTCCATGCATTGCTTGACTTACAAGAACTGGCAGCTCTCAGACAGCCAGGACAGCCACACACACAATTGTGATATTAGTGAATGCATGATTAAATGTATCAAAGCCTTTCTAAGCACAATTTCCGTGGTTTAAATCAGGCTTTGAGTCCACTGACAGTATTAGATTCCCACACTTATACTTGAATCCCAGGTCCTGACAACAGTAGTACCAGCTGAGGACTTTTAAGATTATTGAATTATTTCTGCAAGATACAAGTGAAAAGACTTGTACATAGGAAAATCTGCAGACAAATGAGTTTTCTTGGTTTGACTTGCGTGGTGAACAGCATTACAGACAGTGGCTGATCAAAGACATGGCTTTTCATACCTCTGTAAAAAAAAACTTAGTATGAAATTCAATTTAAGGAATCAGAGAGTTTCATTTCAATATTTAATTGAAAAATATTTAATTAGTGTCACCCTGGAACTAGGACAAAAGAGGTGTTGAAAGACAACTTCCCATATTCAACTGATTTTGAACTTTGAGGGTAGCTCAGAAATTTCACCTGATTAATCTGAAAAGATTGACATAGTTATTTCATTCTATTCTTTCTACTGCTTTTACTTGAAAAGTATTTCTTTAATTGAACAGAAAAGCAATTTCAGTCTTAATGACACTAGTCCAAGGAATGGAGCTTTATGGAAAAAAATGCAGGGAAAGGAAAGTCACCAAGTTGAGTGCAGAGTCAACTTAGGCATCACCATCCACCAGCCCAGCCCAGCAGTGGGAGGCAATAGATGTGCCTCTCAAGCTTTAGAGTTGCAATAAAGATACCTCAATGTTTGTTTTGCTTTTTCTGCCCCAGGACAGGAGCACAGCCTCACCAATGGCAAGTCCCGCCTGATCAACCTAGTGGCCTTCTATAAGCTGAAAAGCTCCACACTGGAGGGCAATGGTTGCAGTCACTGTTCTGTTCTGTTTCTTCCTTTGAGCTTTCTCCCAGTTGCACAGCAGCACAAGCAAGGGCCATAACCAACAGCCCATAACAGGATCTGTGCAGTGGCCATAATACATTGTGTCACACAGACTTAACTCAGCACACAGGAGTAAACTTGTCCTTATGAGGAGCATTCTGTGAGGATCAACAAGCGCAGGGCCACTTCCCCTGTTAGTGGCTGAGCATTTCCTCCTCTCTCCCAAGAATGTCATTTTGCAATGAAACAAGCCACAGCATACAGAAAAACAGTTACAACAGCATAGGCACACATCAAATGAAAATGGTGACCCTTGGAATCATAGAATATCCCAAGTTGGAAAGGATCCATAAGGATCATCAAGACCAAATGCAATTCATCTTATTAAGGCCTACTTTTAGCCAGACTAATCTCCGACTCTGTTCTCACACACCTCATTTCTTCATTGGGGCATACAAACCAGGTCATAGCAGCAAGATATTTTGGCTCAGCCTGGCAAGGCACCCACTTTCTGGCAGAGCTTGCTTTTGTAGAAATCAAGCAGCAGCCCCTAGTGAAAAAACAAACACAGGCACTCCTGGGAAGTTATTTGATCTACATCACATCTCTCCGCTTGGAAAATAGCATCCTAAATCCAGTTATCCATTGCTCAGAAGGCCCTTATTTTCCACTCGTCTTCCCAGATTATTTCTTTTCTTACAAACAGAGGGCTGTGTGCACCTGTACATTATTTTTGTTCATGGGTTTTTTGTCCCTTGTTTGTTTTCATTCTTCCCTTTTATGTAGCAGCTGGCTGCTGGACACTCCAAATCCCTCCTGAAGTCACTAAGTAATGTCACCACTTACTGTTTCCCACCTGCAGACCCATCATCACTAATTACAGCCTCCATAAATTAGTTCACCAGTGACAACCAAACGAAGCCATTAACAAATTGCCGTCATACCACACAGCCCAGCTTCCCAATACGAGTAATGACTACCTGTAAACATCATCAGATTGCACAAGGATGATGTGGTGAATTCTCTATTGTTAGTGTCCAGCAAGTAGCCATGATGGCACAGCTTTAATTTTATCCCTTGTACATAGGATTTTGCTCTGCTGCTCAAAGCAGAGGATATATACTTTGACTGCCAGTGCTTCTTGTGTTCGCTAGAAACAAAGGAAAGAATCTGGTACTGGAGAACTGCAGTTCCTTCTCAGAGAAGATATTCCGCCAATCTGTACATTAGCACAGAAGGTGGGGTCAGCAAGTCTGGCTTACATACAGCCCTCTCCACCAATACCAAGATGCTTTGAAGGGTAAAAGCACTACTCAAAGTAAAAGCTGTGGCCAAGAAGCAGAGTAGGCAGAGGCCTCTACATAAGATTTAAGACAATTTACTGTCCTTAGAGGGGCCTCTGTTTTCCCTCTGAAGCAGCCAGGGAGGAGCACACAGACATTTGCACTGCCAGGTTGCATCCAGATACATCTCAAAATGATCCTCCCCATGAAATCAGTGCATTCCCTGACACTACCTTGTGCAGGACCCAGAACGGTGCTGCGAGAGGCGCCCACCCTGCACTAGGACCATATTCTGCCACCTAACCCATTTGAAAGGAAATCACTGCTCACACTGTGGGAATGGCAAGCACAGAACAAAGAGCTATAGGTTCTCCCCACAAGCCACAGTTAATTTCATCATCTTTTGCTGCTTTAAACCAACACTCCATGAAGCATCAATACAGAATAATCACTAGGTAGTCATTCTGGAAACATCCACATCACAGGGCCCTCAGTGAAAGCATGGGAGAGAGAGAAAGAAAAGAAATAATTTAAAAACACCAAACCATTAGTTTTTCCATAGATGCTATTCTAAGAGTTTGAGGTAAGGTGCTTATTGAAAACAAGGCTTCCAAGCTCACTGATTGTTTCTTGCTTGCAGAAAATCCCAACTTAGGGCTCCCATTGATTTATGTCACATTTAAAAGCCTGGTTCTCTTGAGTTATTCCACCATAGTTCAAGCAAAGCAATTAATTCTTGTGGGTTTTTTTTTTTGTTGTTTTTTTTTGTTTGTTTTTGTTGTTTTTTTAAATAACTTACCTCCTGCATAGAAAGTTTCTGGAGCTGTACACAACATTATAGAAAAGAATCTCTTAAATGCTAAGCATGCCTGTTCCAACTCATTTCACAGATTGAACTACTGCAATGTTGGCAGACCTTTGTACCACAAGTGTGTGCACACAGCATGCCTGGAATGTTTTATCACTCTGGTGGTGTCTAGCATGAGACATCTGTCAGCATTCAGTATAAAACACATCCTATTGACCCATAATATAAGCTCATTGTATGTGGAGATAACACATTAAACAGATTAATTAAACGACCACACAGATCATAGAATCACAGAATGGCCAGGGTTGGAAAGGACCTCAAGGATCATGAATCTCCAACCCCCCTGCCACATGCAGGGCCACCAATGTCCCCATTTCATACCAGACCAGGCTGCTCAGGGCCCCATCCAATCTGGCCTTGAACACCTCCAGGGACAGGGCATCCACAACCTCTCTGGGCAGCCTGTTCCAGCACCTCACCACTCTCTCTGTAAAGAACTTCCCCCTGATATCCAATCTAAATCTTCCCTCCTTCAGCTTAAAACCATTTCCCCTTGCCCTGTTGTTTACCCTTTGAAAGAGTTGCCTCCTCTCCTGTTTATAGGCTCCCTTTAGATACTGGAAGGCTGCAATGAGGTCACCCTGCAGCCTTTCTAGGCTGAACTCAGCCTGTCTTGGTGCTCCAGCCCTAAGATTATCTTTGAGGCCAAATGGATACAGAAGTGTTATTCTTTCCATTAGTTAAAATTTTATTAGAAAAAATTTCAAGGTAATGTATTCTAGCAGCTAAAATACTGAGCCTGCACACTCTCCTAGCCCAGTAGCAACCTGCAGCTCTCTCATACACCTGCCAGTCTCACCACCTGCAAGACTTTTCCCTGTTAAACAAACACAAAGGTTGGGCCAAGTACATCCAAACCCACAGCCTGCATGCGGCCCAGAACAGCTTGCACTGCAACCCTGCTCCAGACCAATTGCCCCTCCAGCAGCCAACCAAACGTTTGGGCTGAAAACAGGGCACAGAGAGGGTGCCATGCAGTGATAACTCAAGTTACAGCAAACAGGTTTATGACTGATGCATTGGGTAAACACCAGCCTGTGAACAAGAATGACATAGCCATGCTTTCTATTTTGATAAATTTGAGAACAGGTTTCAAGACTGCCAAAAAGTTTTTTTTTTTTTAGTATATCTGTAACTCCATTTTCAGTCAACATAAATACACAATCTGCATACTTTCAAATAGAACATACAGAGTTGCAATGAGACATTCAACTCAAAGAAATATCTGATCATGTCTCTCTAGCAGACTTCTATAAGCCCTCTCTTAACAGAGAGAAGTATCTCTCACTTCACAGTCACGCCTTATTCATGTCATCACACTTGGCAGTATGGATATTTGTGAACAACTGTCTTCAACGATGAAGCACAGGAAGAGTAAAACTGCATTAAAGTCTCTCACAAATACCTCCAGAGCTCACAGAGAACTACAGCCACTGCCATTTAACCAGCTTCAGGCATTAGCTTCACAAAACTCTGGTCAAATATCCCATTATTTTTATTTTTATTTTTATTTATATTTTGTTGACCTCCTTTTTATGTTTTGATTAAAAAACCCTAACATTTAAAACATTTTGCTACTTACGTACATTAACTATATTGTACATTTTTGGGGAGTGCTCCAAATGTAATGCCTCCTATTTTACTATGTTGGCCCACAGTGTTAGAGGTGGATGTTGGTGGTATGGAAGCAAAGGCTGAACCTTCCCACCAATATCCCATTCCAAGTTGTTGGCGTGTGACAGATAGCAGCAGATGAGCAGCCTGACAAAATGGTATCTGATGTGGAAATGTTTATGAAGCAAACAGGTGTCACTGAATTCCTCCATGTTAACAAGAGTTCAGACTGCTGCCAAAATAAAAGCTGCATCAGCCAGCATCTCCTCCCAATACCTCCCTTAAGTATGAAGTGCAAAGAGTCCTTTGCAGCACTGATTGGTGCCCCAAGCCAAGAACAGGAGCTGCTCTGAGGGTCAGCACCTCTAGCACACTTGCAGTAAATGTACCGCCATCCAGAGAACCCAGTGCTAGCCACCCAAAGGAGCTGGCAGTACTGCAGAAGCAGTCTTTTCCTGAGGCCACAGACCATGCTCGGGATGCCTAATTAACAACAACACATTAAAAAAAAATGAATCTCCCTCAATTCAGCCTGGTTTCACCAGTGCAAAGGCCTCACAGCTGTGGGATCATAAAATATCCTGCACTGGAAGGGACCCACAAGGACCACTGAATCTAAACCCTGCCACAAACTACACAAGACCACCCAGAACCCGAGCCCTATGTCTGAATGCCCTGCTTAAATGCTTCCAGAACTCCAGTAGCTCAGAGCTGTGCCCACTGCCATTGGGAGCCCGCTCCATGCCCACTGCCTTCAGTGGAAAAACCCTTTCCTAACTCTTCCCTGACAAGCTGCCCCATGTGGTTCTTTTAGGCCCTGCCACAGGGAGCTGAACTCAGCACTGCCCATCTGCTTCCTTTAAGGAGCTGCAGCCACTACGTGGTCTCCCCTCAGCTTCCTCTGCTCTGGGTTGAACAAATCCAGCAACCTCAGCTACTATTCATGCCACCTTTGTAGCCTTCCTTTGGATACTAATAGTTTTGTGTCTTTTTTTTCCCCTATGGCACCCAAAACCACACCCAGTGCTCGAAGTGAGGATGGCTGCATACACGATGTCTTGGTATAAGCACAGCTATTAATACATTCATCCGCATTTGCACAAAATTCACTAAATAGGCAGTTACTTAAACATCATTACATGATCATCACTGAATAAACAAGAAAACACATCAGTCTGTGAAAATGCAGAGGTAACCAACATCAGCCTGACATAAGAAAGTATCACTTCCTTATGGGAACGGGAATTCAGCCTGGCCATGCCACCTGCCCCAGGTTTGTTTGCTGTGCAAAGGCACAGTCTGACCCTGCAGAAAGAGACCTCCCCATTTCCCCAGGACCGCTTATATGATAGTTTTGTGCTTAGAGGCACAGCATAAAGTTGTGGCAGCACACCAGTGGTGCCAGAACAAAGGCAGAGGGCACCCAGCCAGCCTTTTCAATGAGGGTGTCACTCCGGGCATGAAGAACAACTCCACACAACATAGGAGCTGTGGCACAGAAAGGAAAACAAGCCTGTAAAACCTCAGCAATTTCTTCACCCCATCCCAGCTCTGCACCTCCCTCTGCCTCACACATCTTAAAGCAACCTTCACAGCAACAAAATCCTGTTCTAGACTTACTCAAAGAGCCACCTCTCACATGCCATTGCAGAGCAAAGCAGGGGGAAAATGGGCTAGTACATCAGCTGCTTGCCTTATTTCACATCAAACAACAAATCACCCTCTCCAGCTAACACGCAGTAACTAAAGAGGATTACATCACCCTTCCCACCCTCACCCAGACATTCAAGCAGAACCAACATCTCATCTCCTCACTGCACAGCCCGTCCCAGCTTCGAGCACTACACCCTGAGCCACACAGCTGTACTCACTGCTACTGATCACCCCAATGCCTCTCCCACCCAACACTGGGGATTTACAGCACCTGCATACAATGCCACCTGGAGCAACCCACAGTGGACCCAACCCAAAAACTTACAAACCAGCTCTCAAGATTTATTTAAAAAACAAAACACATTTCTAGCTCTGACTTCAAGGCAATGATATGATTTAGGACAGGCAAAATACATGGTGTTAAAAGTTTCAGCAGACTGGCAGTGCTTCTTCAGACCCTGATTTTTTCACTTGCCTTCTAAGAATCTAAAAAAAAAAAAAAAAAACCTCTAGTATTTCCCCATAGGGAAGCTTTCTTTAAAAGCTACACTGGCCAAGCATCTTATATTTTTTTAAAGAGTTCGTCAAGGATTCTTTTAAATTTGCCTTTTAGCTTTCTTTTTTAGAGATTCCCTTTGAAGCTACAGTACCTAAAACCAAGTAGTTTATTTATTTGCTTGTTTTGAGCACTGAATTCCTGTGCAATTACAGGGAACCCTACAGCTGCAAGATTCCAGTAGATTTTCAGGAAAGCAGCAAATGCCACAAGACTGAGAGATAGCAACACCATGGATCTGTCACAGCAATATCGTATCTTCCCCCAACTGTATAAAATTCAGGAAATTACACGATGACTGCATTTTTACTCATTGCTTGTTCTAAAGGTATCAAGGAAGTGGAGGTTTGCAAAGAGTCTCTGTGAAGAGAGCAAAACCTGGGACAGCCTCTCCTCTAGATTAGTCTAGGAACAAGGTGAACCTAGAGGCTCACCAGCTGCAGTGCTTTACCAAGTACATTTGTGCTTGTGCCACCAGCAGCTGCAGGCTTGCTGCTTGCTAATTGCAAGGAGGCCAGCTCTGCTTTTTTTTTTTCTGTTTTTAGAGGGGATTGGAGTACAGCCTGACTTACTACCTTAGTCTAAGTTTCAAGACTATAGAATAAAAATAATTTGCTGTTAGTCAACCAAAGCTGTCTTTTCTTTCTCTTTATTGATTACTCCTGAATAATCAATCGACATTTGGCACAGTCTTATTTATAATAATTCAAGTCAGCAGCAACATAATTTAGAAACTGGCTACTAGGCATGTGTTGGTAATGAATCGAATCCATGGATAATTCAAATTCATAGACTAAAAAATTACATTTAAATAACGTTAAGGTTGCGACAACCTGACAAAGGACCACAAATCCAATGTGAAAACTTTGCCTTTCTCTGCAGAGGAGAGGAAAGCCTGAAGAAAACATGTGAAAGGACCAGCATTTGCTGTTTCCCCAGTGATCACACCACACCCTTCCGTTCCCACCTAGATGGCATCACATTTTCATGGAACTGAATGGCTTCCCTCTTCCTTGTTCAGTCATCTATATTAGTACCCTTTTAGCCCACGCATTACACCAGGAAATATTACCGAGGTGAAAACAGGAGAAGAAACAAACAGGGAAAGAATACTCACTTGCATCTGAAGATGTAGGCTTGCAGAAAGGACTCCACAGAGGAGGGATCTCCAGAAAAAGATCCTTCCTCAGTGGCAGTCAGCCCTTAAATGAGTTCTGAGGGAGGCACAGCCGGGCTCTACCCCTTCTGGTCACACAGCTGAATTGCCTTCACCTGTGCTCCCAGGATTGACTCAGTCCTTTCCTCAGGTGATTAATCAGTGGTTCAGGCTGTGACTCAACAGTTCTTATACACCATGGTAGGAAATAAATTCCTATTTTTACACAACATATTGCTTAGCTTAGTATGAAGCCAAAGAAGCGGGGTGTGTGAAAGCCCTACATCTCGTGGGTCACTGAGCTGGTGGTGTGCTTATCCACTTGTATGGAAGCAGGAGAAACCAAAGCCCCTGGCTGTGAGGCTCCCACTGATCACAGAATCATAGAATGGCCTGGGTTGAAAGGGACCATAGTGAACATCAAGTTTCAACTCCCTGCTATGTGCAGGGTTGCCAACCACTAGATCAGGCTGCCCAGGGCCACATCCAGCCTGGCCTTGAATGCTTCCAGGGATGGGGCATCCACAACCTCCTTAGGCAACCTGTTCCAGTGATTCACCACCCTCTGTATGAAAAACTTCCTCCTGATATCTAACCTAAACCTCCCCTGTCTCAGTTTAAAACCATTCCCCCTTGTCCTATCACTGATACTCAGCTCCCATTGCAATACCCTAAATGGTCTAGCATGGAAGATTATTGTTAAACCTGTAACAGGAGATACCTGGAAATTGTAGGTGGACTCACTCTGAACAAACTAATGACTTTAAGCAGCTTGTTTTCCCATAGGATTTAAAAGCCACTGAAAACCACCTGGATGGATGGACATGATTACAGCTAGTCCCAGAAGGAGATGTATTACCCAGAAGCTGATGCTATCTGTGACCACCAGCCCTTGGCACTCCCCCACCACTGCGTGCTGAGACGGGTCTGTGCTTTAGAATTGCTGTAGTGCAGGACAAATTATTTCTGTTTACTCTAAAAGCATTTCAACAAATTATTATTTCTCCAAACGGAAATCACATGGAGAGCTAGTGACTGACTACATATTTACTTTTTAGTGGGATTAAATAGCTAATATCTCATTAAAACCATTGTGCAGCCAGACTAAAGTGCCAGAGCAGCCTGGCTGGGCTCAGCTCAAAGCATCACTACTCGTGGGTCACTAGTCTTGGTCTCAAGACGTGGATGTGGTACCTGGGCTCTTTGAAGTTGTGAAAGATGAGGCTTACTTCAGCTAGAAGCGTGAAAGTATCAGTGCTTCCCTGTATTTTAATATCAGACAAATTTGGCTTTTTAACCACTGGAAAGTAATGTAGATCACAAGAAAGCCGAGATATATAAAAGAAACACCTCTCCCACTGCTCTAAATGCTCTTGAATACCTTCACACTGATGTAGGGCTTTTGAGGTGCTAAGTCAGCAGGAGCTCGTAAGAGCCACATTGAGGCAGTGCCCAGCTCATAAATGTACCTTAATGTTAAAAAAAATTGTGTTTCTCTAACAAAAGTTCTGCCTGCAGCCTGCAGGAGTGTCAGAGCCAGATGTGAATCCTCTGCCCTTCCCATGCGAACAAAATCAACGTTTGGGTGTCAGACCCATAGCACAGTTATCTCTCAAACTAGATTATTAATATTGAACTGTACAGACAAACACAGTAATGAGTTATTAGACATTTTAGGGATTCAGCAGGAGGTTGATACAAAGCAGCCCTTCATGGTAACCTACCTTATATATATATTGCTATCAAAAAAAAAAAAAACAAACCAAAACCAAAAAACAACAGACAAAGCTTATGGCTGTGTGCTGGATTGCAAATACTATGGTATTTGCAGAGGAATTTCAATTATGGGAAAATGCACTGTCAAGCCCTCATTCAAACCTTTAATTACCAGTGCTTAACCACCACATACTGTTGAAGGAAACTATAATTCACTTTGAAAAAGACCTGGTTTATACCTATAATTAAACTAATCATAATTAATTCCAACAGCTACTGCTATAACTATTGAAGTATTAAATAAATGCATTGCCAGGGTTTGCCTATAGCAGTGCTGTGGTGGAAAAACAAGTGTGCTACTTTGAGAACTGGGGCCAGAGTTCCTCTGCTGCCATGGTGGCTCGTTCAGTTGCTTTAGTCCATTACCTCTGAGCGCTGTATACGAGCTGACATACTCCAGGATTCCTTGCAGTTCTGCATCCAGGTCATGTATTTAGCAAAGGACAAGAAAGTTTTCTCCTTCATTTGACCCTTGTTTTTGAATGTAGCCTTCTCTCCAGCCTAAGATATGTCAAGATATGTTCACTATGTAACATTTCTAAGATCTGAATCTGTTCTGTTTGTCATTTGCCAACTCAAAACAGTGCCAAGGGATCACCTTTTCCAGCCCGTTGCTTGAAGTACATTGCTTTCCCTTGGCACCTTTCAGCTGGACCCCAATCCCAATACAGCAGACCCCAATACAGCAGAGCCTTTCCTCTTGCCCATGAGGCACTTTGTCCTCTACTGCAGCACTGCTTTCCCAACAGTGGAAAATATTAATTTTTCCTCACCTACTGCTGCCTGAGTTCCTCTGCTGCAATTTTCTGCGTATTCTTCCTATCCCCTCTGCAGTCTCTGAGGAACACCGGGAAAGGCTAAGCATGAGGAAAACTCAGCCAGAAAGCGCTCAGGGAGCAGCAATCAGAGCTGGGGGACTGTAATCAAGAAAAAGAGGCCAGAGAGAAATAGTGGTTTCTTCTTTTTCTTTAAACAAAGTGACAGACAGACTGAAGGGAAGGGAAATATTCCCCTACAGATTCTGGGTTATAGTGGCAGTGTGGTGCACTAACAGATTATAGCATTTTATTGCACAGTACTGTTAAACGGCAGGAGGCTTTTCAAGCATCAATGTCAAATATTGTGTAATCTTCAAGTAATAAACTAATAAAAGAATACAGGGCACATCATATTTCTTGACTTGCACAGTTTGCTTATTGGCTTTTATATATGTCTGCTTTTTAATTTCACCACCAGAACACATCAAGCTGCTTTTATTCCTTCCTTTCACAGGGCTGCCTGGGCTTTGTTTTGTGTTTGAAAGGCAGCTTCTTTCAAGTGTATGGGTTCATATTCCCTTGCAGCCTTCAGACAAATCCAAGTCTACAGGGCTTTCAATGTACCATTGGCCAACAGAGCTGCCTGCATTGTTTCTTCTTTCTTGCAGCTCTGAGCTTTGCTCCACTGGCTTTGTCTGCAGTGATGCCAAAATCTTCCTTTTTCTCTCAGGACTTCCAGTGCCCATTCAGTTCTGTAAGTGGGCTCCCTATGAAAATACATGGGTCTGAATTTTTTAGCAAGTTCAAAGAGAGAGTATTCAGTGCTTTAAGTCTGTCTTGCAGGATAGGCTTCTTGTTTGAAGATGTGATTATTCATTAGCTTCAAATTAAGTATGAGATCCTTCACTTGATCAAGACATAAACTGTCGGCACTGGGCTCTCCTGAGAAGCAGCTACAAAAAGAAGTTCTTGCAGAGCTCTTCCTTGTTTCAGTGGTGTAAGAATTATCACTATTGGCAGGACAACGACAAGTTATCCTAAATGTCCTGCTCTTCAGTCATTTACTTTGCCTATGTCTCAAACCATAAAGTTCAACAGTCTTCGCTGAAAAGACTGGGGGAGCAATGATGTTTTCCTCCAGTCTAGAACATTTTTGTTCCTTCTGTGAGACAATCTGAAACCAAACACTTGAACACACTGTCTTCAAAATAAGATGGCTTTGATCTTTGTTACAACTTGGGAATATGATTCTAAAAATATACATCATCTCCAATGTTACCCTCCAGAGAGCCCTGCTACCATACATACTGTGCTAATCCAGCTCAGAAATCCAAAGAATCAGCAAAACAAAGAGTGTTTCTTTTTTGAAAACAATCCTCTTGAAACGCTATCCTGATTGCGTTGCTTCTTGATGTTGCTTCTTTTTCTCTTGCGTTTATTACTACTACATCTCAAACAGACCCTGCAAGCAAAGCCTCTTAAAGTTGATTATGAAAAATTCTCTTTGTAAACATGTTTGGTTATTTCTATTGGTCCCTCCAAGACTTTTTCTTCTGGGGGAACAGAAGCCTAACATGACTCAAGACACCCTGCAGGTATTTGTACAAACCAATGAGTGAACTGTGTGAGAAAAGAAAACAGATCTTTCACCACTTATCTGCTTTTTTTCCCCAAAGGCTTTGAAAGAAAGAGATTCAGTACGAGGTAATACATCAAGATGAACAGCATCAGTTAGCAAGGTGGGAGGTCCGTGACTTCCCAGAGACCTACACACACAGGTGAGAGGTTTTAGCCTATCTGATGTGTCTACTGCTGGCAGAGAGAGAAAATTTCTTGATAATCTTCACTAACAGGTCTGTAAGCCAAAGCTGCTCTTACACTTTAAAAGACAACCCTTTGGAAGGAAACAAGGCATACACATGGGCTCTTGCTGGCATCTAGTAGAATGATGCCAGTCCTTCCTAAAAGTGAGCATTTATTATCATGATCAGGTCTGCTGTCACCTGATGCTAGGAGGGATGAAGGGAGGCATAGGATGATGATTTGTATTGTTGACTGCTGAGGTACAGTGGCACTTCACCTGTGGGCTCCAGTGTGTTTGACACATTGTGTGATCTGCTCTGAGCCTTGGGCTATGCTCTGCACGGACAAACCAGGGTATTTTTTCAGCTGGTTGTACCCACAGACATTTGCATCTCTGGTGGAGATAGTTCCTCTGATTTCAGCACAGCTGTTGTCTTTGCCACTTGGTCGCAACCTTGGCCTGTCAGTACAGGCAAGGATCTCACAGGAAATCCCATGATACAGGTACCAAATCTAAAAGCTAGTGGCTGACCTCTTCTGCACGTTACTTTGATCTTAAAAGTACAATTAACCTTCACCTGGAGTTTTTGTTCCGTTAACTTAGAGAATATTCACACATACCCTTAAGAGCTGTAATGAGCTGATGGCAGTGATTAATTATCCACAGAAGTTCTGTAATAGATGAATGCATATGATATCTCATTTATCAGGGAAATAACCACTTCTTTAAAGTCCATGATCAATCAAGTGAAAAGACACAGTATTTGTTGACAATGCCAGATGCACTTAAGATGAGAAGGTCTTTAGCTGGTGAGGAGACTGCTGTTTTAAACAAATGATTTACTGAAAACACGAAACTTTCAGCTCCATTCTGCCCCCCTTCTTGCTCTGAGCATGTTCAGTAAGCAGCCTCATTATAATCAACACATTGAACTCTGAATATGAAAGGCAGGAGTTTTTCCTACAAATTGAAGAATCATTTGCTTATTTGATAATTATTTTCCTCCCATTTATACAGAGACTCCAGTAGCCAGCCAAAGCTGCAAGTAGTTTTGACAGCTTCTTTAATTTAGCTATTTATATGAGATATCACAGTGGGACACTGAAGAAACCATGACTCTGATTAGGTAGTAGAGTACCAAGAATGTACAAAGTATCTCTGATTTCACACTCACAAAGACATCTACACCACACCTGGCCTGCTGGCACCTGATGAGATGCACCTTTCTCAGAGAAGGAAAAGGCATTTTGCACTGGAGCTAGCAGAGCTGATTGATAGAGCTTTAAACAGCATTTGAAGGGGGAAAGGGATAAAACTAAGCTCGCCAGCGATAGGCTATGGGACAGCACACCAAACTTCAGGGGACTGTGTGCTAGTGAGACCCTTCTTGTCTGCTCTACAAGGTGCTGGGTACAACAAAGCACATTTGAAATGCTTCACACCAATGCATCAAGAAGAAAAAGCAAGAGGAACTAGAATCCTGGCTCAGTCCCAGAGCGAAGACTGGGTAACACTGGCTATAGGTACTGTCTAGGGTATGAGAGACTGGAGAGCAGCCTCATGGAAAGGGATCTGAGGGATCTGGCTTAATCAGCACTGTGCTCTGGAGCCAAAAGGGCCAACTGTTCCCCAGGGTTTATCACACCCAGCGCTGCCACAGGGTGAGGGGAGGGGTGTCCCACTCTTTTCTGTGCTCCTGCAGCCTCACCTTGAGCAATGTATTTGATTTTGAACATTAGAAAATAAAAAGGACATGAAACTACCAGAGAGCATCCAAAGGAGGTCTACAGTGAAGGATCTAGAGGGCAAGATGTATGAAGAGCATCTGAAGTCCCTTGGCTTGTTCAGCCCAGAGAAGAGGAAACTGAGGGAAGACCTCATGGCAGCTTACAGCTCCTCACAGGGAGAAGAGGGGCAGAGCTGAGCTTGACTCTGACAATTACAGGACCCAAGAGAACAGCATGGAACTGTCAGGGGAGCATCAGGTTGAATAATAGAAGGTTCTTCTCCAGAGGTTGGTCAGACATGTGAACAAAATTTGAATCTTTCACTACATTCTTCCCTGATGACTTGGCAAATAGGGTATTTTGTGCTTTGTTGTTTTTATTTAAAATATGTACATTCAAAGGTAAAATAGATTTGAAGCATTTGTTCCAAAATGTCCTCTTTATTTTGCTTTTCTAGATATAACCTGTGAGTGGAGCATGAGCTGATGGAGAGCAAAGGGCCTATCTTTTGCCAGCTAAGTGAGCTCTAGGGCCAAGGTTTCACCTGTGTGACTCTTAAACTTTACATTTTATTGTGCCTTATATTCCTCCAAGTAGGATGAAACACCTTGGTCTCAGCAGGCATTTCCTCTTCTCCCTTCTTTGTCGACTGATCAAATATAGGCATATTTTAAAGCAGTAAAGCCCCTAGGAAAAAAAAAAGAAAATGAAAGTCTGCAGATCCCAAGGAGAGGATTGGTGTGAGGGAGCAAACTGTTCAATTCCTGGCTAATCCAGTGCAAGGTGAAAACACCTAATGAAGGAAAATAACTGCTCAGTGATTCTATACAGAAAACATTTTTGCTCCAAGCATTGATGATCCTTACAGGCAGAATCTGTAAATAGCAGCAACTTGTGTGGTAACCTCTGTGTCACCTCCCTTCATCTCTGACAGAGAGGTGAGAAGCCCTGGTCAGAGCAGCACTGGGGAAGGTTTACCTCTTGCCTTTCTCTCTGACCTTGAAAAGGCTATCTACCCTCAGCCAAAAGAGCTCCAAGGTGGGGATTTTTAATTGTACTCAGAAGAACTCTATTTTCATATGAATTCAAATGTATTTGGACACCAGCATGTCTCATTATTTAAAGAAAATTGAGTCTGAGATACATTAATTAGCCCTGTTAAAAGTTAACCAGATCCCTCTCAGGTTTAAAATTGGTTATCTGCTCAATAAGCTATGAGTTCATTATTTTTTTCTGAAAGTTCACTGTAACCAAGGGTTACTGTTACAAGTAGCACTGTAAAGCTGCAGGCTCCTGTTAATGCACAAACTGCCTTCTTGGTGGGCAAGGTGGAGTCAATCATGCACTCAAGCCACCTCAATAATTCACCACACCACCAGATCCCCGTCATCTCCACCTGTCTTTCCTGTGCCATGCACTCACCTCACCCACACTTGCTCCATCCTCTGCGTTCAGGGTGGGCACTTGCTAGACTCTCCTCAAATCAATGCTGTTTAATCTTCGCACACAAAAAAACAACAGTGGAAAATACAGCTGATTCGTGGTATGTCAGGGAGGTAAAGAAACCACTGGATCAGAAGGGCCTGCAACAAATGCCAAGATGAGTAGGGAATTGTATGGACAAGAGCTGGAGTGGGCAAAGGAAAAGAGGTGATCTTTCTGTAGGGCAAATGATTGTGAGACCAGTTCAGTCACCTAACAAAACATGCCCCTGAACTATAAGCACCTCAGAACAGTTTCTGTCTCACTTGGCTTATGCCAAATATTACCCAAAGGCCTATTTGTAGTTAAGTTACTCCTAGCTGGTGCCTCCACCTACATGGTGATACAAACAGGAACAGCTACTGCAGAGCCGAGGATGGGCCCAAAATGGGTGTAGGTGTTTTTAAACCTCATCAATCCAGGGCATTTTATGACAGTGTAATTAGCACTCAAGGCTGAGAGGAGTGGCAAAATACATTTATCCCCAACAAAGGCAGATAAAACCTGTAATTCTCACCTGAATTATGGTTTTCAAAACCTATCTAAGGAGACAGATGTTATGCCAGACCTTGCCATTATAGATTGCATTTTTTCTTGAAAATAACAAATAGCTAATTAGTTATGGGCACCTTCTGCAAAACAGATAATTTTGTTGCAGGGCAATGTTTTGATCATAAACAATTTCTTTCATCTGAGGTTTGCTCTTCTGCCTTCTGAGTGCACTTCCCAATACATGGTAACTGCAAATCACACTCTGAAAATATCAAAAACATTTTTTTTTTTTCCTAGTAATGTAATATTAAGACATGCTCCATGATAGCTTACTTTTTACAGGCAAGAGGCACTGTGGTTTGCACCTGCATATGCTGGACAGCCACAGAGGCCCCTGTGCAGTTTCTAGAAACACTCGTCTCCCCTTGGAGTTTCTCCATCCCTCCTCCCTGAGTGTGACTGCAGCACTAGGGTTCAAGTTTGGGTAGGGTTCAGGTGGAGCAATTGCAATAGTGAGAGTAGAAATGACACATGGAGTGCTCAGCCACTACTAAGGAGGGGCAGGAACAAGCAATGGAGGGATGCAAGGTAAGGATGATAAGGAAATGAATAGGATGGAGTGTGACTGGAGCAGGATTTTAGCTGAAGGAACGAAAACCCTGGATTTCTTCAGCTTGGAGAAGAGAAATCTGAGAGAGATATGAGGAAAGGTGTCAAAATCCCATGCCACAGAATCATAGAATGGCCAGGGTTGGAAGGGAACTCAAGGATCATGAATCTGCCAACTCCCCCATGCAGAGCCACCAACCTCCCCATTTAATACCAGACCAGGCTGCTCAGGGCCCTATCCAGTCCGGCCTTGAGCACCTCTAGGGATGGGGCATCCACAACCTCTCTGGGCAGCCTGTTCCAGTACCTCACCACTCTCTCTGTAAAGAACTTCCCCCTGACATCCAACCTAAATCTTCTCTCCTTCAACTTCAAACCATTTCCCCTTGTCCTGCAGTTATCTACCCTTTCAAAGAGTTGACTCCCCTCCTGTTTGTAGGCTCCCTTTAGGCACTGAAAGGCTGCAATGAGGTCACCCTGCAGCCTTCTCTTCTCCAGGCTGAACAAGCCCAGCTCCCTCAGCCTGTCTTCGTAGGAGAAGTGCTCCAGCCCCCTGGTGCCATGGATGAAGTCAGTACAACGCTGCCGTTGGCTGAGATCACTGCATGGAGACTAGGGAATATATGAAAACCTGCATAAACTGATACAGAATCTGTTTAAAATAGAAAACAAAGCAGGTCCCAAAAGGGATCAATCAAATTCACAGACAACTCTATGGGAATGAGACAGCATGTGAGAACTGTCTAAAAATGTGATCTTGCCAATATGTGGAGATACCACCTTAAATATGCCTTAGCTAGTAAAGCAATCCTATCCCCTTCCCCTGAAACACACACATGCGCAAATTCATGGCTACCAGCAGTTAATGACAGATTTGTTAATTAACAGCATGAGGCAAAGCCAAGGTTGATGTTCTAATAAACAGGTCATTAACTTTGGTAATGACCAATTTGGGAAGATGATTGCTCTTACAAACTGTATTCCACGGCTTATAAAAAGCAACAGTGCAGCTCTGAAATACAGCTGGCAGCCAAGACTTTAACAGAGCAGTTGGTCTGAAACACTGTCCATTCCCTAGGAAGTTATCTTCCCCATTTTTCAGCAGACAGAATGTGTAACCAGGAATCAGAATAGATGTATTTCAAACTATAGCAATTAAAATTCATACAGATGTAAAAATGAAATAAAAATCAAACAGCTTTAAGACAAGTGGCTGTCTTCACCCAAGGTCATTCAGAAAAGGCACGTGATTTTCATCAGCAGCTTTTCCTGACACCTGTCTGCTGCCATTAAAATCAGCCTTTTCTCTGTATTTTCTTTTTATGAAGCCTAAGGACATGCTTGCTCAAGGGACAGGCCACTCCAAGGAGAGAAGTCTTTATCAGTACCGTGTCATTGGCACAAATTTTCTCTCTTCCTACAGAGGGAAGCAGGGTGGTAATATGCATAAGAACTGGGATAAATAGTCAAACCACCTGAAACAGACACAGGAAAAGGGCTTTGAAACAATAACCCAATTTGCCATGACACAGGAGAATGGAAAGGCACATGTGGTTTCGTTGAACTGCAAAGGGAGCCCCAGAAGAGACCTATTTAGAAAACTTGTGATCAGTGAAATACAGAAATATGGGAACAGAAGCAGACTGAGATCATGCTGTAAAAACTCCCTTGTTAGCCAGATCTGTGCCACTTTGTGACGCCAGTGGAATGAGAATCAGAAGCAAAGGGGAGTAATAGTAATGTGTATCATGAGCCAGAGGATCCATTAGGAACACTCTGGAGCCTTTGAGGGGATAATTAAATATCCTAAAGAATGGTCACTTAATATCACAGCACTTTGTAGTTACTAGAGAGTTAGTAGCCAGATACCCTATCCATGGTTTACTATCAATACACGAGAAAAGAAGGTAGCTGAAGTTTCATACCTTAGAACTGAATGAGAACCATAGCCTGGATTGGATCCTTGCAAAGAGAAGTTGCATGGACATGAATACTATTAGGGAAGCAGAGTTCATAGAGGAGACCTACCCACAGGAAAACCAAAGCACTTGAAAGCGATTTTGGGAATTAGTCCTGATAGAGACTTAATGTAGCCTGCAGATGTAGGGTCTGCATTTGTGGCACAGAGATAAGAGGCATGCACATGCAACACTCTCAAGTTCCGCAACTGGTAGTATTGTCTACATCAATGCTGTTAAAACACCATATTTTAAAAGCATAATGGAAAGTAAAGTTTTCAAAAAGTGATAAAAACGAGCAAAAGAGAATTCTGACTCTGATACACTGAAATCACATTTACTTGTGACATGATATAGACTAAAAGTTAAACTACTATGCTTTTCCAGGGGAGATACAGATCCTGTATTTTTCTTTCTCATATACCTTTCTTTCATATCAGCTCTGTTCTTTGCAATTTCTTTAAGGTGAAAGCCATTTTGGAAGAAGTTATAGGGCTAAAACTTAGGAATGGAGCACCCCAACATCAGGCAGGGATCTCTTGGGCTCCACCATGGACTGCTATGTAATCATCCACAACCTGGGAGCTGTGCCAGAAATCCTCTGACAATTGCATACACAGTCATTTGAGTGCACTAGCGCTCTTCCCTGCTAAGTACTCTTACTGCATCTTCCTACCTGAAAAAGGAATGGAAAGACATGGGTAACTGCTTATTCCATCCCTTTACAGTGAGCTCAGTATCATGAAACACTGCATACTACTGTAGGTAGCTATATGGATTTGAACTCAGGAACCAAAGGCATCCAAGAAGCTCATTAAGTTTTCCTTGCTTCTATACCTGAAGAATCAGACCCAATAATGGTACATAATTGTGTATCAACAACTTGAAAATATTGACTTTCAGGAAAATCCAATTGATTTTGCATCAAAATGTTCTTACTAACATTTTCCTTCTTAAGATATTTAAAATGGGCTGAGAAGACCCATAACTCTCTAGAGTTCCAGAGATTACATATGAACACCTTTCTTACTCTGATGAAAACACGTTCACTTTTGTCAAATGTAACATCACTCTAGAAGCAAAAAATATTGACAAATGGGCATATGTAAAAAATGATGCCAGAGTCATTTTTGTAAACAGACCCTTTCCTAAATTTGCAACACAAAAAAACATGAGAGCAGACATAGACAAAGACTAAATGGACAGAGACTGACTATATCCATCCATCGATACAGCAATGAAAACTCATTTTGGCTGCAGATGGGAATTTACCAACATAAGACAAACGATCATATAAAGCAGAAGAGAATGTTACTGAAAATAAAAGTGAGAAATGACAAAGCACCTGCTGTCGTCTGATGTAGCAATCAGAGCCGACACATTCCAATTGTCCATCCTAAAAAATGGGCTTTTTCACCAAAGAAGGTCTCAATTCATTATTTCTTCATTGATGTTATGTCAAATATGCAGGTCACATCATGAGCCTGCTATCTAAGCATGAAAAAATGCTAGAGAACACGGCTAAGGACACGGAATGAATAAAATTTACAGGGGTGATGGAAGTATTTTTAAAAGTCACAACCAAGTAGGAATAAAATTCAGCAGGAAGAGAAACAAAGTGAGCAGACACTCCCTCATTTTACTGTTAAGTTCCCGACTATATTTATTGGCATAATATTTCAAAGTGACTGGCATGTTTAGGTCTTTAATCTTTGCGGACTGAACTTGAGGGACTTACAAGCAGGCTAAGTCTTTGCAACATGCCCTAAGTTGAGGTTGAGTTAGCCGAAGTTGGGCAAATTCAGAATAAAATAAGAGATGCAGTATTTAACACAGAGGTGGCTCTCCTTTGGAGCATACCTGCAGACACAGATAGTAGCTTCATCTTCTTTCAAGTGATTGGTGGTTTTTTTTGACATGTACACCTTTCCATTCTTTTGGCCTTTGATTTTGCTCCACAGGAATCCTTTCTTGTCACTGAGTGAGAGAGAGACATAAATGAAGAAACCTAGGTTTATCGAGACCTGGCAAGAACCAGAATCTACTTACTCTGTAAGTGACAATGCTCAGTGAAACAAAATGCATAATCCAGTATCTCATACATGCCAGAAAGCTCTGAGCAGTAGCTTATCTCTGTTCATATGGAAATTTATATCAATTTCACTGGGAAAAGATCTAAGCCAATGTCTGCCCCTGCTCTCATGACTCTCACAGTATTTGTTGTCTTTCTTAAAACACCAGTTCCTGGACTCACGTGATCACACAAGAATCTCAAATGCAATCAGCCCTCTGGCCTATGCAGAAAAGCTTGAAAATCAGCATACTCAAAGGGAAAAAAAGTCAGCAGAAAAGAAAACATCTGATTTGGGGGGGGAGGGTGGGGTACTTTTTAACCCCCAGATATACCCTCTTCTTGTAATCACCATTTGTCCAAGTTGCAAGAAATACTGTGAGGCAGTAGAGAACAAGATGCATGGGGGGAGATAGTTTGCATGCCCATCCAGCAGCAAGAGACCCTCGCTTTGGTTTCTGCAGAAAAGGGCTCATTCTGTAGAACAGAGACTCCTGCAGACAAGCAGACCACCTGGTCCAGAGAAAGTGCTAGGGCAAAAGAGGGAGGATTTACAATCATTTATTTGGAGGGGAAATAAAATTGTTATTCACTTGGAGCTGTTCTTACTAAATGTAACAGGGAAGGAGCCAACCCCATCAAACACAAGCAGCAAGTGCAGACACTGAGCAAGAACAAGCTGCGAGGAGGTGCCTGTGCTTTGGAAACACGGTGCTAGGCCTGTGATTTGCAGCTCTGACAGATGCACAATACCACATTTGGCTCTGAGATTGTATCTGTGGTCACTGGGAAGACCCAGTTTGATGGCATCTAAGAGAATTGGGATTTTTAAAAAGGGAATTAATCTTCGAAGGATTCAATGACCTTTGCTATCTTCCAAAACAGAAAAAAACTCGTGGATTTTTATATTCAGTGTGCATTATTTGCCCATTCTCTCTGAGGTGATTTTCTTTTTTTTTAGTTTTATTTGCATAAAGCACAGCCTGCATGAAAAGACAAGCCAGCAGGCTTTGTGTGTGCTCATACAAGATTTTGCTGCAATATTTTGGAAGATTTAAGGATATTTTTCCCACTATTTGCAATCTCCCATCATTTCCGTTAGGAGAAACAGTTTATTTCCAGACACAGCTGTACATAGCCCTCTCAGACCTGACCTGTTCTCTTTCCACTGCCGTTAAAGCTAAATCACATTTATATTTAACAGCTTAATTTCCCAAATTGGTTTTATCAGTGGCCTTGTTGCCCTGTGAAGACAGCAGGGGAGGGGAGATGAGACCTGAACTGCATGCCCGGTGGCATTGCTGACCTGCTGGCTGACATGGCAGTGCTTCCTGTACCTCTTCTCTTCTAAGTTTCTGCTGATTTAAGATGCTAAATCCCTCAGAGGAGGATCTACCTTTTTCTGAAGGGCACACAGTGGAACTGCTTTCTGCCCAACAAGATGGCCAGCGGTGGAGGAAGCTCAAGGCAGATGTGAGCAAGCAAGCAGAATCCCATTAGAAAACTGCGCAGACTATCAGATTCTGCAATGTATGGGCATCCTGCCTCTGACGTGGCATTTGTCACTCCCTTGCAACACTTTTCTTTACATGTGAGGAACCTCAAATTAATTTCCACACCTTGTCTGTGTGCAAATGTTGAGCTTATTTTTCCTTATTACCTTGAGAAGTTTCACTGATTGCTCTCTGCTTATAGCGCTGCAGCTTAGCTTTTCCCCATCTTGGCCGAAGTCCAAATAGTATGAAGGTCAAGATCTCAAGAGTGTGAAACTGTTTTTGTTTAATAAACAAATTCAAAATTGAAAGGGGACATTTAAAAAAATAAAAATAAAAATCCTGTGAACAAACAGACCAGAGTCTTTTGCTTTCATTATTGTGCAGAAATCTCACTTCTTTCTTGAAGAGGTCCAGAGCCAAAGTAGGAATTCATTCTGAAATGTAATTCAAGCAGGAAAGTGAGAACAATGGGGAAAATGCTCTGTGCTGAAGTAGCAATGACAGCATGACATCACCTGCAGTCCTGTGCGTGAGTATAGAGAGAGGGACCTGTAGATGAACCAGTCAGTAGCACACAGAAACCACGTACAGCCACACAGAGTAATATGCGTCTCTGCTTGAAAGAGATACATCCCATCACACCTATTCAGAGAAGCCTAATGAGGTCTCAATTTCCAGGTTATGCTCAGATGTCAGTCTTGTGTTGACAAGAGCACCGCCACAAAAGCGAAATATTTTAATTCCATGTGTGCCAGGATTCTGTCAGTTTTCAGACATCTCTATTTCTCCTCTCACAAACCTCCTCAAAATTTGTCCCCTGGGAATACAGCTCAACTGCAAAATACCAACTAGGAACCGGAAAAGAAAAAACACGCAGATCTTCAAAGGCAGCAGAGAATTATACTGCTGGAAAGAAGATCGTGGCACTGGAAGGAGAAAAAAACAACTGTGTATCTGCACAGAAGTAGTCATGGATTCTGCCAATCTTCACTCACCCCGATCAGCAGCTAATTGCAGAAGTGCTGATGATCTCAGTGGTGCTACCGAGTGAGCGCTCGAAGATCAATAGCTGTCCTCAGTCTATGAAGCCAGCCGTGCCATTGCATGCTATAGTATCACTGCTGCCCTTCTGCTTTGCAGCTGTAGTTTCTGAGCTGTTAAAAGCCCTTGGGGAGCAGAAAGGGAGTGAAGGCTTCCAACTACAGGATGAGGAGAAAATGGGGTAGAAAGCAAAGGCCAGAGGCAAACTGTGGGGACCTTGCTTGCATATGAGGAGCCAGACGGCATGAACCTACAGTATTATGTGCAGTACTGACAGCTGCGAGTCCTGAGCATCTGAGAAATTCAGGCATAGCAATGGATAGAAGGGGGCAGCAGGGAGAGAGGCATAGGGGCTGCTGGAGGGCTTGGCAAAAGCCAGGATGCACAGAAGCAGCAGATGAAATGATGGGATGGCCGCAGTAAGACAAGATGCAACAGCTTGCATAGATCACAGAATGCACAGCAGTGTTGTCTGAACGAGGGATCTGGTAACTGGGACTGTTTTTACAATTTCCATTTTGGGAAAGATTGACGAAAAACCACCAGGAGTCACTCTGCATTACTAAATAAACAAACAAACAAACATTTAAAAGAGCTCCCCAGTTGGAAATGTATCAGAAGCTATCCACCTAGAGAAATGTAACACACAGTGTTCCTTTCTGGTGAAATTTTCTGAGAGCAAGGTCACCTGCCTACTCCAGAAATAGAAACAAAGGGCAAAGAGAATTAAAGCAGAAACTGTTTTGTTTAAAAAGGAAAATGGACTTTTTGATACAATCTCTTTTCTCAAAGGTATTTAAAAGTTTTGCTCCATCCCAGAGACATTCCAAAGCCACTTTGTTTGTCCTTCAGTCTGTCCCATCTGCAGCCTCAGTACCATTTTTAATGTATGCTTTACATAATTAGTATTTACATTTCAGTAGCAGCTAGCAGCTCCAGCAGACACTGAAGGCACTACAGTGTTAGCACGAAAGAGAACTGTTCCTCTCTAGTATCAGACAGGAAAGTCAAAGACCAAGGGGAGGGAAATACAAACAGGTTTCAGAAATGGTTTACACAGGGTGATTTATCAGTTCCAGGATAAACCTGCGAATAAAGCTGAGGTCCCTGTCTCAGGAGGGGAGCTTTTGGGGGCTCCAAATTCAGCTGCCCAAGGTCAAAACTTGAACCTTTTTTGAGCCCAGCCTTACTTATTCAGTCTGGGAAGGTGGGTGCGGTTCAGGTTTCAGCCATAGAGAGGTCTTAGGCAGGTCACTGAACTCTTGTCCTTTCAGCTAGGAATTACAGAATGGATGATTACAGGAGTGTTGGAAGTCCAAAATACTGTTGGCTATCATGGATGAAAATACACAAGACAGAAGGACGGACATTGACAGAATTTCAATTAACTTCAGAGATCCACATCGCCAACAGCCACAGATGAGCTAAGGGAACCTTTCATAGCCAAGAAAGCAAAACCAGCTGCTTATAGGATGCATCTCATCTATTTTAGGCACTTAAAGATTAAGGCAAGATCATACGGATATAACCAGAAGAAAAGTATTTTCTAGATGGATGTGTGGATACAAACCTGAATATGAAACTTCATTCCCAACAGCATGTTTTATTGTGGACTTTCTTAATGGATTTTTTTAATGTGAATAACACATAGCTGACCATGTGACATCCTTACATTTCTGGTGGTCTCTGTCCTTGGTGAGGTCTTTTAAAAAAAACTGCTGTGCTTTCCACCTCTGCCCGCATTAATTGTTACCATGGTAAAGCTACCAAAGGCATCCATGTACAGTATACAGATGGGTGGATGTGGGAAGGCTGAAGGCCTGCACTTGTACACTTTTTGTCAGGTGAGAGATGGTCGAGGGCCAGGCCTGGGTAATTGATAGATCAAGGGAGAGGCTGTATGCTTAATGGAAATGTTGAACCAAACATTACTTCTGTCAAGATAAGTAATTGTTTGGCTTAATGGCAACAAAAAGTTTTAAGATGTTGTGAATCGATACCTCACTAATTGTTAAATTAATTGCTGTCTGTCATCTTCTTCCAAAGTACTTGCTTGAGTTTGTATGTTACGAAAGTTATCCAGCTGCCTTGCTGGTACGTAGGCTTCATCCCACTTTTGTCCATTTTTAATTTCACGAATGAAGAAGCAACCCTCCATTTGAATAAATGTACTCAGTTTCCAAAGGATGTTTGTATTCCACAGAGTTTGAATTTCACCTGATTACCTAAAAGAAGGGATGAGAAATGAAGTACCTGAAGAAGGAAGAGCCACTGTACCTTTGTGAACAGTGTGGAAGACTAACAGGTCACAAGTAGTATAAATTACAAGCAGGGCCACAGAGAAGGTAGAAGTGCGACCCAGAGGACCTTCTTCCCTGCAGCATCCCACCATATCATCAACTGGAAGCACAGACCAGCGTTCAACTTCATTATGTCCTAGTCAAGGTCAGATTACTGTGAGGGTTTTGATTAATGCATAAAACACAATCAAATTAGCTGAGTCGGCACTCGGCTCTGATGTTCGTTAAAGAAGCTGCCATGCTCATTAGATTGAAGCAACCCACCTAGAAGGTCAAAGCTAATTTTGAAAAGACTGCTATGAACCCAGGGTGGCAAAGCAAAGCCTGGCACACCAAGAGAGGATGAGAAAGCTGCCTCACTAGCTGAGCACTTCTATGGACTCTGTCATCACAGTTTTCTGTGTGCTGCATTTATCCCACAGCAGACCTCACAAAAGGGTTCTGTCCTTGCCATGTGGACATCGCAGCACCTGGCAGTCAGTGATTTGTTCCCAGGATGCTCAGGGAGACAAGGTAAGTGCCAGCACCTGTCCAGAAACCCAGGCTGAATGGACAAAATGCAATTTGAGGAAATGTAATTTGAGATGTTGCAGAAGCAAGAGAGATGCATGCTGCTGTTGTTCTGAACTGTAAAAGGAAGCAGGATACAAACAGAAGTCCTAAGGCTTTACCTTGACTACAAGTTATGCTATGGTACAGCTCTAATAATGGGCAAAGTATGCTAAGGAAACTATTTTAAGTAGTAAACTCAGACAGATCAAAGGGATATCATATTTCTCAAGATCTCCATTAAGCTTCCAATAGCAGACAGCTGACTCCAAACAATAAACTGCAAGGAACAAACAGGTATGGTAAGATTTTTATGAGAATAAAGGCAAGAAAATTACTGAGCTAATGCTGATTTTTGTAAAATAATAAGGCCACAAAGCCACAGAACAAAGCAGTAATGTTTAACTCTCACTGGGAGCACTTAGCATTGCTGAACTACACTATTAAGACACAATAAGATAATATGGACCAAGAGACTTTGTCAACCAGGTTCTCCACACAGAACAGTGATACCTAGGTCTGAAAGTCCTAGGTCTGAAGAATGTGATTTTTTTTAACAAACCCCTGACGTATTTAGAATCAGTCATATCCATGTTTGAATACTTTGTTGAAAAGTGCCAAGCACTCCAAAATTTTTTTAGTGTGCTTCCTGGAGTCTTCACATCAGACCAGAAAAGAAATTGGAAAACTGGACCTATATCCCATCCATAAAGGGAATAACCCATGCACTGAAGAAAAGTGTGCAGGAATTCTGTACAGTAACCAAATTTGTCTGGTATATCTGGTGGCAATTTATTCTAAGAAAACAAAGATAATTCTGACTTTATCTAGTCAATTGGTACTGTTTGAAAAGATACAGAATGAACCAAAAAGTCAGCTCAAAAGGAAATTTTGAAATTTGGTTATGACAGTATTTACATGAGGCTGAAACCTGCTTTTGTCCTTACGACATATCCCGTACTGAGATCATATTGTTCTCATTGTACATGTTTTAACAACAAGCCAAAAAATGAGGAATCTTAAACAGAAGAGGCATCTCTTTTTTTTATGTCTGCAGTAGATGAAGATATTTAATATGTCAGCTCCTGCTCCTCAAACACATTTCTCCTGAATCTCCATATGAATCTTGCTGGGTGAGGGGGACAATAAGCCTCTGTTTTGCTATTAAAATGCTAACTAGCCAGAAGTTTTTGTTTGATTCATTCATTCCTCCTGTGATTGCTTTGCTTAAATTGGAAACATAGCCATGTCACCGGCTGAGCCATTCACAAAAAGATAACTTCATGTCTTTAGAAGACTGTCACTTAATGTTACAAATCCTTCTTCCCAAAGCAGCCTTGCATGTGAGTGTCAGCATGCACAGACGTATTTCAGTTAAATATATATACATACACATATAAATCTCAGAGAACAGGCATTATCAGGAGGAAAGAGATTATAATTTTGTGGGGAAAAATCAGAGTTCTTCCTACCCTTTGTTCACCATAGCAACTCTCACACGCACAGACAGAGGCAGAAAAAAGAGAAAAAAAAGAAAAGCTCTTACCTCATTTTCAGCCAGGCCTTCTTCAACAACAAGAACAGAGCTTTTATCTTCCACATAGGGATAAAATACTATTCTAACAGTTCATTTCATAAGCATGCATGGACTTTTTAAGCAAGTATACATATTTGTCCCCCTGCTTGGGAATTTAGCACAGCCTCTTAGGGAATGCCTGGGTACTTCCCAACACAAACATTTCTGTGGCTTGTAATGGCTGTCCAGCTAACATGAGAAATCTAACAGCTCCCAGCTTGTTCACCATGATGCTCCATATGCATGCACACATGCATGCAGACACACATGCTACCAATTCACACTTCAGCTTTCCAGCACTAGCAAAAAAAAAAAGAGGTAGAGGATAAAAGGAATGGCGAATCACCTTTTATTTAATTCTCAGTTTTGCTCACTGAGATATGTGCTCCAGTAGCACTTGAAGAGCCCCCACGGTAGCACATTGTCCAAGGTGCTGTACATACTCTTATAGGATGCATGCAAGTCAAGGATATGTATCTCTAATACTTCCTGAAGAATCCACAGCCTGAGGGTGTGAGCAATGCCTACTGGGGTCATATCAAAGAAATCCACTGGCAAGCCCAAATTACGCAAACATATCCACGGTTTACAAACAGGTCACTGAAACACAGGAAGGTTAAAGGACCTGTTCATGGACACACACAGAGTTGCTTGTAGAAATGCTTGATCATAAATCTCCCAAGTTCCCTTGACGTCTTAACAGTGACCTATCTGCCCTCAGTCGGAAAGCTACGTTGCTCTGTCTGCTACTTTGCTCTGTGTCGCTTTTTCTCCTTTTTTTCTGGAGAAAGCAGCTCCACTCTTTGAAATCTGCTACTAGCATTATGGAAGAAAATAATGAATTGTTCACCCTCAAACAAGGCCTGATATCAGAGCTGCTTTTTCACTACAGCTACACCTATAATAGTTTTGTGTAGCTGCAGAAAAGCTCTATCTGGGCTAAGATTGAGCCTGTAATGAAACTTCTTACGTAGAAGGGATCTGATTTGGCAGTTTTCCAGCGTTACCTTTAGATGAAACTTCACTGAGTTTTGGGTTAGCAACAAAACGTGCCAGCCATCAAGAAAAGTCATTAAGAAAAGGCACGCCCTTATGGCCTTCTTGGCCAAAATAAGAAGCGCACAATTTGCTTTCCCCGTGGGCCACCTTCCAGACTATTGCCACTTCTAGCGTGTCATGGGCCAAGGGACTCCAATGGTAGGAAAGCAGAGAAGGCAACATGATGCCGGGCAGATGTCATCACTGAAAAACTTACCATAAGCTGCAACCTATGAGGCTGAGGGAAAGAGACAGCTCCCTACTTAGTGCTCTGCACGTCCTCTCAAGAACAGCACTGGCAGCTGGTTGCTGCACATCAGGTTACCGGGTTACTTTGTAACTCCATCTTCACCAGAGCCTGCACCATCAAAGTATGCCTGTAGTTTATTCTGCTTATTGGAGGCATCATTCAGCTGCTGATCTGTCCTTTATTTTGTCTTCACCCAATAGACATGCTAGCTTGCCAAGTCAAGTCACTACTCTTATAGCCTGGAGAATATTGCCCCTTCTGCTGTTGTCCTAGCACTCAGAAGGGCCTGTTCATTTGCAAAAGAATGATTGATGACAATAGAAACCCATTTTCCCTGGGTTTCAAGGTCAGGACGCAAGTCTAGCTGGCATGCAAATAGTCCAAGTTGAAAAAGGACCATTTCTATTTTGATGCACATGCTAAACATTACAAATAAATCATACATTCAGATTTTACTCTTTCAAAATATGACACTGGCAGTAAGGCTATGAAATCCCGTGACCTGAAATACTGTTATCTAACAGATTATTTAGCACTTCACTCTATGCTGCAGCATCATTGTTACCATCAGTAACCTGAACTACACCTGCAGAAGGATCTCAGGCACGTTCACCCAGACTGCATTCCCATCTTGGGGTGCAGATTTACCCTCAGAGAGAGAATCAGCTGGGGTCCTTCTCCACGTGCTAGATGATTATTTTTCTTTTTTCCTCTCCTAAAAGAATGCTTAGGTTTTTTCTTCCACAACCCCCCATTTTTGATGCAAAACAATTAGATTGCCCTAGATTTCCTCCTCTTGCGCTTTTTGAAAAGGCATCTCTGCCAAGTAGAAGACTGGAAGGCTTGGTAAATAATAGCACATTTTTGTCGCTGCCCCAGGAACAGTGCTGCTGTATTCAATACGCTCACACACATCACTTGTTTGTTCATTGTCATTCATGCTTTGGCTTGTATAACATAGTGATTGAGTATTTCCTCTAAGTAAATGTGTAAGTATCTTCTTTACTGAGGCATACATGAATGCACAAGGTCTCCTTGAGGATGTAAATTCATTTTCCCATCTTTCTAACAGGGTGGTTGATTTTGGTGTCATTAGCTGATCCACACTGGAACTTCCTTGAGCCATTCATTGAGGTAAATGTCTAGGCAGGTGAAACTAATGTTTCTCTTTCCCAGCCAGGATGAACCAGTTCATCTACTCAAGTCAGACATATTAAGAACAGTAGTCTACTTACTTTATAGACAAGAATTTTAAAAAGAGGTGGCCAAGGGGCACTCAGCAAAATCAGCATTGATTTTTCAGCACTGCCTGGAATATAGCCAGGTCTCACAGGGCCAGAATAAGATGAATATAGTACCCAAGTCTTAAAATGGTGAAATGCAATAGCACATACAGGCCTGTCAGCCAAAATCAGTTTGGGCGGGTGAGAGGAAATAGGTTAGTAAAGAATAAAAAGATGGGATAATTAACCTCATTTAACACGGGATTATGAGGGCAAACGACCCTGTCAAGTTAACGTAATACTGATTCTGGAAAAGTCCTACAGTTGCTACCACAAGGATTGCCTCCTACGTAGACTTTTGTTCTTGGGCACTTTAATCACAAAAGTTTGGAAGCAACAGAGCACACAGAACAGATCTAAAAGTAATTAATTTATATACTTTGATTTTTTTGGAAAATCTTGGGGACTCAAGGGTGCTGCTAATTGGGTCCCAGCACTTGCTCATTTGCAATACTTGAAGAGAGAAGCAAAGATTCAATGAGAAACTTCCTCCCGCTTTTGTCTCCAGCTAGGCTGGAGTGTCATACTGTGCAACTAAACCTGTCAGCATGAAACATCCAGCTTGTTTTCTCTGCCAAAGAGGTTATGGCAAACTTCAAAACAACTGGAACATCTCCAGACTCCTGGTGTCCCAGCAGACATCCTTTCGATATTCAGTCCTGGCCATTCTTAATAATTTATCTTGGCTTTGATTAATACTAATTGACTGTCAAAAATGCAGCTGAGTGCCCAGTGCTCTCTCTGCTGTCCCTAATGGGAATGTGCTGTATGAAAATGGATTTGTTGCAACAAGCTCCAGCTTTGCCTCCACCTGAAGAACCAGACCCTTGCAGCGGTTCCAGCTCACATGGTGGGGAGCAGGGCTGTGGCCAGGACTGCAGGACCAGTGTGTGGCACCTATTGCTGTCCTTCAGGCACACCTGTGAGCTCAAGTCTCAATGAGATGCGACTGCTGTGTGCCTATTTACCAGCCCTACATTGCTCAGCACCTCCCCAGTCAGTAACAGGCCTTTGCTGCCAATTCATTTTCCCCAGCAGCCTTCAATAAATGGTGACATAGGGTCCTTAAAATGCCCTGAGGGCTCAGCTTTTGGACAAATTAAACTAGGCTCATTTGCTGTTGTCGCATCTGTGAAAAATGCTACTTTTTTGCTGCAAACAGCTGGAACAAGTTCAATTGAATTTATATCAAGACTGGGTTTGTTTCTGAGCTGGTGACTCATGTTCTTGTCTATTTCTGATTAAATATTATCCCTATAAATGGCATACACATTTTTTTCCTATTTAATTGTCATGGCTGAGGGATTTAATCTATGCGCCAATTCAATGAAATGTTATCATCGACTAGCCACGCACAATGCAATCGGACTGCCATTGCATACTGGGCTCAAATGTGCACTTTGGGGAAAGGCATTTGAGATGGGGATCATGTCACTCAAAGAGAAATAAGCAGCTAACAAATCAAATTGATACTGCATTCAGAGCCAGATGTCTGATAGGCAAACAAAAGGCAGGAGCAGCAAAAGAATAATCCCTGTACACCATCATATTTAACTGATGAGTGTTGGACTGTTCAGTGAGATTCCCACATATGTGCTTACCAACAGCAGGAAGAGCAGCTAGGCTACTAGTGGCTTTGTACCATATCCCAAGACTCCTGAAGGTAACGAAACCTATTTGTGCATCTCCAGGATTTGTCTTGTGTAAAAAAAATGAAGATGCTGGATTTTATATCGGTGTAATTCTCACCACTGAGGCTAGGTATCCAAAAAAGCTCAGCTCTATCTAATGCAATTCTGACAGATTTGCGTTTATATCAAAATGCAACATGCTAAGAAACACTTGGCAGCCGTGTTTGTTATTGAAGCATGCTAGGTTTACACAAGCCACCAATGCAGCCTATTTGCAGGATGGGTATTTTTTTGGCTTATGCTCAGGTCCCTGAGGGATTTGGGGCAGAGCAGGGTACCCACTGCCCTGCTGAATGGTCTGAGGGTACATCAGCATATCTGCAACATGGATTGCATACAAGAAACTCACAATAGAAAAACTTGCTACCACTCATCTCTAGCATGTGAGGAAGTTGCTGGAAGAAGATAGTCCACTGTCTCTGCATGAAAACGAGTGACAGCCTATTGCTCCCCAAACTGCCTGGTGTTCAAATGAGATCAGATTGTTCAGGCTTTCATCTGGTATGGCTGGGATTTTGCAACTGCAATGCATCAGGAGATAATCGTGAGTTAATATAGAGAAATGGTAATGAACAATAAAGAATGCTTTATATAGTTTTATAATCATCATATGGCACCATTATTCCCAAATGCACCCATAAATCTGTCAAAGGAAGCAGCTCTACAGCAAAGACACTTTTATATGTATTTAAAAAACGGGATAAAAGTCATATCAATCCTTGGCAGACCTAATTTAGTATCACAAAACATTTATCATAATCCCAATAGCATTAAACTAGATGCCCACTGCACTGTGAGCTCGCAGCAGTTTATTGTAGGCCAAAGAAAGTTGGCATGCTGCGCAGCCAGGGACTTTGTCAGCAAAAGTAGTGCACTTGTAAAGGGAAATAGGGCAACCAAATTCTCCCTCTTTGCCACAGACTCTACTAAAGAAAGTTAATGGTGGTCCGGACGCTGCAGAGATTTCCAGAGCAGTCTGCACAAAGCCTTAAGAAGGAAATTTGAACTAACACAGAGTAAGTTTGGATGCAGCACTGGTGGTAAAACATGGGGGTACCACAAAGGGTTCCCACCTGGCAAAGTGCTTGTGGCACAATCCAGAATAACTGTTGATCACACACACTAAATTGAAACTGAAATGTTTTTCCCAGCCAAGGCTTCGTAACAGAATATGTGCAGTGCTCACCATCAAAAATAAAAACAAAAATCTTGAGCTAAGAGCTTGTGTTTCCCAAATTAGGGAGTAGTTGAAAATGTCCTTATAAGATATTCCTTGAGGAAAACTGGACTAACTACAAGTTCACATCCACACACATAAAGGTCTGTTTTCAGCAAAAAATTTCAAAACAGAAAAAAAAGAGCATAATGTTTCATGGAAAACACATTCCCAACAGGAAAGCAGAGAAGCAGGGCCCCTGTGCACCATTTCCATTCAGCCCCAAGATACTGAGGCTTTTGCCTGCCCTGGCATTTTATACATTGCACAGACAGCGACATTATCTGTCTAGGAAGTATTGCATCATGTTACCCATCTGCCATGCCATATACTGAAGGTGTGAGCAGCATAAGCAGCATGTGCAGGCCCAAGGCACTGCATCACATTTGCAAACATCACTGTGGTGCTTGTCTTTCTGACTTACACCTCTCCTGGCCATCAGTGCAATCGCAACTATTCATCGACTCCCAGGCTCCCAATCCCACAGAAACCTTCAGTTTTGACTTTCCAGATGAATCTATTTTTTTAAAGAATTATTTGCAAACACTGCTATCTGCAGCTTAAACATCCGAGGTGCTTCTCACTAAACATTTTCACTCCACAATTTGTGGCCTAAGCCAGAAATCAGGGATTATTTTAAGCATTTCTCCATGAGTCATATGCATTCAGCAGGCTGAGCAATCTTCAGAAGAGTGACGGTAGGGGAGGACTGGAAGGAACCAAGCCCAGCTTTATAAATGGAAACCAAAAAGCTGCGAATAGTGCTGCAGGCGATCCAAAGGGCATGCCTGAGCTGCTTCTAATCATATCAGCCCTGCTCCCCAGCAGGAGGTGAGGAAGGAAGCGTGACACAAACTGACAAACATACCTTTTATTTTGCATCAGCCTGACTACCATGCTGAGAGATGTGATTCCGGCTTTTCTTCGGAAAACTCCTTCTGGCCTATTGGGAGCATCATTTTAGCAATCCATCAGTGTGATCCCAATTAGAGAGCAGCTGAAGCCAGCAACAAGCCCCCGGTAAGGGCTGGATCCTGCACAACAGACCAGAAATACACTTCTCAGTACCACTGCCATTTCTCCTGCCCCACACTTGCCTACTGCCTGTCCATGAGTGCTATTTGGTCAGCAGTGTGTCCTGTGTCACTGCCACAGGGGGGAAAGATGTGATGGTGGTGTCGCATGGAGAAAAGCAGCCTGTAGGAAGGGGGCACGGCCCTGCACACCGCAGGGTCTTCATATGGTAAGTAGTTATATGCCACAGCAGATACATAGAAATGATTTTAATTTAAACCAGACAAATTTGCATCAGCTCAGCAAAGGAGAGCACACACAAGCCAAATGGCCCAAATCCAGATTAAGCAAGGCCATGTGTTGTGCAGAAATGGCTGCAGCCACCAGAGGCCACAAAGGGCACTTTTCAGGAAGAGCCACCTTGCTACAACTTTTAATCGCTGCATGCATTAACGACCTCACCTCCACAAGACAAAAGGGCTCTTTGTCAAGATGGACTGTTAGCAGCTGCTTGATCATTTAATTACCCTTGTTTAATTATTACAGTTTGGATTGCAGAGCTATTGATTTTTCACAAAGGCTTACCAGACCTTTCGCTGGGCTCTACCTCAAAGTGAACTAACAAGTGTTGGGGAATGAAGTGTGCGGAATAAATAATTTAAAGCAATGTATCATCCACAGACTGTATTAAAGAAGAGTGTGGGTAAAAGAGGAATATGAGTCATGGAAACATCAGTGGAAAGGATATGCTGTCAACCTTTAATTTTCCCAGAAGTAAACATTATGAGTTCTTTTTATGGCCCTGAAAACAGACATCAGAATCTCAGCTTTTCGGCTTTTTCTTTTTTTTAGGTTCTTAGGATTCTGGAATAAAATATCAAAATTCAAATAGAAGCACAACAATAATAGCAACAACTAAAAGTTGGTCCAACGATAACCATTATTTTGAAAAACAAACGAAGGTTATTTTGACAAATCTATCATTTTTCAGTCTGCTTCTGAGCATCAGAGGTCTGCAGTGAAAGAACATCATAATGAAGGAGACTCGGTACCTTTCAAGTTCATCACGTAATCAAGAAGCTGAAGACCAAACAAACTGAGCAGAATAGACAGAATGGGCAAGATTTTGAGAGCATGGTAACGAAGCTTCTGTAAAGCCCATTTTTGTAATATTTCGTAAGGATTCTTACTACTCTTAAAAATAACTTCATCACCGAAGGACTCACAACAGAATTATGGCGTATCAACCAAAATTACAGCTTGTCAACAGAAGCAAAAGCCCTAAGACAAGAAAAGACATTGTTGCGATGTACAGCAGTGGGATGGAACCAAGATGGTTTAATATGGGAATGTAGGTGGTGCGCTGTTTTTGCTGATTTTGGCCCTTCCAGCCAAAATCAATGGGCTTGAAGTTTAGTGATCTATCCAGAAAGAACATAAATGGCAATGCATATCAGCACTGTGGTTTCTGATGAATGCTGCTAACATCACTGCAGGACTTAGACACATTCAGTACAGCAGGGCTTTGCAGCCCTTGGAGGGCATACAATGGAAAGAGGAGCATACAATGCCACAAAACAAGCCTTGAACTCTTTGTTCATGCAGTTATATAAAAATACTGATACTCAACAGAGCCAGTTTGCTTTTAAATTGCCAGTGCCTATTATGGCAAAGTAATACTTAAAATGTTAAATAAATGACACCTGAGAGTTAAGAAATAGGAGGAAATATTTTTTTTTCCAGGAAAAAAAAATTGGGCTTGGTGATTTTTGAGCTTTTCTGTGCTTCCTCATCTACACATTTTGAGGGAAATAATCTCAGATGTTTTTTGTTTTTTGTTTTTTTGGGTTTTTTTTTTGCACAGTGTGAAAATTCACTGTCAGTTGGAGCCTATTCACTTCACCAGAACTCTGTACACAAGTGACATCCCAGCTCTTCCAACCTGCAAATCCCTGTTCTTTAAACCTGCAGCTGAGGAGCAAGAGGTGATATTCGTGCAAGGTCAGAGTCCCCTCTAACAGATGTAAAGAAATTAACAGCTCCCTGGTTTGTCACACATTTTGGGGGAAAATTGCTTTGGCCTTGAGCTGAGCTAACTCCCAAGCGACTTCAAATGGGAATCAGAGACCCCTAAATGTTGTGCAGATTAGTATTTTCCCATCTCTGTGAAATAGGCTCCCATCAGGATGACAAATACGAAGTGAAACAGGGAGCTGCAGGAATACCTCAAAACAGATTTGTTCCTCTTATACCCGTTGCCACATTGCCTGGTAGGCCAGGGCACTTCAAAAGTATCATAGAGAAAAGCAGGGAGCTGGAGTTTGGCACTGTCTTCTGCATTGGAACAAACTGCATGTGGGACATTGTCAGTGCTGAGATGCTACAGATGGCACTGCTAGGCAATCAGGTAGCAGGGGAAGAAAAAACATAGTGTCCCACAGGGGACAGTAGAGAACCTGTTCTCTAAAGAGGACCAGCATAAGAAGTAGGAAATTGGAGAGCTCTTACAGAGATAAGCTTTGTGAAAATTCTTAATGGCAGTAGAGGTTGAACCTTCCCATCAGAATTCTGCTACATGTTGTTGCTGTGTGACAGTTGGCAACAGAGAGGCAGTCTGGCATGGAAGTGTGCATGGAGCAAAGGGGTGGCATTGACTTCCTCCATGTGGAAACAGAAACAGTGGCACCCACTGACATTCACTGATGCCTGCTGAACGTTGATGGAGACCAACTAGTGGATGTGAGCACAGTGAGGCAGTGGGTGGTACATTTCAGCTGATGACAGCAATCTAAAAGAGAAGTCATGCTCCAGATGGCCATGCACAGCTGTCAGCATGAAATGAAGAGCATCTTCATCAGCTCATCCACAGCAACCAGCAGATTACAACCAGGAAACTGCACAGAACTGAATAGTGACTTTAGTGCTTTGGAAATTATGCTGGCAATGTTGGAATATCGCAGTTTGTGCGAGGTGGGTCCCACGAATGCTCACGCAGGAACAGAAAGCACACCTTATATGAGTTTATCAGCACTTGCGGAACCAATATGAGGCTGAAGGAGACAGTTTTCTGGATTACGTTATTATCAGTGAAGAAACACGGTGTGACCACTATAGGCTGGATTCAAAACAGTAATCCATGGAGTGGCGATGTGAATTCTCCATTGAAGAATATGTTCACAAAGCAGCCCTCAGTGGTTAAAGTGATGTTCTCTGCTTTTTGGGATAGGAGTTATCTTTCTGGATTTCCTGGAACTTGGACAAATCATTAATTCTGACTGCTACATTATGATGCTAAGCTGAAGGCTTGAACTTCCAGAGTCATAACAGAGAAGAAGGCAACTTTTCTATTGCAACATGATAATGCCAGGCCCCCTACCAGTTTGAAGACTGTGGAGCACATTGACAATCTTGGCTGAACTGTTCTATCACACCCACTGTATAGTCTGCATTCAGCACCTTCTGACTTCTGTCTGAGCTGATGGACTGTGATGATGGACTGCGTGAGCAACATTTTCCTAGCAATGACGCCATCATAGCATATGTGAAATAGTGGGTCATCTCTCCTGGTGCAGATTATTGTGAGTGCAGCATGCAGGCTGGCAAAAATGTAGAGCTAATGGTGGTGACTGTGTTGAAAAACTGTGCTGTGTAACTGAGAATTGGATATATCAAAGTGTTATTGTGCTCTTTGTATCTGGAGGTATTACTTTTGGAGCAACCTATACATTTCTCTTACTGCAATTCATGTTGAAAATAAGGCATCCTGAGAATTTGTAATAATTGAACCGATACATGCATCTCCTGCAAATAATAACAGCTATTGCAAAAATAAACACTGGGGGGAGGTTATTATTGAGATCCATCTTCTGAAAAAAAAAAAAAAAAAAAAAAAACAAAAACCTATCAACAGCATCATTACTTATCCTGTGCCTTGGGAAAACTAAAAAAAAAAAATCTTTTTGAGATGTATGTGCTTTTTCTTACAAAAAATTTTTATCTCCTTGCTTTTATATTTGCTGCACTGCTTTGTATGGAATTATTCAGAATTAAATGGTTTGATGATGGTAAGGTGATAAAAACAGTATCACACAGTAGTAAACAATGCTAAGAGACAAGGGAAAACGCAGTGGATTTCTTTCCTGATTATGATTTCTTTCCTGATTAAACTTTTTAAAAGCATACGTTACCATTTTTCTTTTTTCTTTCTAAGGGAAAAAAGAATTTCACATACTCAGTATTGTAAAGTGAGATATATTTATCCATAGACTTTTGGGTAAAGAATAAGTGCAAAATGCTCGTAACATCTTCAGTAGCCTGCCAGCACCTTCCAGATCTCCTTCCTTCAGGGAGCAACACGTGGACATGCAAACCAACTTGGCTTCTAGCACGTTTATCCAAGTAACTAAGCATCTTCTCTCATTACAGATGAGAAACGATTGCATCCTCCTCCTCATCCATCACCACCACCAACTTCACGTCCAACTCCATCATATATTGAAGACGTAGGTTTTCTCCTCTTGCTCCTAATTTTTTGTGGCTGTTTATTCCTCCTCCTCCTCCAACTCCACCGCCTCCAGCATATTTCAAAGATGCTGCTTTTTCCTCATCGACCCCATTTTGTAGTTGCTACTTTTATCCTCTCCCTCCTCCACCACCACCACCTCCACCTCCACCTCCACCATATTTCGAAGATGTTGGTTTTTTCCTCTTGCTCATAAATTTTTGTCGATGTTTTTTCCTCCTCCTCCTCCTCCTCCACCTCCTCCACCATATTTCAAAGATGCTTCTTTTTTCCTCCTCGAAATCATTTTGTGGTTGATGCTTTTATCCGCCTCCTCCTCCTCCACCACCTCCACCACCTTCACCTCCAACTCCACCATATTTTGAAAACGTAGGTTTTTTTGTCTTGCTCCTAATTTTCTCTCGCTGTTTTTTCCTCCTCCTCCTCCTCTTCCTCCTCCTCCTCTTCCTCCACGTCCTCCTCCACGTCATTTCCCGGTTCCTGATTTTTCCCTCTACATCCTTGTCATTTCCTTTTTGCCACTGTTTTTTTCCTCCGGTTCCTTCTCCCCGTCCTTCTTGTCGTGTCAGCGTTGCTGCTTTTTTCCTCCTCCTCCACGACCTCCACCTGCACCTTACCCTCCTTGTTTTGTTTGCGCTGATTCTTACCTGCTCCTTGTCCTCCCCCTTTTGTTCCTTCTCCACTTCAGTTTCCTGTCGTAGCTTTTATCCTCCACCACCACCTCCACCTCCACCATATTTCGAAGATGTTGGTTTTTTCCTCTTGCTCATAAATTTTTGTCAATGTTTTTTCCTCCTCCTCCTCCACCTCCACATCCACCTCCTCCACCATATTTCAAAGATGCTTCTTTTTTCCTCCTCGAAATCATTTCGTGGTTGCTGCTTTTATCCGCCTCCTCCTCCTTCACCACCTCCACCACCTCCACCTCCAACTCCACCATATTTTGAAGACATTGGTTTTTTCGTCTTGCTCCTAATTTTCTCTCGCTGTTTTTTCCTCCTCCTCCTCCTCCTCCTCCTCCTCCACCTCGTCCACCTCCTCCTCCACCTCATTTCCCGGTTCCTGATTTTTCCCTCTACATCCTTGTCATTTCCTTTTTGCCACTGTTTTCTTCCTCCTGTTCTTTCTCTTCGTCCTTCTTGTCGTGTCAGCGTTGCTGCTTTTTTCCTCCTCCTCCACGACCTCCACCTGCACCTTACCCTCCTTGTTTTGTTTGCGCTGATTCTTACCTGCTCCTTGTCCTCCCACTTTTGTTCCTTCTCCACTTCAGTATCCTGTCATAGCTTTTATCCTCCACCACCACCTCCATCTCCACCTCCACCACCATATTTCAAAAACGCTGCCTTTTTCCTCATCGACCTCATTTTGTAGTTGCTACTTTTATCCTCCTCCTCCACCACCACCTCCAACTCCACCGCTACCATATTTCGAAGATGTTGGTTTTTTCCTCTTGCTCATAAATTTTTGTAGATGTTTATTCTTCCTCCTCCACGACCTCCACCTCCACCTCCACCTCCACCATATTTTGAAGTTGTTGGTTTTTTCCTCTTGCTCCTAATTTTTAATCGCTGTTTATTCCTCCTCCTCCTCCTCTTCCTCCACCTCCTCCTCCTCCACCATATTTCAAAGATGCTTCTATTTTCCTCCTCGAAATCATTTTGTGGTTGCTGCTTTTATCCACCTCCTCCTCCTCCACCACCACCACCACCACCTCCACCTCCACCTCCACCATATTTCAAAGACATTGGTTTTTTTCGTCTTGATCATAAATTTTTGTCTATGTTTTTTCCTCCTCCTCCTCCTCCTCCTCCTCCTCCTTCTTTTCCTCCACCTCCTCTTCCTCCTCCTCCACCTCATTTCCCGGTTCCTGATTTTTCCCTCTACATCCTTGTCATTTCCCTTTTACCGCTGTTTTTTTCCTCCTCCTCCTTCTCCTCGTCCTTCTTGTCGTGTCAGCGTTGCTGCTTTTTTCCTCCTCCTCCACGACCTCCACCTGCACCTTACCCTCCTTGTTTTGTTTGCACTGATTATTACCTGCTCCTTGTCCTCCCCCTTTTGTTCCTTCTCCACTTCAGTTTCCTGTCGTAGCTTTTATCCTCCACCACCACCTCCACCTCCACCTCCACCACCATATTTCAAAGACGCTGCCTTTTTCCTCATCGATCCCATTTTGTAGTTGCTACTTTTATCCTCCTCCTCCTCCACCACCACCACCTCCTCCTCCACCATATTTCGAAGATGTTGGTTTTTTCCTCTTGCTCATAAATTTTTGTCGATGTTTTTTCCTCCTCCTCCTCCACCTCCACCTCCTCCACCATATTTCAAAGATGCTTCTTTTTTCCTCCTCGAAATCAATTTGTGGTTGATGCTTTTATCCGCCTCCTCCTCCTCCACCACCTCCACCACCTCCACCTCCAACTCCACCATATTTTGAAGACGTTGGTTTTTTCGTCTTGCTCCTAATTTTCTCTCGCTGTTTTTTCCTCCTCCTCCTCCTTCTCCTCCTCCTCCTCTTCCTCCACCTCCTCCTCCACCTCATTTCCC
This sequence comes from Lagopus muta, assembly GCF_023343835.1. NCBI lineage: Eukaryota > Metazoa > Chordata > Aves > Galliformes > Phasianidae > Lagopus > Lagopus muta. The sequence goes on from NC_064436.1 coordinate 31,986,163, forward strand.
GGTTCCTGATTTTTCCCTCTACATCCTTGTCATTTCCTTTTTGCCACTGTTTTTTTCCTCCTGTTCTTTCTCTTCGTCCTTCTTGTCGTGTCAGCGTTGCTGCATTTTTCCTCCTCCTCCACGACGACCACCTGCACCTTACCCTCCTTGTTTTGTTTGCGCTGATTCTTACCTGCTCCTTGTCCTCCCCCTTTTGTTCCTTCTCCACTTCAGTTTCCTGTCATAGCTTTTATCCTCCACCACCACCTCCACCTCCACCATATTTCGAAGATGTTGGTTTTTTCCTCTTGCTCATAAATTTTTGTCAATGTTTTTTCCTCCTCCTCCTCCACCTCCACCTCCACCTCCTCCACCATATTTCAAAGATGCTTCTTTTTTCCTCCTCGAAATCATTTCGTGGTTGCTGCTTTTATCCGCCTCCTCCTCCTTCACCACCTCCACCACCTCCACCTCCAACTCCACCATATTTTGAAGACATTGGTTTTTTCGTCTTGCTCCTAATTTTCTCTCGCTGTTTTTTCCTCCTCCTCCTCCTCCTCCTCCTCCTCCACCTCATTTCCCGGTTCCTGATTTTTCCCTCTACATCCTTGTCATTTCCCTTTTGCCACTGTTTTCTTCCTCCTGTTCTTTCTCTTCGTCCTTCTTGTCGTGTCAGCGTTGCTGCTTTTTTCCTCCTCCTCCACGACCTCCACCTGCACCTCACCCTCCTTGTTTTGTTTGCGCTGATTCTAACCTGCTCCTTGTCCTCCCCCTTTTGTTCCTTCTCCACTTCAGTATCCTGTCGTAGCTTTTATCCTCCACCACCACCTCCACCTCCACCTCCACCACCATATTTCAAAAACGCTGCCTTTTTCCTCATCGACCTCATTTTGTAGTTGCTACTTTTATCCTCCTCCTCCACCACCACCTCCAACTCCACCGCTACCATATTTCGAAGATGTTGGTTTTTTCCTCTTGCTCATAAATTTTTGTAGATGTTTATTCTTCCTCCTCCACGACCTCCACCTCCACCTCCACCTCCACCATATTTTGAAGTTGTTGGTTTTTTCCTCTTGCTCCTAATTTTTAATCGCTGTTTATTCCTCCTCCTCCTCCTCCTCCTCCTTCTCCTCCTCCACCTCCTCCTCCTCCACCATATTTCAAAGATGCTTCTATTTTCCTCCTCAAAATCATTTTGTGGTTGCTGCTTTTATCCACCTCCTCCTCCTCCACCACCACCA